>NC_050068.2:209282262-209585643 GCF_009764565.3 Dermochelys coriacea | reverse complement strand
CATTTGCTCTGGACAGCAGAAAATAATATCCCTGCCTGAGCACGGGGTACCAAACATGACAAACCTACATCCACCAGATAGCTATTTCCAAACTGCCTGACCCAGCTCGCTCCTGAGCAATGCTGGCTTTTATCCCAGCAGCCAAAAATTCCCCAGGTTCAAAGTGTATGTAGGTAGAAAACGTCCACAATCTTTGCCAAACACAGCACAAAACGTGGATGTTACTGGCCAGAGAAAAATGTGGGAGAGGGATTGTGTGGTACATTGATTCAGTTCAGTCGCTGAGCAGCCTCCAGGTGCTGGGCTCCTATGAAAGGATGGATTTGTGGTTAAGGCATTGGGGTGGTATGCATGAAATCTGGTCTTCATTCCTGGCTCTTCCGAAGAATGCCTGTGGGACTTTGAGCAAGTCATTTAATTTTCCTGTGTCTTAGTTCACAAACTGTAAATGGGCATGATACTTTCCTATCTTGCTTGCAAGATGCTCAGATATTATAGTGATGTAAGCAACTAAATAGATAGCTCAAACAGAACTTACAGTTAACTTCCCTGGCAGAAACTTCAAGGTCAGGCAGGCAAGGGCATCACCAAATATTTCCCTTAGGAGTCAGTGGTAGCTGTGTTAGTCTGTATCAGCAAAAAAAACGAGGAGTCCTTGTGGCACCTTAGAGACTAACAAATTTATTTGGGCATAAGCTTTCATGGGCTAGAACCCACTTCATCAGATGTATAAAGTAAAAGATACAGGAGCAGGTATAAAATACATGAAAGGATGGGGGTTGCTTTACCAAGTGTTAGGTCAGTCTAACGAGATAAATTAATTAACAGCAGGATACCAAGGGAGGAGAAATAACTTTTGAAGTGGTAAGAGAGTGGCTTACCACTTGCCACTTACCACTGTCTGTAATGGGCCACTCTCTTATCACTTCAAAAGTTATTTCTTCTCCCTTGGTATCCTGCTGTTAATTGATCTATCTCGTTAGACTGACCTAACACTTGGTAAAGCAACCCCCATCCTTTCATGTATTTATACCTGCTCCTGTATCTTTTACTTCATACATCTGATGAAGTGGGTTCTAGCCCACAAAAAGCTTATGCCCAAATAAATTTGTTAGTCTCTAAGGTACCACAAGGACTCCTCAGTTTTTTTCCCCTTAGGAGTGACGCTCCTCTGGCATGTTGGGCTTGAATTGGAACAACAAAGCTCATCTCTGATGTTGATGTGTTCTGTTTATCTAAACCAAGAAGGGATTGTTATTAACAGGAACAAGTATGTTTTTTGCCTATGCATTTTCAAACTTAGATATTAATTAAATGTTACCTCTATGAATTATCCCTGAAGTTTCAATTGGATACACTCTTCTTCATTTTCTTCTGAAACTTTTGTTGCTATGTGTTGTTAAACATCTGCTGTTGTCCACCCCAGAGTTGGCTACATTTCAGTAGAGAGTGAAGCTATTCCTAAACAGCACATATATCACGATTACAAAGGACTTGGAATGCTTCTGGATGAAAGGTACTATAGAAATACAAAGCCATTTTCACTGATACAAAGAGAAGATGAAATGGACTTTTACTTAAAGGAGAATGAACGAGCAGGAAAACACAACCTAAATAGGCCATTGTGCTGTTCCCCTCACACAAGGTGGCTTCCTCTCTCAGCAGCATTTCCTTGCAGCTGAGAACCCATTCCAAGGTCATTCACATGCTGTCTTTTCTATAACAAAGTATCTTGGGAAACTGGCTGTGGTTATGCTGTCAGGAGATGGTTCCAAGGCCAGTTTTCAGTTCAAATTCCTATTTATTTATTTTCATGTGCGGGTTTGGCTGCATGAGAACAGGGTTAGGAGTAGGGGTCCTTGGACACCAGTATGCAGAGCTGGATTTTCATCAGAGACACTGCAGATGACCCAGTAACCTTTTCCATGTGACATGAAGGTGACAAATTTCTCCCACTCTGTTTAAATCCAAGAAATTTTATCTGGATTTTCTAAAAGATCCCTGAGCAATTAAAAACAAAATGTATATTAAAACATTTTGCCTAAGAAGACAGAACCAGCTTTTTAAAATAAAATATTGGGCAGGACTTCATAGTGGAGTAGCAACATGACTTTTTAATTAAGAAGTAAATCTTGCTCACCACTTCTATAGGAGCAGAGGGTCCTGAACGCAGCGGAACTGGAAGGCCAGTTTCTTCAAACTATCCTTGAGTCACTAGGAGACTTTCAATGCTCTGTAAAACCAGCTTTATTTAATTACATTAATGACTTCATTTTGTAACGTATAAGTGATTCCTGATTCCCAGCATTCCAATGGGCATTTGCACAGTTAATTTATCACATGATTTTCAATGCAAATATCTCAAAAACACACCACTCCCAACCAAAATCCCAGATCTATTCACTTCCCGCGATTGAGTCAGCCCAGCCCCTGAGGTTTAAAACAAAGATCTCAAGCACCGTAAATGATCTCAACATTCAGGATGTGAGTTAGCCCCATCAAACATACAAACATAGAAAAGTCCCTGAAAATCAGTATTTGTGCTGCCCTCAGTGGGATGAGTGCTTTGAACTTAGAATAGAAATAAAGTGCAATTTTTTAAAAATGAGGTTAAGTAACCACTGGAACAATTTACCAAGGATTATGGTAGAATCTCCAGGACTGGAGATTTTTAAATCAAGATTAGATGTTTATCTGAGAAACATGCACTAGTTTAATTAGGAATTAATTCAGGGAAGTTCTATGGCTTGTGTTATGCAGGAGGTCAGACAAAGATGATCACAATGGTCTCTTCTATGAATCTCTCCTAAAAAATGCCTTCCCTGCTAGCAAGCATGCTATGCTGGGTTCCACATTTACCTGCTTCTCCCTGTCTTGTTTAAAAAAAGGTATTGTACAGCTGCCAATTTATCTAAAATAACCAGGAATAAAGGACCTAATATTCTTAACAGAGCATCCCAGACTCTGTATTTTGTTTAAACTTGATCTGGAAACATTTGTATCACAATACCACTGTACTACCTATCAAGATAAATTCACTGACTCTGCACCTCTCTCCTCTCTGCAATGGGGGTTGAGAGGGAAATTAATTAAAATACAGGATTGCTGGGTTTCCAAAAATATACTAGTGCTCATGAAAGCATGTCTCAGATAGTACTGGCTATAGTCAGGTTTGTGCTGGTTGGTGCTTTGCAAATTAACTCAAACAGCAGTGCCAGCACACATCTACCCTGACCTGCAGCCCCCACTTCTATTCCAGTCCAGATTCCCTCCATAGCTTTGCCTGTCTTCCTGTTTGACTGGGAGAGGTATTCAGAGTTTAACATGCCACTCAGGAGAGATGTTGCGATACTTGTCACGGACACCCTCCTTACATGGAGGGAGTACATGGATATGTGGTAACAGGACAGAGTTAAGGTTGTTTGAAGACATTGGAGCTGCATTTCCAAATTTGCTAGTGTTTGAGTGCATTTTTAGTGTAACTGTGCATTGCTCAGATTTCACACATTTATTTTTTAAACTACAATATCCTATTACAGTTCCTGTCTCTCTGTAAGTTATTGATCCATTGCTTTAAAGCAGTTAATTTTTTCTTTGAATTTCCTTTATTCTGTGCCTTTTGTTAATTTTGGGGAAGAATAATAATTCAGTGAGTTTGTTATATATATTATCGGGATGGAAGCTCCATCTTTGTCTGTTCAGAGTTTAGAAACTCTGCAATAGCTTGACTTTGGGTTGTCACCACCCAACAAAGCATAAAATAAACCCTGGTCCTCACATCTCCCTGGTCCTTGCCACCAACCCTCAGCTTTCTTCCCAAACCAGTTATAAATTATACACTTGTGTGAAGTAAAGTGCAGCAGCTTCTGGGATGGAATGCAGCAATCAACTCAGCATTGTCACAGGGTAGTCTAAAAACAGTCCCTCAGAACTGAGAAGACAAGGGAACTCCAATTCACTATGCTCTTTAGCCCTGAGGTTGCTCACCAAACTCTCCTGCCTTCCCAAGATCACTTCCTCTCCTTGTGGTAAAGCAAAGCCTCTCCTCTCTTCCAGTCCTGTTGTGTCTTTTCTTTTTACACAATATTCAGAACTCAAGGAAACCAAATGAATACATCTGAGTTCCAAATAACCATGTTTGCTAACTATGTACACATATATGAGGACTAGCTACATATTTACACTGCTGTGCTGTTAGATCCTGGTGGCTTCTACAGTTGATGGGGACACCACTAGAGGGCTGTCAAACTATTTAAAGCAGTGAAACTCAGGGCTTGTCTTCACTATGGAGCTAAATCGATGCTGCTGCAATCAATGCAGCGGCATCAATTTAGTGGGTCTAGTGAAGGCACACTCAGTCGATGGGGGAGTGCTTTCCGATTGATTTCTGTATTCCATCTCCACGAGAGGCGAAAGCAGTGTTGTGGGGAGACCGTCTCCCATCGACATAACGTAGTGTGGACCCCGCAGTAAAAAGATCTAAGCTACATCAACTTGAGTTACGCTACTAACATAACTCAAATTGTGTAGCTTAAATCGACCAGCAGCTGTAGTGAAGACAAGCCCTCAGACTGAGGTTCACAAGCTGCATGTGGCTCTTTAATGTGTCTCCTGCAGCTCTTTGCAGCACATGATAATAAAATACTGTGTGATTTAATTATTAACCAATCTAAGTTATTAACCAATCAGGGTGCTTTTACTATGTTATTAACCAATTGTAGTTGATAAAATAATACTACTTGGTCACTCATTTTGCTGTGAGAATTTATATAGTAAATGAAACAATGAAGTTACACTATTGTGACTCTGTTGAGTAATATTGATTGCTAATTTGGCTCCTGAACCATTGAGGCGTGGGTATCACCGATTTAAAGCAATACTACCCAATTCATATACACTACATACTTTTTCTGCTTTAGTGTAAAAGTCCATGAACAAACTACAAATTTCAAAGTATCAAAACTAGTATAATTAAATATACCACACACTACAAATTGAGTCCGAGAGGTGGATTACATCTCTCTGAATAATGTCTCAATCATCATAACACTATCTGCATTTTCTGAGGTAGTTGTATCAACATCTTCCTGCTCTGTAGCGTTTAGGTCACTTGTAGTAGAAACAGGGACATACGGTTCACTGGCACTAGTCACTGTTTGTGGCCGTGCTACAGGCTCAGTATTTTCAGTGGGCATCACTGGTGTAGAACATCCTGCAGAATTGTGCTCAAAAGCTGGTTGAGGTGTCTTCTCCAGGACATGTTTGATGTCACTGTTGTCTGATAAAGGCCCGGCCTGTAATCACTCTCGGTTTCCACAAATTATCTCAGAAGTTTTTTACTACAACTTTTTCTCTTGTGAAAAAAAATACATTGTTGGGTGTGACTGTTTGGGGCCATTTGAATACAGTGTTTCTTACAAATGTCCCTGTGGAGATCAGGTTTTAACAAGTCCAGGTGAGACCCTAATTACATCCTATAAACAACATTGCTGATGTCTAATTTGTATTAGTATGTTTGAATTCCTATAGGTTAGTAGAAAATTTTGAGCCCTGTGTTGTAAACTATCTCTATCTGGAGCCACAGCATTGGCTGAATGTCTGAATAAATGTTTCTACTAATCCATGTGGATGATAATGAGATGATGTGACATGTTTGATACAATTGCTTTTGACAAAAAAATGAGAACTCTTTGGATGTGAACTGAGTTCTACAGTATTGTCACCTACAATCTGTTCAGGAACTCAGATCAGTGAAAACAAGTTTTAACACTTCCAACACCCATACTGAATTAGCTGAATTCATATGGAAAAGTTCAGGCCATTTAGAATGGGCAGCTGTTGCCACTGAAATCATATGCCTCTGCGAACTGTTCTTGTGGCAATCTCTCTGGAAGTCCTAGCTTAATGCTCACTGGGCTCCCTCTATTTATCTAAAATTAGCCCAGACGATCAACTAAAATGAGTCAATCAGCCCTGAAACACTAGGGCTTACAGTCTTCCTTTGTTTCCCTGTCAGTTTCAGAAGCAACCCAATGTGGAGCTATTGCCCCTCCTTTACTCCAGGCCTTTCTGCCTCCCATCTTTCTCTGTTCATCTTTATAGCTGGGTAGGTGTGTTCTCATTATTGGTCCCAGCTGTGGGTACATGCCTCCATGACAGGCAGTTCTTCCCACTTGTGCTGGTGTGTGGTCAGCCTGGTTGCCTGTAAGCAGAGAAGACACTCCTTTCCCTTTTGCACATGCGCAGTTTGAGGTTTGTAAACCCCATTACAGCTTCCTAAATGGTCCAGCGTAGTCTATGTAGATTCACTGCCACAGAGTAGTTGGCCAGTAGCACTGGCAAATAACTGATTTGGGAGCTCGCTGGCTGTTCTGAAAAATTGGGAAAAAAATCCCCAAAAAAGTCAGTAAATCAAAAGAGCCTGTTTTGTGTTGGGGAAAAAAAAGTCATTTGACCTGAAACATTTTGTTTCCAAGCACTTTTAAAGGGCTAGATTCACGAAACAACCAGAGGAGCTGGTGGTGGTGCTCACCTTAAAATTTTGAGCCCAGTGATGTGGAAGACTCAGATTTAAATAGCTGTTCTGGTGGTTCCTCAAGGAACAGAAGGGATGGGAGGGGAAGTTGAAATGATGAGCAGAACTAGTGGCTGCATGAGTAAAGACAGATCAAAGTGGATAAATAACTTCCCAATATTACATCTTCAAATAAGCAAGTGTTAGCCACCCCATTAATGGCTAATGGGAGGGAAGGTTTCTATGAGACCATCTCTAATAGTAAGCTGCAGTCCATACTATGGAAGAGCCTGAGAATTCCTGTTTCACGCTGATAAATAAACCATAGTACAGCATTGCTGGGTGACTTCAGGATCAGACAGAAGGAGAAAGTTCTTATTCAGACAAATATCTGCAAGCCAAGAACAGGCCTCGTCAAATCAATTGATTTTATCCAGTTTAGCCAAGTTTTTTTTTAATCTTCCTAGGATGGCAGGGAACTTTGAGCCAGCACTGGTCTAAGGGCAACTTATTCTCTGTAATAAACCCTTTGGTTGTGTGATAAAGGAAACAGAAATCTGTTTACCTCAAGCAATATACTGCACAAGTAACAGTCTTCTGCAAGAGATTTTGAAGAACCACTAGGGGGCAAAAGAAGCACACTTTTAATGAGTGAACTGCAGGATATGCAGTTTACTTACTGAAAGATTTAGGGTGGTGATTTTTATATATAATGCAAAGCAACTGTATTTAAAGAAGATGACAACGATGCTCTTGAAGCAGACTTAATGGTTTGGGGAATTATTAATGAGCTTCATTATACATAGTTTCCAGGTGGCTAATTCAAATGTGGCATAAGTTACCAGCAATTTAAAGTTCATAAAGGGATAGATTTTTAAGGCCAGAAAGCACTATAACAATCATCTAGTCTGACCACTGCATAGCATAGGAGAAAGAATCTCATCCTGTCATTTCTGCATCAAGCCCATATCCTTTTTTATAGCATAGCTTACCTTTTAAAAAGATGTCCTTGATATAAATGAGAGTGAAACCACCACATACCCAGATAAATTGCTCCTATGGTTAATTACCCTCACTGTTAAAAATGTGCACCTTATTTCTAATCTGAATTTTTCTAGCTCTGCCTTCTACCCACTGGATCTTGTTATGATTTTTTCTGCTAGATCAAAGATCTATCTACTATCAGAAATCTCTTTCCCATGTAGGCACTGGTAGACCATGCTCAAGTCACCTCTTAACCTTCTCTTGGATAACGTAATAGATTGAGGCTTGGACGCACAGAAGGTGTTAGATGCCTAAACCCCAGTTTTAGGCTCCATTATGATTCACAAACCTGATGCTGATCCCTGGAAGTACCTAAACTCACCCAGCCCCTAAATGTTTGCAGTAAAAGTTCCCTACACAGCTACATTTCTTCCTCTGAGTATGCATAGTGCTACATCTCGCCTATATACACGAGTGATTCACAAACCAAGAAAGACAAGAGTTTGCCTGAGCTGGTAGGTGCCCTCTGAGCATGCCTGCTGGACAGAGTCTCTCAGGCAAGTTCACACAAAACAGCCAGGGGACAGAATGACACCTCCCTCATAGCCTAGTGATTGGGATACATACATGGGATGTAGGAGAGCCTCAGTTCAAGCCCCCATCCACTTGAGAGGAAGAAGGGATTGGAACAGGGATCTTCACCTCTCAGTGTGGGACCTGTCACAGAGCTATGGAAGGATACAGATATGGGGCCCCCTGAGTCTCTCCTGTTGAAGTTGCCACACTGAATAAATAATTTTTAAAAAAGTAATTGGAGCAGGGCTATAAAGTCACTCCCATGCTTGTTCCCTCTCTCTCTCTCTCCAGTGCATATGACTAATTATTTAGCCACAGTGGAACAGCTTCGACAGGAAAGATTGAGAGAATACCCAGTCACACTGTAAATATCAGGTCACATTAGCTTACTCCCAACCCCAAATGGTCAGTCACTTACCCCAGGTCAATGGATACTCTCAATCTTACACCAGAGACAACACTGGCAGCCAATTTCTCTAGTAAACTAACTAAAGGTTTATTAGCTAAGAAACAGAAACAAGAGTTAGACAGGTTAAATCAGGCAAAATATATCAACAAGTGAGTCTAAGGTTGTAAGTCCAAAATGATAACAGAGATACAGTAATCTGCCAGCCTTCAAAAGTTTTCAGGGTTCCTCAGGACAATTTGGGGGATCTCTGCCTTCTTGTTTAGTTACTCCATCCTGGTAGAATACAACCCATCCAGAGATGTAGGATCATTCCCTTAAACCAGTATTTATAGATCCTTCTCACTGAAGACAATTTGAACAGTGTCTTCACCCACATGGGTTTTGATGAGTAGCAGTTGAAGACTTAGTGTACCATAAGCTTTCGTGAGCTAAAGCTCACTTCATCGGATGCATACAGTGGAAAATATAGTGGGGAGATTTTATATACACAGAGAACATGAAACAATGGGTGTTACCACACACACTGTAATGAGAGTGATCAGGACAGGTGAGCTATTACCAGCAAGGGGGGGGGGGCTTTTGTAGTGATAATCAAGGTGGGCCATTTCCAGCAGTTGACAAGAATAGTAGAAGGGGAAATAGTTTTACTTTGTGTAATGACACATCCATTCCCCGTCTTTATTCAAGCCTAAGTTAATTGTATCTACCTTGCAAATTAATTCCAATTCAGCAGTCTCTCATTGGAGTATGTTTTTGAAGTATTTTTGTTGAAGAATTGCCACTTTTAGGTCTGTTATTGAGTGACCAAAGAAATTGAAGTATTCTCCAACTGGTTTTTGAATGTTAAGAAACAGACTGACAGAGCCAGAAGAGTACCCAGAAGTTACCTACTACAGGACAGGCCCAACAAAGAAAATAACAGAACGCCACTAGCCATCACCTTCAGCCCCCAACTAAAACCTCTCCAATGCATCATCAAGGATCTACAACCTATCCTGAAGGACGATCCATCACTCTTACAGATCTTGGGAGACAGGCCAGTCCTTGCTTACAGACAGCCCCCCAACCTGAAGCAAATACTCACCAGCAACCACACACCACACAACAGAACCACTAACCCAGGAACCTATCCTTGCAACAAAGCCCGTTGTCAACTGTGTCCACATATCTATTCAGGGGACACTATCATAGGGCCTAATCACATCAGCCACACTATCAGAGGCTAATTCACCTGCACATCTACCAATGTGATATATGCCATCATGTGCCAGCAATGCCCCTCTGCCATGTACATTGGCCAAACTGGACAGTCTCTATGTAAAAGAATAAATGGACACAAATCAGACGTCCAGAATTATAACATTCAAAACCAGTTAATTGTAAGCCTAAGTTAATTGTATCCAGTTTGCAAATTAATTCCAGTTCAGCAGTCTCTCATTGGAGTGTGGTTTTGAAGTTTTTTTATTGAAATATTGCCACTTTTAGGTCTGTAATCGAGTGACCAGAGAGATTGAAGTGTTCTCCAACTGGTTCTTGTATGGTAACACCCATTGTTTCATGTTCTCTGTGTATATAAAATCTCCCCACTATATTTTCCGCTGTATGCATCTGATGAAGTGAGCTGTAGCTCACAAAAGCTTATGCTCTAATAAATTTGTTAGTCTCTAAGGTGCCACAAGTACTCCTTTTCTTTTTACGGATACAGACTAACACAGCTGCTACTCTGAGACTTAGTGTGAATTTCCATTGTTGAAGACAACGATCCTTGCTTTGAAGTTAGCATTCTACTTCCTTTGCATTCACAAGTAATTTAGTTACAGTGATATACATAATGCAATTGCCTGCCGTTACATTATAATAGGTAGACAGTTGGTTTGTTTTCACTTAACATTTCATTAGTTTTTATACAGTTTGCATATCAAACGTCTTCTCATCTTAGCCTCACACACACTGTGGTTTAGGGTTATCTAATTACAGGGTATATGTTATGTGATAGCAATCAACAAGTTAGAGATAAGTGAAGATAATATTAAAATTTCTTTGAACTAAATTAACACTCAAATGAATTAGTACACAACATTTCTTTGATACTCACACAATTATCCTGAGGCTCTGGCATGCGCTGGCATCTGGCCTGTCAGTGTCACACCCCCATCACACACACCAGACTATCCCATAGCTCAGTGGTTAGAGCACTCACTGGAGAGGTGGTAAAATCCTGTTCAGATCCCTCCTCCTCAGGTAGAGGGCAGACATGAAAATCAGGTCTTCCACATCCAGGTGAGTGCTCTATCCACTGGGCAAAGAGCTGTGAGGTAGGTCCTTTGTTCTTCTTGAAAAAACAGCATAGGGTCCTAACACCAAGAGTGATTTTCAGCTGTGAACCCTAGCAGAGATAGGTGCCGGCCTGCAGTCTGGACTTAAGTCCCACCCACAGAGATAGGCACCTAGGACACACCTCTCTCATTGGCTAGCTTAGGCAGTTCCCTGCTGGCTTTTGTGAATCACAGTCTAAGATGCCTATCTCTTCCCATTCATTGTATGGGAGCCTAGACTTCCAACTCAGGCTTTGTGAATTGCAGTGATTTTTCTAGGTACCTATGTCCTTTTGGACTTCCACGCATATGATTCTTAAGTCTTTCAGTGTAAAGCAGCTTTTCCAGACCTTGAATCACTGTTATAGCTCTTTTCTGAACTTTTTTTAATTTTTCAACACCCTTTTTGAACTGTGGACCTGAGAATGGACCTAGTGTTCCAGTAATGGTCCCACCAGTGCCATAAAGAGAGGTAATACCACGTCCCTACTCTCCTTCGATATTCCCTTGTTTATAGAGGCAAAGATTGCATTGACTCGCTTAGGCCATGGCACTAGGATCTGAGCACCTGCATTAGCTTGGCCTGGATATGAACGTCCCTACTGCAAAACTGCACCCTGGTTATTGTGTCCTCACTATTTCTGCACTTATCTGTGTGGGTGAATATTCCATGGTTCTTTGTATGGAGAAACTATAGGATTCTTTCTAAGTCAATTGTATCAATTGCAGGAGAACTTGTCTGTCCTTCAGAGGAAATTCTAAAAAGGCATTAGAGGACTACCAGCACTCAAGTAATTTTGTCTGTGTTCTCACTGCAAAGTGGGTGGATTCAAGCACAAATTAAAGCAGAGCCTAGGTTCTAACCTATGTAAGCTAGCCAGGCTTAAAATACCCCCAAATCCAGGTCAGAGGGTTTTTTTCCCTGTAGGCTACAACCCCAATCAGAGCCTGGATTAACTGTGCAGTGTAGACATATACCCTTAGGTATAGCATCGTACTGACAGTTTATGTTCAAATGACCCCTAAATTCTGTTCAGTGTCACTCCTTCCACAACAGAGTCCTCCATTTTGTAAGGGTGACTTACATTCTTTGTTTCTATGTATATTACTTTGCATTTAGCTGTTTTAAAAAAATATTGTTCAAATGAGCATACCAGCATAGTCTCCACCATTTTTTGTGTAATCTTTAAAGATTACCAATTGTGATTTTGTATTTTCTTCCGGATCATTGATAAAGATATTGAATAGCACTGGGGCAAGAACAGATCCATGTGGGACCTCACAAGAAACAACCCCATTGGTGACAACTCCCAATTTAAAATTATTTTGCAATCAGTTAACAAGTTTTTAAACCATTTAATATGGGATACATTGATTTTATATAATATTCATTTTTTAATCAGAATGTCACACAGGACTAAGTCAAATGCCATAGGGAAGTCTGATAATATTATGTCACCTTTACTCAATCAAACTTGTAATGTCATCAAAAATGATATCAAGTTCATTGACAAGACCGCTATTCCATACAACCACGTTAATGGGCATTAATTATGCTATGATCCTTTAATTCTCTACTGTGTCCCATATCAGCCATAGCCTGATTTTGCTAAAGTTCAATGTCAGGCTAGTAGGACTCACAGTTTCCAGGGTCATCTGGTTTACACTTTTGAAATGTGGGTATGTCATCAGCTTTTTAGATTAATTGATACCATCAGATAATAATTGGTCAGTCATAGTCCAGTTCCTCATGAACAGATGAGCATACTGTAAAAAAAAAGTAACCTCTGTTGGCAGCTTCCACAGAAGCCAAAGACTGAACTGGACATAGAAGGGAGGGGACTGAACTCCTCTCATCCATAGAGGGGATGAAGAGGTAAGGCACACGGGTTACATAGATTTATGGAAAATGGATTTATGGAAAATAGAGCTTGTCAAACTAATTTGATTTTTTGGAGGGGGTGGGGGGGAGATGAAGTTACAAGTTTGGTTGATAAAGGTAATAATAATAGTCACACTGTCTGAAATGGCTCATGACCATGAGCATCTACCTCAGGGCAGCCTGTCAAAAACAGGGCATACACCCCCAAACTGGGTTGTGTATTATATAGTTTGTTGCTGGCTTGGTGAAATCTAATGTGAACTCCTGGATCACTATAGCAGTCTCACCATGGACTCATAGACAATTCCCTTAGACTCTCCAGTCTCTCTTGCCACCCAGACAAACTGGACTTAGTAATAAATGGCCACTTATATTTAAAAAAAAAAATCACACCATATTCAGGTTGCTTCCAGTCCCAAGAGACCAGTCACTTACCCCAGATCAATTGGTACCTTAGATCTTACACCAAAGACAATGCCAATTCTGTAATAAACTATCTAAAGGTTTATTAAATAAGAAAAAGAAATAAGAGTTATTAAAGGCTAAAGCAAGCAAATATATACATTGTGACGGGGCAAGGCCAGATGGCTATAGAAAAGTAGTCTTATTGGTATCTGGGAAGTGGGCGGGTAAAGCCCGTCCACCGCTAAAGGATCCCCCCCAGCCTAAAAGGGGGATCCACAGGACCTAGATACCCAAAAAATTCCGGGGGACAACTAATGAAATAACAGGGACAGGAGTGCAGTCAAAGGGTCAAACGAAGGGAACCGGATGGGGACACCAAGCAGAGAAACCCGGACAGCGCCCACTGCTCCTCAAAGGCGTCAAGGGAGTCAGAGGACGCCACCCAGAGGAACTCTGCCCGGATACGTGAACGGACCGAGGATCGGAAATAGGCCCCACAGTCACAGGAGACTCCATCGGCCAACCTCCTTATTCTAGTTTTATAGATGGCCATTTTAGCTATGACCAGGAGGAGGTTGACCAGGAGATCCCGTGACTTTGTGGGGCCACGGATAGGGAGTGCATAAATGAGAAGGTGAGGGGAAAAGTGCAATCAAAAACGTAATAAAATATTGGTGAGGAGCCGGAATAGGGACTGCAGCCTGGCACATTCCAGGTATATATGTGCCAGGGTTTCCCTCATGCCGCAAAAGGGGCAGGTGTCTGGGATTGAGGTGAACCGCGCCAAGTACACGCCCGTGCTCACAGCTCCGTGAAGGAGCTATAGAAAAGTAGTGAGAGATAGATATATTAGCTCCAGGCTAAACAAATCCCTGGTACCAGGATAAGTTAAATGGCAGCTGCTCCAGGTCAATTAGGACACCTGGGGCCAATTAAAAACTTTCCAGAAGGCAGGGAGAACGGTAGGTTGATTGGGACACCTGAAGCCAATCAGGGACTGGCTGAAACCAGTTAAAAGCCTCCCAGTTAGTCAGGTGGGTGTGGATGTCAGGAGCTGTGGGAGGAAGTTGTGCTGTTGGAGAGACTGAGCAGTACACACCATATCAGGCACCAGGAAGTAGGCCCTGAGGTAAGGGTGAAGTGGAGCTTGAGGAATTGGGGGCTGCTGTGGCGAAGTAGCCCAGGGAATTGTATGTGTCATGTTTCTAAAAGGTCAGCTACCATAGCTGATACTATTAGGGTCCCTGGGCTGGAGCCCGGAGTAGAGGGCGGGCCTGGGCTCTCCCCTTTGCTCCCCTCCCCCCGATTAATCACTAAGACTGGGAAACAACAGAGACTGTGCAAGGGAGGATAGCTTCTCCTTACCTCCCTTGCAGGCTTATGATGAAAATGGCTCAGTAGACTGTGACCCTTGTCTCTAGAGAGAGAAGGGTTACATGGAGGGTCACAGTGAGCTTCTGAGGCTAGCGAAATCCGCCAGGAAACGTGGGACCCACGGAGACAAGGACAGAGCTTTGTCACAACACACAGATTAGTCATCATCTAAATCCTAAAGTGACAGAGTTGTAGTGATCTGTCAATTAAAAGTGTCTTTCAGGGCGGACCCAAGAGTAACCCCAGAGAATCTCTGCCTCGGTTTATAGTCTCTGGCCTTGTCAGAGCTCAAACAGTGAAGAGAGGTGAAAAATTTTTCTGTAACTTAATTTTATTTCCTTCATTTAGCTTCCAAGTCCACAGGACAAGCCTTCTTACACATAGCATTTCCACGATGCAATAGGGCCACTAACAAGTGCTTTGTATTGTGATGTTACTTGATGACCCATCTGATTTTTATAGTCTGTTTGATTTGAATAGGCTGACAGGGGGTGAGGATTCCTGTGCCTGGATTCACAAGTTCAGAGAAAACATTTTCAAAGTTCTAAAGCAACACAGATATTTTCTTATAGCAGGTAATACAGATACGACAAGTGAGATTAATGAATGCAGCAGTTTACAAGTATTTTATAGAGTCTAATCACTAAATAAATTTTTGTTAGACTAATACCCATTTTGAGGGAAACTAATATACAGGTGAACTGGTCAGCTATGAGTTCGTTAGTTCTTAGCTAATGCATGGAGTTTTGGCAAGAGCTGGCACTTGGTTTGCCAGTTTCATGATAATATTGGTATAATATACTTGGACTTCAGTAGTAAAGGGCTCTATATGTTTACTATTAAGATAAATTATGACAGGTTTCCACATCCCCTTTTTATTTATATCCCATCTTCAGGTCTCATTTTTGGATGTGTACACTTTTGGTGCAGCAATCGTTTTTTTTTTATTTATTTTTATCGGGAACGTATGATATTGCAGACCAGTGAGGGGCTGTGTCACACTTGTCCTGAAGCCTTGAGTACCTTCGCTACTGTATCTCCCAACCTGGATCCCTCACAAACAGCATGCGTGTCACACCCTGAGTGTCTATGTATAGCTAGAGCTTGCCAGCAACACTCCAGTCACATTCTGGCTTCCACCAGCCTTGGTTACTACTTACAGAGACCCCACCCCACCCCCAATCCTGGATTGCCTCCCAAAAAGTGCATTTTGCATTGTCCAGCCTTATTCTAGACAGTTCAGATATTGGAGGTTCATTGCTCCTGTAAAAGCTCAATTTACAACAGTTTGCTACTTTAAATAGAGTTACCCACGCCATTCAGTTTAAACACAACACTGGATTAGTTTTGATTGAAGTTTGGGATCACAGCTCAGACAGAAGAACTTTGTATGGATAAAAAATTGCCTGTGAACTCAGACACAATGAGCAAGAGCAGCTCTACAGAGATGCAGACTCAGAAAGGTTGACTGGGACAAGTAGAACCCACCTAAACAGGCAAGGAAAGGATAAGGTTTAGTGAGATGTTGATGGGCTTGTGTTGTTGTACCCTCTTCTCTCTCTATGTGATGTTCTATGGCTAAACAAACATACTGTTCTGAACAAGCTGTTTTCAATTGCTGCATTCACCAGCAGACTATAGCTCCTGAAGAGGATTCTAGAGCACGGGTCAACCTCTGTTGGACGTAATATGGTTGTGCTGTCAAATGTGGTCCAAACAAAAGTGGGATGAATCACAGGATTCCACTCACATAAATGCAAATGTAGGCCTGTCACTTGAGAGAAGTGCTCAAAGAGAAACACAGAGAGAGAGAGAGGACACAGGTATTGCTCACCCCTGAGCCTTAACCAGCAAAAGAATGCTTTTGGAGATATAGCTTATACCAGTTGTCAAATAAAATAAGTTATACCATCAAAAAAGGGCCTTTGCCTGTGTAAGAGCATCTAGACTAATGGCCTTGCTGGTATAGAAGTGTAATTAAACATATAAATAAATCACACTCATAAGCCGCATTACTATACTGACAAAAGTCTCTAGTGTAGACCAGGCCTTAGGATGGATCAGGATTGCCCTAGTGGATGACTCTTCAAAATAGCCAGAAAGCATGTGTCTTCTATTCCAGCTGGTTGAAGTTACAAAGGCCTCGGGCAGTTATTACCTAGTAGTTTGAGCTGATTATTTCCAAAACACACTCAAAACCAGAATCAAACTAAGCCCTAAAGAAAGGGATGAGAAGAAATCTGTAGTTGGATTTAATTTTTCCATCCCCAGATGATGAGTAGGCACTCAGGCTTATCCATTCATAGTATACCCCTTTGTTTCAGAGAGATTTGTTTGCTACAGAATGAAGTTATTGCACTTACAATATTGATAATACAGATGCATCACTTAACGCAGCTCACACTTTCCAAGCATAGAGAGTTGTATAGCTTTTAAGATGATTAAATAAATCATAAATAATTGTATCTCCCATTGCATGATACACATTAATATAGGGAAATAAAAAGATAAGTAGAAATGTAGAGTGAGCCAGAGCATCTCTTTTAATAAGGTGAACTACTTATGTTGAAAAAATATTCGGTCAAGTATTCACTTGTCAGTTGTACCATCTATTGGGCACAGGAACATTTCCTTTCACCATGCCACAAAACAAGGCCCATGTTACTCCCTGAAATGCAGTACAAACAGGTTTGCTAAGCAAAATAATTGTTTGAATAGCAAACCATTATCAAAGAACATTCCTAAAGTAATAACAGAAGTAATACTTGTGGCCCAGTCATAAAAGGTGCTCGTCAGTACCCTCAACTCTACTGACATCAGTGAGGGCCCTCAATACCTCTCAGAAGGAGTCCAGTGCCTTGCAGGATTGGACCTTGGACTATCTGATTTCTAAGTACCTTATATAAATCCCTTCTAAAGATTACCAGGAAGCCTTGAATTTGAAGGTGGAAGCTCTTTCTTCCCCTCTAATGTTAATAAATAATAATAAAGCTCTTATATACCACTTTACATCAGTAAATCTCAAAGCACTTTACCAAGGAAGTCCATATTCTGTAGTCTGTAACCTATCATTGAAATCAGGTTCTGTACCAAATGACTAGAGAATAGCTAATGTGATGCCAATTTTTAAAAAGGGCTCCAGAGTGACCCTGGCAGTTACAGGCCGGTAAGCCTAACGTCAGTACCGGGCAAACTGGTTGAAACTATAGTAAAGAACAAAATTATCAGACACATAGATTAACATAATTTGTTGGGGAATAGTCAACATGGTTTTTGTAAAGGAAAATCATGCCTCACCAATCTACTAGAATTCTTTGAGGGGGTCAACAAGCATGTGGACAAGGGGGATCCAATGATATGGTATATTTAGATTTTCAGAAAGTCTTTGACAAGGTCCCTCACCAAAGGCTATTAAGCAAAGTAAGTAGTCATGGGATAACAGGGAAGGTTCTCTCATGTATTTGTAACTCGTTAAAAGATAGGAAGCAATGGGTAGGAATAAATGGTCAGTTTTCAGAATGGAGAGAGGTAAATAGTGGTGTCCCCCAAGGGTCTGTACTGGGCCCAGTCCTATTTAACATACTCATAAATGACCTGGAAAAAGGGGTAAACAGTGAGGTTGCAAAATTTGCAGGTGGTACAAAACAGCTCAAGATAGTTAAGTCCCAGGCAGACTGTAAAGTGCTACAAACATTCTCTCAAAACTGGGTGACTGGGCAACAAAATGGCAGATGAAATTCAATGTTGATAAATGCAATGTAATGCAAATTGGAAAACATAATCCCAACTCTACATATAAAATGATGGGTCTAAATTAGCTGTTACCACTCAAGAAAGAGATCTTGAGGTCATTGTGGATAGTTCTCTGAAAACATCTGCTCAATGTGCAGCAGCTGTCAAAAAAGCAAACAGAATGTTGGGAATCATTAAGAAAGGGATAGATAAATAAGACAGAAAATATCATATTGCCTCTATATAAATCCATGGTATGCCCACATCTTGAATACTGCATGCAGATGTGGTTGCCCTATCTCAAAAAAGATATATTGGAATTGGAAAAGGTTTAGAAAAGGTCAACAAAAATGATTAGGGGTATGGAATGGCTTCCATATGAGGAGAGATGAATAAAACTGGGAATTTTCAGCTTGTAAAAGGGTATGTCTACGAAATTAGGTTGATTTTATAGAAGTAGATTTTTAGACATCGATTTTGTACACTCAATTGTGTATGTCCCCACTAAGCGCATTAAGTCGGCGGAATGCATCCTCACTACCGTGGCTAGCATCGACTCATGGAGCGGTGCACTGTGGGAAGCTATCCCACAGTCGCCACTGCCCATTGGAATTCTGGGTTAAGCTCCCAATGCTGATGGAGCAAAAACATTGTCGTGGGTGGTTTTGGGTACTTGTCATCAGTCTCCCCTCCCTCCGTGAAAGCAACTGCAGACAGTTATTTTGTGCTTTTTTCCTGGGTTACCCATGCAGACGCCATAATCACTGCTGTTGCGAGCATTGTAAACACCTCATGCATTATCCTGGAGCATGTGCAGAACCTAACTAAGAGACTGCAGCACGAGGACGATTGTGAGGAGGACATGGACACAGACGTTCCTGAAAGCACGGGATATGGCAATTGGGCCATCATGGCAGCAGTGGGGCTGGTTGATACAGTGGAACGCCAATTGTGGGCCAGGCAAACAAGCACAGACTGGTGGGACTGCATAGTGTTGTGGGTATGGGATGATTTCCAATGGCTGCGAAACTTTCACATAGAATCATAGATCATAGAATATCAAGGTTGGAAAGGACCTCAGGAGGTCATCTATTCCAACCCCCATCTCAAAGCAGAACTAAGCCCCAATTTTTGCCCCAGATCCCTAAATGGCTCCCTCAAGGATTGAGCTCACAACCCTGGGTTTAGCAAGCCAATGCTCAAACCACTGAGCTATCCCTCCCACTCTTTCCTGGAACTCTGTGAGTTGCTTTCCCTCGCCCTGAAGCGCAGGAGTACCAAGACCAGAGCTGCCCTGACAGCTGAAAAGCAAGTGGCGATAGCCCTGTGGAAGCTTGCAACACCTGACTGCTACCGCTCAGTCGGGAATCAATTTGGAGCAGGCAAATCTACTGTGGGGACTGCTGTGATTCAGGTAGCCAACGCAATCACTGACGTTCTGCTATCAAGGGTAGTGACTCCGGGAAATGTGCAGATCATAGTGGATGGCTTTGCTGCAATGGGTTTCCCTAACTGGTGGGGTGATAGACAGAATGCATATCCCTATCTTGGCACCAGACCACCTTGCCAACCAGTACATAAACCGTAAGGGGTACTTCTCAATGGTGCTGCAAGCACTGGTGGATCACAAGGAATGTTTCACCGACATCAATACGGAATGGCCAGGAAAGGTGCATGATGCTTGCATCTTTAGGAACTCTGGGCTATTTGAGCAGCTGCAAGAAGGGACTTACTTCCCAGACCAGAAAATTACTGTTAGGGATATTGAAATGGCAATAGTTATCCTTGGAGACCCAGCCTACACCCTTGCTCCCATGGCTCATGAAGTCATACACAGGCAGCCTGGACAGTAGTAAGGACCAGTTCTACTACAGACTGAGCAAGTGCAGAATGGTGGTAGAACGTACCTTTGGACATTTAAAAGCTAGCTGGTGCTGTTTGCTGACAAGGTTAGATCTCAGGGCAACCAATATTCCCATTATTATTACTGCTTGCTGTATGCTCCATAATATCTGTGAGAGTCAGGTGGAGACATTTATGGCAGAATGGGCAGTTGAGGCAAATCTCTTGGCTGCAGATTTTGAACAGCCAGACACCAGGGCATTAGAAGAGCACAGGTAGGCACGCTGTGCATCAGAGAGGCTTTGAAAACCAGTTTCATGACTGGCCAGGCTATCGTGTGACAGTTGTGTGTTTCTCCTTGCTGCAAACCTGCCTGCTTTGTTGATTTTAATTCCCTGTAAGCCAATCACCCTCCCCGCTTCGATCATAGCTGGCAAAGGAAATAAAGTTACTATTGTTTGAAACCATGCATTCTTTCTTTACTAATTACAAAAAAAGTGAGATAACTGACAAGGTAGCCCGGGTGGGGTGGAGTGCGGGAGGAGGGAAGGACAAGGACACTTGATTTGTAGTGTGGCTACAATAAGCAATAACTGCTTGAATGACAGCCTTCTATTGCTTGAGCCATCCTCTGGAATGGAGTGGCTGGGTGCCTGGAGCCACTCCCCCCGACATTCTTGGGCGTCTGAGTGAGGAGGATATGGAAACTGGGGAGGAGGGCAGGCAGTTGTACGGTGGATGCAGCAGTGGTGTGTGCTCTTGTTGGCTTTCGTGCAGTTCTACCAGATGCCTGAGCATGTCCGTTTGCTCCCCCATTAGCCTCAGCATTGCATCCTGCCTCTTCTCATCGCACTCACTTAATGCTTTCCTGGACTCTGCCACTGAATGCCTCCATGCATTCAGCTGTGCCCTGTCAGTGCGGGAGGACTGCATGAGCTCAGAAAGCATGTCATCATGAGTATGTTTTTTTCACCTTCTAATCTGTGATAACCTCAGGGATGGAGATGATAGGGGGAACATAGAAACATTTGCACCTGTAGGGGAATAAAAAGGGAGAGTAAAATTTAAGATGATCCTTTTGTTCTCAGAAATGTGAGACTCTTTCACAGTGAATCAAGCAATTCACAGCAGACAGCACATGTGCTTTAGGTACAAGGTCGCAATTTGCCTTTTATATTGAGCGCCTGCTGGTATGGTGACACATCACACACGGCTGGGCAACAGAATTCAGTTTCCAGGTAGCCATGGTGAGCCAAAGGGTACGCAGTTTTGGCTTCTAACGCCTTCATAACATGTGGGAATGTTTTCAAATTGCAGCGTTCTCCTTTCCCATAGCAAACAATGCCGGTTGGGTTTGCCATTTAAAAGGAGGGGGCTGCGGTTTTTGGGTGGATGTGCAGCACACACCTCCCCTCACCCCTCCGCGTGGCTATTTGGGATGAGGCCTTCCCCCCTCCCCCTACCACGTGGCTATGGGATGATCCCTTTTAGCCAAGTGCAATCAGCCCAGCATGAATGGGGTCCTTTTACTATTCCCTTACAAAAATTCCCCTATTTCAACCAGGTGACCATGAATGATACCACTCTCCTGAAGCTAACAAAGAAAGATAAAGACTGAATGTTGCTTGAATGTGACCAAAACCCAGGACCATTTGCTGCCATGCTTTGTGCTGCAATGATTCCAGACTACTTGCTTGGCATGGTAAAGTGTCCTATCGTGGAGGACGAAATAAGGCAGCCCTCCCCAGAAACCTTCTGCAAAGGCTTTCAGAGTACCTCCAGGAGAGCTTCTCCATCCCCAGACACATTAACAGATTTTCCTGTAGCTGTACTGGCCGCAAATGCATCCCACGTCTTCAGGGCAAATCAAACACTAAACACTATTGCTTTTAAACCCTGTACTGTAATTACAAATGTGCACTCACCAGAGGTTCCTTCTCCACCTTAACGGTCAGGGATCCTGCCTTGGGAGGATATTGGCTCCAGGGTGATGAAAAGGTCTTGGCTGCCAGGGAGAATGGATTCACCGCTTGCCTGCTGCACATTCTCCTCCTCCTCATCCACAAAGTCCTCCTCCATGTTGCGTGAGACTCCCTCCTTGCAGGTGTCCACGGACAGTGGTGGGGTAGTGGTAGGGTCCCCACCTAGAATGCCATGAAGCTGGTCATAGAAGCAGCATGTATGAGGCTCTGACCCAGAGAGACCATTTGCCTCCTTTGTCTTTTGGTAGGCTTGCCTGAGCTCTTTGACTTTCCTTTGACTACTACTGGGCTAGATGGACATTTGGTCTGATGCAATATGGCCATTCTTATGTATCGTTATCCTCATTTTACAGATAAGGAAACTGAGGGACTGAGATTAAATAACTGCCCAAAGTCATCCAGCAGGCTAGGGGCTAAACCCAGAATAGAACCCAGGTCTCCTGAGTCTCACAATAATGCTCTATCCATTAGGCAACACTGTATCCCGAATGAGTTGTGCAGTTGAAGCAAACCACAATTACAGTGACTAGACATAGTTTGTCCAAAAGAATATTCTGACTGGTCTCTTAGGCCTTTTGGATGTCGATATTGTGATGCACCAATTTCCCAAGGTACAAAGTCTGCTCATTATACTACATGGGTAAAATCAAAAGAAAATAAGGAAAAAACATTGTACTGTCTTTTCCTCCATTTCTCTTCCATCCCCATTTAACGGAATAGGTCTGGCAGCAGGAGGGGGAGTTTCCTTTTAAATAAGCTTTGGTTGCATAGGCAGCCAATACCTCCAGCAACCTATCGCCCATCTGCCTGCCTTTTCTACCAGTTCCTGACCTCTCCTAAATGAATCCTTAAGAAACTGAATTAAGAGCCTTAAAACGAGATCCTAATTAAAGTCTCACTGCAGTAGGAGTGCTAGCAGCAGGACTTCAGAGGTGATTATATCTCTGCACTGTGATTTGCTCTTCTTCTTCAGCTTGGAGCTATTTTTCCTAATGGAAAGATATTAGATACACTTCTTCCCATCCCCCTGATAAAGAAAAGATTTTTCTCAAAACCATTTGAAAATTGAGCCTCCCAGCCTTTCAGGAAAATGAAACAAATTCCACCCTGTAATAGCACATCCTCATCTTGAAGGCACTCCTCATCTCGGGTCACAATACTGCATGGGGTTCTTGTCTCTTGCACTCCTACTGAGCTCTCCCTCTGCTCTACAATGCCCTTTCGCAGCCTTTTCCTTCTTCTGACTCCCCCTCTAGGTGTTCTAGTGGCTTAGTCCTCCAGCCAAGACGTGAAAGTCTAAATCCCTTCCAGGGTAACAAAAAATTCCAAACAGATGTCCAAACAAATCTTCAAACTTCCACCCTTCTCAAGCTCCACTGTAGTTCCCTTACGTATATCTACACAGCAAGCCTTACCACCTGGGTCAACAGACTTGGGTTTGTGGGACTCAAGCTAGGGCTCTAAAAGTAGCTATGTAGAGAGCATGTTGAAGTTGCAGCTCCGGCTGGAGCTCAGACTCTAAAAATTCAGAGCCCAAGTGTTAGAGGGCTTTCCCTTCACCCTCTCACCTGGTTCTTGTCACATAGACAGAAAGCAGTAGACCAGAAGTCCGAAGTGCAGACAACGCAATGTTTATTGGGGTTAGTTTCCAAGCAAGCACATTTGAAAGGCCTTCACACATCTGATCTCCAAGACCCATTTATCCATATTCACATGCTCCAATGCTTGTCAGAATTGATAAAGGGGATCCCCAGAAGGAGGAAGGCATGTAAATTAATGCATAGAAGTGAAAAGGGTGGTGGAGTGAATAACTCGGGCCCTCAACCAACTTGTCAAAATTGATGCCTAGACGACAAGATTTGCAAGGACAAGACCTGTGTGGTGGTTGTGGTCGTTCTCTTTTTCTGGAATCTGTCTCTTTTGTCGGGGTTCAGAGGGTATTTGGAATGAGGTGAATTGAGCAGAAGGGCATCTTTCTACTGTCTGGGATTTGCTAAACCTCCTTTTATTTGCAGGAGTGTAAATTCCCAGAGAATGCAGAGTGGCACTAGATACCTTTAATGTATGCAGAGACTCACTGGTATTTTCAGCAAACAACTTTGTGCAGTCAAAGGGAAGGTACTCAACCATATTCCATACCGCCCTTGCAAATCCTGAAATCTAAAGACAAGATACCCTCCTCATGAGGACTGCCATAGAAACAGAACTAGTAGCAGTGTCAGCGGCATCTGAAGAGGCTTGCACAGATGTTCTGATCAGAAGCTGACCTTCTGTAATGATTGCTTGAAACTGATCCCTCTGTTCTGGTGGTATATGCTCAATACAAAAAGCAAACTTGGAGTAGTGGTATGGTCATACTTAGTCATCAGCCCTTGATAGTTGGCAATCCTAAATTGTAGAGTCATGGATGAGTATGATTTCCAACCAAATAAGTGGAGACACTTTTGTTCTTTGTCATATGCTTTTGCTTTAGCATGGTGCTGTCTTCCATTTTCATTTTTACAGCCTTGACAACTAGGGAGTTGGGAGAGAGATGAGAAAACAAAACTCAGTCCTTTGATGAAATGTAATATTTTTTTATCAGCCCTCTTACAGGTGGGCGCAATTATCCCTGGAATGTGCCATATTGTCTTTGTAGGATCTAGAAAAGCCTCATTAATTGGTAGAACAATTTGAGCAGATGATATTGTGTGTAAATATCTTATAGTATGCTGTGACTCCTTGACCTCTTCCATTGGTATTTGTAAGGTGCTGGCCACTCTTAATATGGTCTTGAAACTGCTTGAAGTCATCAGCTAGCAAAGGTGAAGGAGGCATGACTGCCTCATCAGGAGATGAAGATGAGCTGTTAATTTGTGGGATGATCTCCTTATCCCCTCTTGCTGCCTGTTCCTCAAAATATGTCCTCCTGTGGTTTCAGCCTTCGAGGAAGAATATGAAGGAGACTGTCTATCTCTATCATGACAAATGAGAATAGAGAGTCTAGAAAATTGCTGATGGTATGCCACCTAGGGGTCCCACTATGGCAACTGAGGAGGCCAATATGGGATGGGATGAGGCATCCAATAGTGTTCATACCAATATGGAAGATCTCTCTCTCTCTCTCTCTCGTATCTTCCATCTCCATGAAGGTCTCTTGAAAAATATTCTTTTGATAATGAGGAGGGGAACCCTGAATGGATATTTGAGAGACTGATGAAAAGTCTCCATCATTGTCACAATCACTTTCTAACAGGTTGGGGACTGCTAGAAAGTGGTGGTGATTCTGTCAGTACAAGGTGAACATCTGGTGACCAAGTGATCCTCGGTAATGAGAAAGGTTTGGTACCCAGCAAAGGGGAATCTGGCACCTCCGACGCTATCAAATCTCTGGAGAATCTAAATTCCTCTGGTACTGATATAGCCATCAGTACCAAAGCAGTAGCCTGAGCAGAAGTGATTTTAGCAGAGGGTGTGGATGGTACTGAGGGTCTTATGCACTCCAAACAATGCTAGAGCTAGGTGTCTGTTTGGTCTTCTGTGGTATCAAGATGTTAAATACCAAGAGTCATGTTGCCTCCACTCGTACCGACTTAGAGGAAGTAGTCTTTTCCCCATTGTTGCCATGTCCTCCCTACAATACCAATGATCTGCCAGAGTCGAAACGCTTAGTGTCCTTGGGTTTAACAGTACTACCAGTAACTGAGGAACTTAAATCCTCCTGGGTACTGAGTTGGGGAACTGGAGTGCTCCAATGTAACAGTCTTATCTTGAAACCAGTGTCTTTTCGGAGCAGATTCCTTATATGGAGAGCATGAGCTCCTTTTCTTAGGATCTTTCTGAGAAGATTCTTGTCTTCCTCTTAGAACATTTTGGAGAGAGTGTAGAAAAGGGGCATGGCCTCCCTCAGAGACTGACAGTGAGGGAGATCCAGATGCCCCCTGGTGGGCAGAACCCTGAAGGCCCAGATCGCCACACCAGAAGAGGAAGGGGAAATAAACAGGAGCTGGAAATAAAAGAGGCGGACCCTGCCAAGGGAAGCAGATGTTTCCAGCCCACTGCTGGATCTGAAACCTGCAGAATACTTCTGCTGCCCTGAGGACAGCTCTCAGGGACTAGCTAGCAAATTACTGAACTTTTCATCACTGTTGCAACTTTCCGTAAACTTCTTCAGGTTGCTGACCTGATCAAAACACTTCATGTCATCAATTTGTAGCCCCGTATCGATCAGATACTTGATACAAGGTTCCACAGTCACTCCAATTCGGTGTCTCACTCAGGGTAATCCACCTGAAACAAGAGAAGTCTTCCAGGGGTTTAAGCCACTTCTCCAAATATTCTAAGCATCTGCTTTACATATTATCTACTTCAACACAGAATTTGTCACACTCTTCATCAATTCCTTCCATGCACTTTTCTGTCAGTTGTCCCTTAATTTTCAGGGACATAAAGTTGTGAGTCTTGCATTCAAGAAGGATAGTGTGAACCGAGTTCAAACTTTTCAGCACTTCCACGACAGAATTGCTTTCCCTTTTGATTTCTTGGATGTAAGTTTGGAATACACTCATGAGTGAATGCATGTGCCAGAGGTAAATCTCACTTAATTCATACTCAAAAAATGTCTTAAGCACTGTGGGTGGTTTTTCCTGTGACAGAAAGAATGACTTCAAACATTCCAGGCATTACAAGGCTGAAACATCTGTATCAGCCTTGTAATGCCTGGAAATAATGACAGCCATCATGTCTTGCTCTGAGAAAGCAGCTTTCTGTATTCAACATCAACAAACTCACAGTACTCCTTCAGCAGCTCAGTTTGGACAGTGTGGATATGAAAGTACTGATACATTTTAAAAATAATGTTCTCAATGTCAACGTTCATTCTTTCTGCTGCATGGTGAACACAGTTGTTCAAAATGTTTGCTGGGCAACCCACACCAATTAATGTTCTCTTCTGCAACAACTTCTTTAAGTTTGCAAACACATTCTTTCCATCTTCATCAAGCTGGAATCCTCCAAACATTGTATTGCAGTTGTCACCTGTAAATGCAATACACTTCTCGAACAACCCATTTTTTTCAAGCGTTTCTTTTACGTAATGAGCAATCGTGTCGGCAGTCTCATTAGGTGTGTTCTGGACCTCAATCAATTTTGACTGCAAACCGCCATTCTTCCAGTCGAAATACTGAATAATTACTAGAAATATTTTCACTGAACTGTGATTGCTTCCATCTGTAGCAACTCCACAGTAAGCTATGTCATTTTCTTCAAACATTTTCAGAACAACATCAACAGAATGTGGTGCAAGCACAGAGATAACAATTGCTTCTGTCTTGGTTCGAGCACTTGAAAATTTCCATGCTACTTCAGAATCAGGGAATGTCTTCTTCAACAAGACAGATGTGCAATCTATTGACTTAAAGCTATCATTATGCTTAACGGTGTGAAATGCAAAAGCACCCTCTGCTGCAGTAACAGCATCCTCCGATTTTCTTCCTGGCTTTACAAAATAATCTGTCAATTTTGTTGATAAGCTCTCTCCTCAAACTGCTTTTTTTGCTTGTCTGAGTCCACATGAGTTTGTAAATCATTAGCACCTTTATTTTTCACAGACGAAAGTACCAGGTCTACATACCAAGCACTCAGCTTCCCATTGTTCTCTACTGCATCAAAAACATGGGAATTGTGTCTTTAGTTCTGCAATGAATTTGCACTTTTGTTTTGGCATTGTGTTTGGGGGTAGTAAAATAAAATATCAAAGAGCTCTTGAGGAAACACTACTGTGCACGGTACGAACTCAGAAAAGACACTGAAATTGTCGATGTTGCACTATCACCACTATGGAAAAATGATCATATCTGTCTGGAACCATAGGGCGAGGCGCCAACTTCCCTAGTGCCGGTGGCTGCTCGTGCCCCACTTGCCCCAGCCCCACCCCAACTACACCCCTTCCCCGCCCCCATTCCAACCCCTTCCCCAAAGTCCGCGCCTCAACTCCACCCCCTCCCTGCCCCATTGGACCCCTTCCCCAAATCCCTGCCCCTGCCCTGCCTCCTCCCCTTAGCACGCCACGTTCCCCCTCCTCCCCCCTCTCTCCCAGCCACACAAAACAGCTGTTTCACGGCACAAGCCTGGGAGATAAGGGGAAAAAGCGGGCACTCTCTCGAGTGATCCACATTCACTCTCTTTCTTGAATGATCAACTCTTCTTCGGGGAAAATTAATAATGGCAAAATTCCGGACGTTTTTAGATATTTAAAAATTCCTCCTGGATGGCGATTTAAGAACCAAAAAGCCAGACATGTCTGGGAAAATACGGACATATGGTAACCCTATGCTGGGTGCTCAACTCCTGCCAGAGCCCTCCCTATATCATGTGCTGGGTGCTAAGCCCCTGCTGGCACCTTAGACCCTTTGTTCAGTGCCCTGCCCTGGCTGAGGGCCTAGGCCCCTGAATTATTCATGGTGCTACCCAGCCAGAGACTAATTTCTCCCTTTATTTAGACTGTGGTTTCAGGAGCATGTCAGCAAAGAGGAGTGGCCTCCCTCAAACACTAACAGTGAGGGAGAGCCACACATACCTACATGCTTACAGAGAGCACTGAGCTGAAGAGGTTGAGGTGCTCAACTTGCTTGGAGACCAGGGTAAAGGGGAGGTTGTCTGGCCTGGGTCAGAAACAGGATGGAGGGAGCTTCCATCATAAAGAGTCTCAATTTGATCTTCTGATTCTTCTTGGCTCTGGATTTTAGTGCCAGATAGAAATTGCAATTTTGGGGAACATGCAACTCCCCAAGACAACAAACAAACAAAGAATGTCATAGAATCATAGAATATTAGGGTTGGAAGGGACCTTAGGAGGTCATCTAGTCCAACCCCCTGCTCAAAGCAGGACCAATCCCCAATTTTTGCCCCAGATCCCTAAATGGCTGCTTCAAGGATTAAACTCACAACCCTGGGTTTAGCAGGCCAATGCTCAAGCCACTGAGCTATCCATTTCCCCCCCGCCCCTGATCACTTTCCTCTCCTCTAAGTGCTTCAGAATTGATTCCTTGAGGACCTTCTCTATGATTTTTCCAGGGACTGAGGTGAGGCTCACTGGCCTGTAGTTCCCCAGATCATCCTCCTTCCCTTTTTTAAAGATGGGCACTAAATTAGCCTTTTTCCAGTCATCTGGGACCTCCCCCGATTGCCATGAGTTTTCAAAGATAATGGCCAATGGCTCTGCAATCACATCCGCCAACTTCTTTAGCACTCTCGGATGCAGCGCATCCGGCCCCATGGAATTGTGCTCGTCCAGCTTTTCTAAATAGTCCCAAACCACTTCTTTCTCCACAGAGGGCTGGTCATCTCCTCCCCATGCTGTGCTGCCCAGTGGAGTAGTCTGGGAGCTGACCTTGTTCGTGAAGACAGAGGCAAAAAATGCACTGAGTACTGTGGCAAACTGCCAGCACTACTATGATGGGTCTCGCGCTTTCTCTTCTTGGGTGGGGGTTCAGGGCACTGTTTCTTGCCCCTGAACTGGGGTATTAACTGCCCCACTAGTGTCCTAGAGGAAAGGAGTAGAGAGGGAGGGACCTGGGCCCGCCCTCTATTCTGGGTCCCAGCCCAGGGGCCCTGGGGATAGCGGTAAACCACTAGAACTAGCGGTTCCTTCCCCTGTGCTACTTCCCTCTCCTGCCCTTCAGCTTGTGGGGCTTCCTGCCTTCCCTCTGCACAAACCAGGTATCCCTTTACCTAGGATCTTGGTCTTCTTAGCTCACCACAGCACTTCTCCAAACTCTCCTCTGCTTCCCTCCAAACTGCTCTCTGTTTCAACTCCTCCAAACTGCTCTCTGCTCCAACACCAATTCACTATGCTTCAACTCTTTCTCCTGTCTGATTGAAGCAGGGGTTTTTTATCATGTGACTGGCTCCAGGTGCTTTAATTGGCTTCAGGTGCTTTAATTAATATATAGCAAACTTTCTTCCCTCTACAGGGAATAAGGCTCCCTTCTAACACTCTCCTGCTGCCCTCTGGCCATGCTATATCACAGTACCTTAGTTTTTTCCACATCCTCTGTCACTAAGTTGCCTCCCTCATTCAGTAAGGGGCCCACACTTTCCTTGACTTTCTTCTTGTTGCTAACATACCTGAAGAAACCCTTCTTGTTACTCTTAACATTCCTTGCTAGCTGCAACTCCAAGTGTGATTTGGCCTTCCTGATTTCACTGCTGCATACCGGAGCAATATTTTTATACCCTTCCCTGGTTATTTGTCCAAACTTCCACTTCTTGTAAGCTTCTTTTTTGTGTTTAAGATCAGGAAGGATTTCACTGTTAAGACAAGCTGGTCGCCTGCCATATTTACTATTCTTTCTACACATCGGGATGGTTTGTTCCTGTAACCTCAATAAGGATTCTTTAAAATACAGGTTTCAGAGTAGCAGCCATGTTAGTCTGTATTTGCAAAAAGAAAAGGAGTACTTGTGGCACCTTAGAGACTAACAAATTTATTTGAGCATAAGCTTTCGTGAGCTACAGCTTTTGCATCCGATGAAGTGAGCTGTAGCTCATGAAAGCTTATGCTCAAATAAATTTGTTAGTCTCTAAGGTGCCACAAGTACTGCTTTTCTTTTTTTAAAATACAGCCAGCTCTCCTGGACTCCTTTCCCCCTCATGTTATTCTCCCAGGAGATCCTGCCCATCAGTTCCCTGAAGGAGTCAAAGTCTATTTTTCTGAAGTCCAGGGTCTGTATTCTGCTGCTCTCCTTTCTTCCTTGTGTCAGGATCCTGAACTCAACCATCTCATGGTCGCTGCCTCCCAGGTTCCCATCCACTTTTGCTTCCCCTACTAATTCTTCCCGGTTTGTGAGCAGCAGGTCAAGAAGAGCTCTGCCCCTAGTTGGTTCCTCCAGCACTTGCACCAGGAAATTGTCCCCTACACTTTCCAAAAACTTCCTGGATTGTCTGTGCACCGCTGTATTGCTCTCCCAGCAGATATCAGGGTGATTGAAGTCTCCCATGAGAACCAGGGCCTGCGATCTAGTAACTTCCATTAGTTGCCGGAAGAAAGACTTGTCCACCTCATCCCCCTGGTCTGTTGGTCTATAGCAGACTCGCACCACAACATCACCCTTGTTGCTCACACTTCTAAACTTAATCCAGGTTTCAGAGTAGCAGCCGTGTTAGTCTGTATTCGCAAAAAGAAAAGGAGTACTTGTGGCACCTTAGAGACTAAAAAATTTATTTGAGCATAAGCTTTCGTGAGCTACATTGGATGCATCCGATGAAGTAAGCTGTAGCTCACGAAATCTTATGCTCAAATAAACTTAATCCAGAGACTCTCAGATTTTTCTGCAGTTTCATACCAGAGCTCTGAGCAGTCATACTGCTCTCTTACATACAATGCAACTCCCCCACCTTTTCTGCCCTGCTTGTCCTTCTTGAACAGTTTATATCTATCCATGACAGTACTTCAGTCATGTGAATTATCCCACCAAGTCTCTGTTATTAAATCACATCATAATTCCTTGACTGTGCCAGGACTTCCAGTTCTCCCTGCTTGTTTCCCAGGCTTCTTGCATTTGTGTATAGGCACTTAAGATAACTCGCTGATCATCCCGCTTTCTCAGTATGAGGCAGGAGCCCTCCCCTCTCGCACTCTCCTGCTCGTGCTTCCTCCACAAGAGTTTTTCATAGACTTAAAATTAAAAGACCAATCTTGTCAATTTTGAATATGAAGAACTTTCATAGATTCACAGATTCATAGATCCTAAGGTCAGAAGGGACCATTCTGATCATCTAGTCTGACCTCCTGCACAGTGCAGGCCACAGAATCTCACCCACCCACTCCTATGAAAAACCTCACCCATGTCTGAGCTATTGAAGTCCTTAAATCATGGTTTAAAGACTTCAAGGAGCAGAGAAGCCTCCCTCAAGTCAACCATGCCCGATGCTACAGAGGAAGGCGAAAAACCTCCAGGGCCTCTCCAATCTGCCCTGGAGGAAAATTCCTTCCCGACCCCAAATATGGCAATCAGCTAAACCCTGAGCATATGGGCAAGATTCACCAGCCACATACTACAGAAAATTCTTTCTTGGGTAACTCAGATCCCATCCATCTAATATCCCATCTCAGGGGATTTGGCCTATTTACCCTGAATATTTAAAGATCAATTACTTACCAAAATCCCATTAGCCCATCATACCATCTCCTCCATAAACTTATCAAGTAGAATCTTAAAACCAGATAGATCTTTTGCCCCCACTGCTTCCCTTGGAAGGCTATTCCAAAACTTCACTCCTCTGATGGTTAAAAACCTTCGTCTGATTTCAAGTCTAAACTTCCTGGTGGCCAGTTTATACCCATTTGTTCTTGTGTCCACATTGGTGCTGAGCTGAAATAATTCCTCTCCCTCTCCTGTATTTATCCCTCTGATATATTTATAGAGAGCAATCATATCTCCCCTCAACCTTCTTTTACTTAGGCTAAACAAGCCAAGCTCCTTAAGTCTCCTTTCATAAGACAAGTATTCCATTCCTCGGATCATCCTAGTAGCCCTTCTCTGTACCTGCTCCAGCTTGAATTCATCCTTTTTAAACATGGGAGACCAGAACTGCACACAGTATTCTAGGTGAGGTCTCACCAGTGCCTTGTATAACGGTACTAAAACCTCCTTATCCCTACTGGAAATGCCTCTCCTGATGCATCCCAAAACCGCATTAGCTTTTTTCACAGCCATATCACATTGGCAGCTCATAGTCATCCTATGATCAACCAATACTCCAAAGTCCTTCTCCTCTTCCGTTACTTCTAATTGATGCGTCCCCAACTTATAACTAAAATTCTTGTTATTAATCCCTAAATGCATAACCTTACACTTCTCACTATTAAATTTCATCCTATTACTATTACTCCAGTTTACAAGGTCATCCAGATCCTCCTGTATAATATCCCGATCCTTCTCCGAATTGGCAATACCTCCCAGCTTTGTATCGTCTGCAAACTTTATTAGCACACTCCCACTTTTTGTGCCAAGATCAGTAATAAAAAGATTAAATAAGATTGGTCCCAAAAACGATCCCTGAGGAACTCCACTGGTAACCTCCCTCCAACCTGACAGTTCGCCTTTCAGTAGGACCCGTTGCAGTCTCCCCTTTAACCAATTCCTTATCCACCTTTTGATGTTCATATTGATCCCCATCTTCTCCAATTTAACTAATAATTCCCCATGTGGCACGGTATCAAATGCCTTACTGAAGTCTAGGTAAATTAGATCCACTTCATTTCCTTAACTAAAAAAATCTGTTACCTTTTCAAAAAAGGAGATTAGATTGGTTTGGCACGATCTACCTTTTGTAAAACCATGTTGTATTTTGTCCCATTTACCATTGACTTCAATGTCCTTAACTAATTTCTCCTTCAAAATTTTTTCCAGGACCTTGCATACTACAGATGTCTAACTAACTGGCCTGTAGTTACCCGGATCACTTTTTTTTCCTTTCTTAAAAATAGGAACTATATTAGCAATTCTCCAATCATTCGGTACTACTCCTGAGTTTACAGATTCATTAAAAATTCTTGCTAATGGGCTTGCAATTTCAGGTGCCAATTCCTTTAATATCCTTGGATGAAGATTATCTGGGCTCCCCGATTTAGTCTCATTAAGCTGTTTGAGTTTCGCTTCTACCTCAGATATGGTAATATCTACCTCTATATCCTCATTCCCATTTGTCATGCTACCATTATCCCTAAGATCCTCTTTAGCCTTATTAAAGACTGAGGCAAAGTATTTGTTTAGATATTGGGCCATGCCTAGATTATCTTTAACCTCCACTCCATCCTCAGTGTTAAGCGGCCCCACTTCTTTCTTAGTTTTCTTCTTATTTATATGGCTAAGAACCTTTTACTATTGGTTTTAATTCCCTTTGCAAGGTCCAACTCTACTCGACTTTTAGCCTGTCTCACTTTATCCCTACATGTTCTGACCTCAATTAGGTAGCTTTCCTTGCTGATCCCTCCCATCTTCCACTCCCTGTATGCTTTCTGCTTCTTCTTAATCACCTCTCTAAGATGCCTGCTCATCCAGCTTGGTCTACAACTCCTTCCTATGAATTTTTTCCCCTTTTTTGGGATACAGGCTTCCGATAGCTTCTGCAGCTTTGATTTAAAGTAATCCCAGGCCTCCTCTACCTTTAGATCCATAAGTTCTTCAGTCCAATCCACTTCCCTAACTAATTTCCTTAATTTTTGAAAGTCAGCCCTTTTGAAATCAAAAACCCTAGTTGCAGATTTATTTTTGTTAATCCTTCCATTTAGTTTGAACTGAATTAGCTCATGATCACTTGAGCCAAGATTGTCCCCTACAACCATTTCTTCTATGAGGTCCTCGCTACTCACCAAAATTAAATCTAAAATGGCATCCCCTCTAGTCGGTTCAGCAACTACTTGATAAAGGAATCCATCAGCTATTGCATCTAGGAAAATCTGAGCCCTATTATTATTACTAGCACTGGTCCTCCAGTCTATATCTGGAAAGTTAAAGTCTCCCATGATCACGCAGTTTCCATTAGTATTTACTTTATTAAAGATATTAAAAAGGGCTCTATCCATATCCAAATTAGATCCCGGAGGTCTATAGCACACCCCAAGCACTATCGTAGGAGAGGCTTTGCTACTAAGAAAGCTGCAGATTCCAAAGACCGGCCAATATAAACAGGCACAAATGGCCTGTATGTGCCATACAAAATAGACACAAGAACACAGGTGAATGTAATAGCAGAAACTGAAATAGAATCAGGAGCGGCCTTAGACTAGCTGTCAGTAACTGGCACCCTAGGCGAACCATGCAATCGGTGCCCCCGCACCCACAAACTCCAAAGCAGATCTAGGCTGAGATTTTTGGTAAACTGGGAAATATTTTGCCCTTTTTCCTTTTAATGTTTTTAAGCGTTTTTTTTTTAAACAGAGGCTTAATTATTCGGTTTGTCCATTTATCCATTTGTCCAACCAATGTTTCTGATATCAGATAAAATAGAGACATGAAATTTTCAGAATAGATTTGTACTCGACAACTACATGATATTTCAGTCTGATTTCAAATAAAAATGCATTAAAAATGTTAATTATAACTTTTATTATTACAAATCCAAAATCATCCATTATACTATCCTGCTTTAACTGCCATTACCACTTCCAATATAGAAAGGAATAAGAAAACTCTTCAATGAACTTTACAAAACACTCCAAATAAAAAACACTCTGCTCTTAAAACATGACTTTTCTTGCTTTAAGTTTTGAAAATTCAGTCACTAGTTCTTTTAGATCCAGCTATTTCATGCTCTATTGACATTGTGGGAAATCAAACAAGTCTCTCTTGCACCATTGTTGAACGCAGATTTGTTTTTATCAGTTTTAATTTTGAGAGGCTACATTCCCCACTAGCTACGGAAACTGGCAAAGTTAAAAGAATGTGTAGAACTGTAAAAATGTTTGGAAAACTGTGAGTTTATTTTCACAAATAAACTTCAGTATTTCTTCAGGAGTGGAATGTTTCTTAAGTCATCTTGAAAAATCCTGAAGCTCACTACACAAATATGTAGCATCAATGTCTTTTGAATTTTCATGAGGCAATGCCGACTCCAGTTTTATACAAAATTCTCTTATCTGTTTTACTGTTTTCTTTTGCAAGCTGTAGATATCATATAGAAAGCCAAATATCGACTCAGAGGTGGGCCTGTCCTGCCTAGCTCCTGAGCTCCCGGCCGGGGAGGCAAGCTCCCAGCCCCTCCCCTGCTGTTCCCCCTCCCCTGCTGTTCCCCCTTCCCCGCAGCCTCAATGTGCAGCACTGCCAGTGCTCTGGCCCGCTACTCCTGCCAGACAGTGCGGGCAGCATGGCTGGTTCTGGCCGGGTGGTGGGGCTGCAAGCTCCTGCTGCTCTGAGCAGCATGGTAAGGGGGCAGGGAGCAAGGGGGTTGGATAAGAGGCAGAGGATCCCGGGGGCAGCCCAGGGACAGGGAGCAGGAGTGGTTGGATAGGTGTGGGAGTCTCGGGGGGGCTGTCAGGGGTTGGGGCAGTAAGGGGACAGGGAGCGGGGGGGTTGGATAGGGGGTGGGGTCCCGGGGGCTGGTTGGGGCGGTGGTCCCAGGATGGGAGGTCAGGGGACAAGGAGCAGGGGCGGTTGGATGGGTCGGAGGTTCTGAGGGGGGCGGGAAGTGCGAGGGGGCGGATAGGAGGCAGGGGTCAGGCTGTTTGGGGAGGCACAGCCTTCCTTACCTGGCCCTCCATACAGTTTCACAATGCCGATATGGCCCTTGGGCCAAAAAATTTGCCCACCCCTGCTCTAGCTGCTGCATCTATTGAAATCTTTCGTCAACCAAGTGAATAGCAGTATGAACGACTGCAAAGTAGAAATTCACTTTGAATCTTTGTTTTGGCTTCTGAATGGGTGTGTCTCGTCCTTCATATGTAAACTGCTGTTTCTTTTGCCAAATGCGAAATGGCTCTGGTTCAAATTCTGTTGGAAAGTCTATTTCTTCAGAAAGCTCGAGAGAATCTACTAGTGTTCTTTTGAACCCTTCATTGCTTCTGAATTCCTCCAGAATATTTTTAGTTTGCTAGAGTTTTTGAATAGCAGAATGTATGTTCAAGTTCTTTTCCTGAAGCTGCTTACTAGTGAGGTTAATCTTGAAAAGGATATTATACCACAAAATGAGTGAAGTCACAAATTTGAACTTGGAAAGGCCATTTGTAAGAGCTTCTGCATCTGAACGTGCTGTATTGCCAGATGATCCAGTAAAGGTAATATCATCAGAAATTTCAATTAGGGCATCATAAATGTTTCCAAGTTCATAGCAAAGAGGCTTCAAAGCATCAATGTGACTCTCCCATCTTGTCTGACTAAGTGATTTCACAGTTAGAGAATTCACATGGCGAGTCAGAATCTCCCAATGGTGTGTTGAGCCTGAGAAAAAACACATAAACCCTTGCACCAGGTCAAAGAAACTGCTTGCCTCCAAACAGCATCTAGCAGCATCATTGACAACCAAATTCAGAGAATGTGCCCTGCAAGGAATGAAAAAGGCCCTAGGATTGATGTCCATCATTCTCCTTTGCACACCACTGTCTTTACCCTTCATATTACTCCCATATCATAGCCTTGGCCACGTAAGTTTTCAACAGATAATGACATTGTTTCAAGCTCATGGAGAATAGTTTCAGTCATAAATGCTCCAGTCATCTCCTTCAGTGGTACGAAACCCCAAAAATGTTCCTTTATGAGCACTTCAATGTTATCTTCATCTGCAGACTTTTCCATATCCACAAAACGAGTGATCATCGTCATTTGTTCAACATGAGGCACATCTGGTGTACAGTCCAGTATTATTGAAAAGTATTTTGCAGAATGGGCAGCTTATACAATTTTTTTTTAATAGCATTTGCTAGGATTTGAATCAGTTCATTCTACATATTTTTTCCTAAGTAATGAACCTGTGTTTCATTATCAGTTATTTTAAGTAGATGCTCCTTCACGACTGGATCAGACAAAGCTAGGTTTTCAACAAATTTTAAAAAGTTTCCATTATCTGGAGTGTATAATTTTTCATTTCTACCGCAGTTGCGGAATGCTAAATTTTGCACACCAAGAACTCACTAAAGCAATGAGACGCTCTAATATTTGCTGCCAATATTTTTCTTTTTCCTTGATCACACGTAAATTTTCTTCATCAATAGTTTTTCCTTTTTTCAATTGTAATTCAAGTTCTTTCCAATTTTGAAAACATTCCAAATGTTCTGTACTTCTTTCATGTGAAGAGAGAATTTAAGATATGTTTTTCCAGTCCTTTGAACCATTCTCAGCAATGTACCAATTGCTTGATTTCTAAACAACTTGCAGCAAAAGCAAAACACAGAGTCCTTCAACACTGAATATTGTAACCAGTTTTGATGAATTTCTTCCCCATTAATGAGTTTTCTCTCATAATGCTGAACAGAGAATTTGCTTTTATTTCCATTCTTAGGGAAGGGAAATTCATGAACTTGTTTGGGTCCATGTTCCACGAGAATTTGCCGCACAATGTCATCACATCTGGGCCATGAAGCTGGGTCCCCATACTGTAACTTGTTTGTAACTTCCTCATCCTTTCTTCCTTCTACTTCATTTACTTCGATTTCTGCATGTGTCTCTGAAGGTGAATAAATTTTCTCCACTTCATATCAGTCTGATGCTGTGAGCTGCCTTCATCTAGAAGTAAGTTTCCATTATCTTGAGTTTCCAAACTGCTTTTTTGTGGATGTGAGCTACCCTCATCTCAAAGTAATATACCTTCATCTTGATGTTCCAAACTGCTTCCATGCGGATGTGAGTTAATCTCCTCTCCAACTAAAATTCGTTCATTTGGATGCTGTAAACTGTGTCCATCTTTATTTGGATTAAAGAGAAGATATTTCAGGAAGGATCCCTGCTGTTTTGCTTGGTCCTTTTCCTTTTCAGCCTTTCATTTATGATACTCGGTTCCTGAAGGTTTCTTTTTCGTCTTTCTGCCATGGGACATTTCAATATTGTTATGTACTAACTGTGCTCCCGACTGCAAGCATTATAGTGTTAAGGATGGCTGACACACCACATGTTTGGTGATTTAAACCACATTCCAGCCATCCCAACATGTCTTTTCACTGCTTAAAGGTTCAGAGATTAGTAACATACACTCACTTACCTATTAAAACAGTTAGTTTCAGCGTTTACACAGAAACAAAATGACCTGTTTCAATGTTATAACCCGACACCGGTTGTTTGGAAGGTAATCTCCTTCCTCACAGTTATCCACTTGGAGTGTGATGTCATCACTTTCGTAGTCTATTAAGCGTTAACGCTGTTACTTTTCTTCTATGGAGCTTATTTATTACATGTGAACCAGTTATAACAAAGAAAAGTTCATAATTATACAGCCCGATAATAACGCTAAGGTTTAATAATGCTTAAAGATACTCATATTTTGGATTTATAATGCTGAAAGACGTTATTCTTTATTCTTTGGCATCGAGAAACACAATTTTCCACAGTATTCACATGATTCTTAACCATCTACCTGCGACATGTGTTAAAATGACCGTTTTACATGTATCAACTCACGGTATTTCCACTCTACATGAATTTCCAGCTATGAGACCTTGATGTATATTTGAGTTAGGTGTCACTAGCATTGCAGCTCTTGCTGCTGGCAGATGTGTTTCCTTGTGGCTGAGTTACTGCTTACCAAAATTGTGGAGTGGGTCATCTTGACCCTACGTCGCAAATTGAAAAAAAAATTGCTAAAATATTATTTATTTTTGCAGTAAATAAAAGATTTGACATATTAATACATTCTCAGAAATCTAGAGAAATGAATTATAATTCATATTCCCTCTGTATGTGCACAGGAATTGAAATAATGACATCTTTGTTATTTTATTTGTATTTTTTTCATTTTATTTTTTTTAATTTGATTTTTTTCCTTGAATTTGGTGCCTCATTTAACTTGGCACCTTAGGCGACCGCCTACTTTGCCTATATGGATGGGCTGCCCCTGAATAGAATGATTCAAAAGAAAGTAAAAAGCTTTTAAAAAAGCAGAGGTGAGATTGAAATCCTATGGTGAAAGATACATTCCAGTCCTGGATGACAGTGAGGTCAATCCTGTCAATGAGGTAAAAATCCCAAACAGTAAAACAAGTTTGTGGTTGTATACTAAGGAAATCAGCCAGTCATGGTCTTACCCACCTGGGCTATATAGAGAGTCAGACTCTTAAAACAAATTTGAACTAGATATAAACAAGCTAACTGCATTACAAAAAACTAGATTCAGAGGAGAAGGGTATCCTAGTGATATACAAGATATGATTACGTGAGGTTGTAGAGTACTATATACATGTTGCCCAAAGTGTTCTATAAGCTTTAAAACGGGATAGGGGAAGAGCTGCAAAATATGACAACAGATGGCATCATTCATAGAACAGAAGTGTTGCAATCAGGGCTAATGGTTGGAGTAAGAGTCAGGCATAGTGGTTGGAGCAGGAGGCAGTAAACAGAGTCAAGGGTCAGAGGCAGGGTTGTGAACCAAGAGCTGAGCCAGGGATGAGCGCTGGAGTCAGGAGAACCAGGGCTGAAGCAGGACAGGAATAAGACTGGTAACAAGGCAGGCACATGAGTGATCACAGCTGCAAGTATAAGAACTGAGCAGCCAGCAACCTGCTGCTGAGCTTCAAAGCAGACTTCCTTGCTCTCTTCAGCCAGTCAAGCAGTTCTACTGCAACCCAGGTGAACTCATTCATCAGCCTGGAGGCTAGGCTGGTTAGTCCTCAGGCTCATCTGAAGGAGCTCACTCCTGACAAGAAGCGCAGACAGAGTGGGTATAGTCCCTAGTAACTGTAAAGAGAAAAGGGAACACACTCAGACTGTGCACTGACCCCAAGGAAGTAAACAAGAGCATTGCAAGGGACTATTTCCACTTCTTGCCTACCAGAACCAAAATGCTTGAGCTGGCAAGAGCCTAAGGCCTGGTCTATACTAGAAAATTTAATTGGCTTAACTACGTCACTCAGGGGTTTGAAAAATCCACATCCAATTGTGTAACCTAATCCCTAGTGTAGCTGATACCAAAGCCATTTTGTAGTCCTAACCTCCATTTTGTGTCTCTGGCTTCCCTCTTGAATAAGCAGGATTCACTTCACCAAGTGAAAGTTGCAGGTCATTTGCCATTGGACTATTCAGGTCTCATGACCAGAGCTAATCGATTCCTGGGCTGAGCATGCCCAGGAAAATGTAAAGTAAAATGAGGCACGGCCACAAAATAAGCTAGATCTGAAGCTTGAGCAATAAGGTCAGATGAGGTAATCATGGGTCTGAGGTAAAACAATGCAAGTGAGCATGTGTAGAATGAGATAATGCTTAGCAGTGAATGTGCAGTACAAAAAAGAGAAGGGTGACAAAAAAGTCAAACAGCCTCAACCTGAACTGGCTTGGGCCAGCTCAGGGCTACTTTTACTGGTTACCAGAAATGAGATAATGTTTGATAGTAAGCATGCTCAGTATGAAAATACGTGAAAGGTTAGCTCAGTAGATCAAGTGAACATGCTCAGTAGATATCTGATGGCAAGTGGAATAGTATACAAGGCAATGTCTGACAGGCAAAAGTCAGGAGCCAGCGAGAAGAGCTGCTGGAAAGAAGTTAGAAGCTGCTGAGAGACCTAACCACAGACAAAGAAACGGAGCTGACAGACCAGATCTCATGATGACAGCAGTGCCAGCAGCAACAGCAGACAACAGCGAAAACAACAGATAGTATAAGCTTGCTAAGGTTTTCATTATGGTGTAGCATAAGTCTAGTGCAGAATAGTATTAGTATGTACATGCCTGAGATGTGTGTGTATTATTTTTATTTTACCTATGTAAAATTTAAAGTACAATTTAAGAACTGGTGTCAGTGATCTATTGTATAGAGGCCATTTACAATAGAACACATTGCTTAGAATCATATAAACTGTAGTTTAGATGCTCTTTAACTTGCAATAAGGGTTTCGTGTCTAATTTCCATGTTTAGATTACAGTGTAATAGGGATTATTAGCTACATCAATAAAAGATCATTTGTTTTGGAAGAAATACTGCTTGTGTCAATCACTTTAGCGGAAGGTTATATCTGTGTTCTTCAAGTGTTTCCTTAGCCACCCTGGAGACCCAGACCTCAAGAAGAGCAGATTAAGAGCGGATTAAGATTAATAGGCAGATTATTCTAGGGGCTCCCCAAAACCTATTTTGGGGGTAACAATTTGGTGAGTCAGCCAGGAGTTCTTAAGGAAAGAGGATGATTGACAGAAGGCAGTAGTAGTATAGATAATTTTGTGTGTGGTCACGATGACCAAGAAATAGTGGTTGGGATCACAATTTCCCAAGTGGTCATGACAACCAAGAAATAGCTCGTGAGTGGTCCCCTGTACATGATAGCTGGACTCGTGTGGTTCATAGTTTATGGTAGCACCTGCGACATTCGGTAGCCAGACTCGCCTTACTCTGTGGTTTACAGTAGCAGTTGCTGCAGGTAACTGGACACCTCATAGTCTGTGATTTACGGTACAGGGTTACAGGATAGTAAGGACCGTGACCAAACTATAAATGGTCATATAAGCTGACCACTGTAGGCTTGCATAGCCAAGATTGCATGGCATAGGCCAATCGCTTTATAAGGCTTGCATAGCTGTGACTGAGTGGCCTCGACCATAAACACAAATCCTATAAGCAAGTGAGAGGATTGGACCCAGGGTTGCAACCTGCGTTCCTTCAATAGTCCATGAGTTACTCAGGGAATTTAGGACTCAGGTCTTAGTACCTAGCTAAGTGTTTAATAACATCAAAAATGACAGCAGAAAAAGTAGATTTAAGCAATAGGGAGAAAAATGTCAGAAAAAGGATCAGAGGATTTTGTTCTAAAATATGGGAATGGTCCTTGAAAGCCTAGTGCTTTTACTGGACCTGATGCATATCATCAGTTATGTGAGCAATGGGATCAGTGGGTTAAGCCTGGGAAAATTCCCTGTCTCTCAGAATCTTTTTAGGAGCTCCAGATAAAAAGGCTTAAAAAAGGAGCTACTCTACAGGGTTTGCAAACGGTAGCTGTGGTTTTAGATAAAGAAGTGGACAGCCTAAGGATGAGAAAGCAAGAATTAGAAAAGAAAGAATCAGTAAATGATCTAAGGGCAGAAATACAGGCATTAAAAAAAAGGGACAAGGAACTGGCCGGTCTAAAAGAGGTTATTGATATGATGAGAGCCACTATGCTGGCACAGATTACTCAGATGGCTGTCTCACAGAAAGAATTGGATAGTTTAAAAGCAGAAACTAACACTCTGAGAACTCCCACTCTAATGCAAGCAGCTCAGATTGTAGCTACACAAAAGGAATTAGCTCATTCAAAAACAGAAGCAGCTAACTTAAAAAGCACAAACTGACATCCTGTAAACAAAGGCTGACACTCTTAGGGTACGTCTACAGTATGAAATTATTTTGAAATTATTCTATTCAAATCTTTGGAAGCTATTTTATACATTCGGTCTTCTATGTCCCCACTAAAGCACATGAATTCGCCAGATTACATCCACAGTACCAAGGCTAGTATCGAATGTCAGAGCGATGCACTGTGGGTAGCTATCCCACAGTTCCCGCAGTCCCCGCTGCCCATTGGAATTCTGGGTTAAGCTCCCAGTGCAAAAACATCCTCACTGGTGTTTCTGGGTTTGTGTCGTCAGAAAGCTACGGCAGACAATCGTTTCGCACCTTTTTGGCGTGCAGACGGCATACTGCTTTCAGCAGACGGTGCACTGCTGCTCTCTTGCTACTATGAATCCACCTCTCCAACTCAACTCTGCTCAGCCACCGTGATCCGAGCAGCACAGCTTCTGCTGCCAACTCTGCTCTCCCGCTATTGCCACGCTTCCAAGCTTTTCCATGTTGTCTGTCCTGGGCTCCCACCTCCGTGAAAGCCACAGAAGACAAACATTTTCCGCCATTGTTCGGCTACCGTGAACCGAACAGCACAGCTTCCGCTGCCACTCTGCTCTCCTACATTTTGCGCCCTTGTACCAGGATTACCCATGCAGGCACCATAGCCATGGAGCCCGATCAGATCTCCGCTGCAGTTTTGACCATTGTAAATACCTTGCACATTATCCAGCAGTATGTGCAGTACCTGCAAAACCGGGCGAGGAAGCGATGACAGCGTGATTACTATACTGATGAGGACATGGACATAGATGTTCCTAGAAGCACAGCATGTGGCGATTGGGAGATCATGGTGCTGTTGGGCCAGGTTCATGCTGTGGAACACCAATTCTGGGCCCGGGAAACAAGCACAGACTGGTGGACCGCACAGTGTGATGATTCCCAGTGTCTGAGAAACTTTCGTATGCGTAGGGCCACTTTCATGGAACTTTGTAACTTGCTGTCCCCTGCCCTGAAGCGCAAAGACACCAAAATGAGAGCAGCCCTCACAATTGAGAAGCGAGTGGCCATAGCCCTGTGGAAGTTTGCCACTCCTGACAGCTACTGGTCAGTCGGGAATCAGTTTGGAGTGGGGAAATCTACTGTGGGGGCTGCTGTGCTGCAAGTTGCCAATGCAATCATTGACCAGCTGCTATCAAAGGTAGTGACTTTGGGAAATGTGCAGACCATTGTGGATGGCTTTAATGTGCTGGGGTCCCCTAACTGTGGCAGGGCGATAGTCGGAACACATATCCCTATCTTGGCACTGGAACACCGGACTGGCCAGTACATAAACAGCAAGGAGTACTTTTCCATGGTGCTGCAAGCACTGGTGGATCACAAGGGACGTTTCACCGACATCAATGTGGGATGTCCGGGAAAGGTACATGATGCTCGCATCTTCAGGAACTCTGGTCTGTTTGAACAGCTGCAGAAAGGAACTTACTTCCCAGACCAGAAAATTACTGTTGGGGATGTTGAAATGCCTATAGTTATCCTTGGGGATCCAGCCTACCCCTTAATGCCATGGCTCATTAAGCTGTACACAGGCACCCTGGACAGTAGTAAGGAGCAGTTCAACTATAGGTTGAGCAAGTGCAGAATGGTGGTAGAATGTGTGTTTGGACGTTTGAAAGCATGCTGGCGCAGTTTACTGATTCGGTTAGATCTCAGCACAGCCAATATTCCAATTGTAATTGCTGCTTGTTGTGTGCTCCACAATATCTGTGAGAGTAAGGGGGAGATGTTTATGGCAGTATGGGCGGTTGAGGCAAATCGCCTGGCGGTCAGTTTCGTACAGCCAGACAACAGGGCAATTAAAAGAGTGTAGCAGGGCATGCTGCATATCAAAGAAGCTTTGAAAGCCAGTTTCATGACTGGGCAGGGTACGATGTAAGAGTTGTGTTTGTTTCTCTTGAAGTTACCCGCCCCCTATATATATATAAGGAAATGAAGTCACAATTGTTTAAAAAACGTTCTTTATTATTTGTTACGCAAACCATTGAGAGAAATCAGAAGCTAGATGGGGTGGGTGGAGGGTTATTGGGTTAGGTGGGTGGAGGAGCAGGGAAGGACAAATCCAGAAACCAAATAAAAATTTAGGATATGCCAGGTTTCTGCTGCTTGTGCAATCCTCTGAGGTTGACTGTGTGGGTCCCCGTAGCCTCTCACCCCCCCCATGTTCTTGGGTGTCTGGGTGAGGAGCCTATGGAACTTGGGGAGGAGGGAGGGTGTTTATTCGGGGGCTACAGCGGTAGTCTGTGGTCTTGCTGCCTTTCCCGCATTAGATCCAACATACAGTGGAGAATGTCAGTTTTCTCCCCCATAAGCCTGAACATAGCATCCTGCCTGCTCTCATCGCGTGAGTCCCTGCTAAATTCATAGATTCATAGATACTAAGGTCAGAAGGGACCATTCTGATCACCTAGTCCGACCTCCTGCACAGCGCAGGCCACAGAATCTCACTCACCCACTCCTACGAAAAACTTCACCTATGTCTGAGCTATAGAAGTCCTCAAATCATGGATTAAAGACTTCAAAGAGCAGAGAAGCCTCCCTCAAGTCAACCATGCCCCATGCTACAAAGGAAACTCTCCAATCTGCCCTGGAGGAAAATTCCTTCCCGACCCCAAATATGGCAATCAGCTAAACCCTGAGCATATGGGCAAGATTCACCAGCCACATACTACAGAAAAGTCTTTCCTGGGTAACTCAGATCCCATCCATCTAATATCTCATCTCAGGGGATTAGGCCTATTTACCCTGAATATTTAAAGATCCCATTATCCCATCATACCATCTCCTCCATAAACTTATCGAGTAGAATCTTAAAACCAGATAGATCTTTTGCCCCCACTGCTTCCCTTGGAAGGCTATTCCAAAACTTCATTCCTCTGATGGTTAGAAACCTTCGTCTAATTTCAAGTCTAAACTTCCCGGTGGCCAGTTTATACCCATTTGTTCTTGTGTCCACATTGGTGCTGAGCTTAAATAATGCCTCTCCCTCTCCTGTATTTATCCCTCTGATATATTTAGAGAGAGCATTCATATCTCCCCTCAACCTTCTTTTAGTTAGGCTAAACAAGCCAAGCTCCTTAAGTCTCCTTTCATAAGACAAGTTTTCCATTCCTCGGATCATCCTAGTAGCCCTTCTCTGTACCTGCTCCAGTTTGAATTCATCCTTTTTAAACATGGGAGACCAGAACTGCACACAGTATTCTAGGTGAGGTCTCACCAGTGCCTTGTATAATGGTACTAAAACCTCCTTCTCCTTACTGGAAATGCCTCTCCTGATGCATCCCAAAACCGCATTAGCTTTTTTTCACAGCCATATCACATTGGCAGCTCATAGTCATCCTATGATCAACCAATACTCCAAAGTCCTTCTCCTCTTCTGTTACTTCTAATTGATGCGTCCCCAACTTATAACTAAAATTCTTGTTATTAATCCCTAAATGCATAACCTTACACTTCTCACTATTAAATTTCATCCTATTACTATTACTCCAGTTTACAAGGTCATCCAGATCCTCCTGTATAATATCCCGATCCTTCTCCGAATTGGCAATACCTCCCAGCTTTGTATCGTCTGCAAACTTTATTAGCACACTCCCACTTTTTGTGCCAAGGTCAGTAATAAAAAGATTAAATAAGATTGGTCCCAAAATTGATCCCTGAGGAACTCCACTGGTAACCTCCCTCCAACTTGACAGTTCGCCTTTCAGTAGGACCCATTGCAGTCTCCCCTTTAACCAATTCCTTATCCACCTTTTGATGTTCATATTGATCCCCATCTTCTCCAATTTAACTAATAATTCCCCATGTGGCACGGTATCAAATGCCTTACTGAAATCTAGGTAAATTAGATCCACTGCATTTCCTTTATCTAAAAAATCTGTTACTTTTTCAAAAAAGGAGATTAGGTTGGTTTGACACGATCTACCTTTTGTAAAACCATGTTGTATTTTGTCCCATTTACCATTGAGTTTAATGTACTTAACTAATTTCTCCTTCAAAATTTTTTCCAGGACCTTGCATACTACAGATGTCTAACTAACTGGCCTGTAGTTACCCGGATCACTTTTTTTTCCTTTCTTAAAAATAGGAACTATATTAGTAATTCTCCAATCATTCGGGTACAACTCCTGAGTTTACAGATTCATTAAAAATTCTTGCTAATGGGCTTGCAATTTCAGGTGCCAATTCCTTTAATATTCTTGGATGAAGATTATGTGGGCCCCCCGATTTAGTCCCATTAAGCTGTTTCAGTTTCGCTTCTACCTCAGATATGGTAATATCTACCTCTATATCCTCATTCCCATTTGTCATGCTACCATTATCCCTAAGATCCTCTTTAGCCTTATTAAAGACTGAGGCAAAGTATCTGTTTAGATATTGGGCCATGCCTAGATTATCTTTAACCTCCACTCCATCCTCAGTGTTTAGCGGCCCCACTTCTTCTTTCTTAGTTTTCTTCTTATTTATATGGCTATATACTAGGAATTAGGGGGAGATGGATGGGAGATGTCCAGGAAATCTCCACACCAGATTTTAGCATTGAGAGGGAAGAAGACGAAGTAAGAAATATACATTCTCCTACCCACGGCTGTATCCTAAGGAGCGAGGGCGGTGTGGATACTAGTCTAATAGGTTATACTGGCTGTAGAATGACTGTACCTAATAGGGTACAAAATGTGAGCGAGGCCAAACAGCAAAAATAAAGATGTTTATACACCAATGCGAGGAGCCTAGGTAACAAAATGGAGGAACTAGAGCTACTGGTGTAGGAAGTGAAACCAGATATTATAGGGATAACAGAAACATGGTGGAATAGTAGTCATGACTGGACTACAGCTATTGAAGGGTATGTGCTGTTTAGGAAAGACAGAAACAAAGGTAAAGGGGGTGGAGTAGCATTGTATATCAATGATGAGGTAGAATGTAAAGAAATAAGAAGTGATGCAATGGATAAGACAGAGTCCGTCTGGGCAAAAATTACATTGGGGAAGATAACTAGTAGAGCCTCTCCTATGATAGTGCTTGGGGTGTGCTAGAGACCTCCAAGATCTAATTTGGATATGGATAGAGCCCTTTTTAATGTCTTTAATAAAGTAAATACTAATGGAAACTGCGTGATCATGGGAGACTTTAACTTCCCAGATATAGACTGGAGGACCAGTGCCAGTAATAATAATAGGGCTCAGATTTTCCTAGATGCGATAGCTGATGGATTCCTTCATCAAGTAGTTGCTGAACCGACTAGAGGGGATGCCATTTTAGATTTAATTTTGGTGAGTAGCGAGGACCTCATAGAAGAAATGGTTGTAGGGGACAATCTTGGCTCAAGTGATCATGAGCTAATTCAGTTCAAACTAAATGGAAGGATTAACAAAAATAAATCTGCAACTAGGGTTTTTGATTTCAAAAGGGCTGACTTTCAAAAATTAAGGAAATTAGTTAGGGAAGTGGATTGGATTGAAGAATTTATGGATCTAAAGGTAGAGGAGGCCTGGGATTACTTTAAATCAAAGCTGCAGAAGCTATCGGAAGCCTGTATCCCAAGAAAGGGGAAAAATTCATAAGAAGGAGTTGTAGACCAAGCTGGATGAGCAAGCATCTCAGAGAGGTGATTAAGAAGAAGCAGAAAGCATACAGGGAGTGGAAGATGGGAGGGATCAGCAAGGAAAGCTACCTAATTGAGGTCAGAACATGTAGGGATAAAGTGAGACAGGCTAAAAGTCGAGTAGAGTTGGACCTTGCAAAGGGAATTAAAACCAATAGTAAAAGGTTCTATAGCCATATAAATAAGAAGAAAACTAAGAAAGAAGAAGTGGGGCCGCTTAACACTGAGGATGGAGTGGAGGTTAAAGATAATCTAGGCATGGCCCAATATCTAAACAAATACTTTGCCTCAGTCTTTAATAAGGCTAAAGAGGATCTTGGGGATAATGGTAGCATGACAAATGGGAATGAGGATATGGAGGTAGATATTACCATATCTGAGGTAGAAGCGAAACTGAAACAGCTTAATGGGACTAAATCGGGGGGCCCAGATAATCTTCATCCAAGAATATTAAAGGAATTGGCACCTGAAATTGCAAGCCCATTAGCAAGAATTTTTAATGAATCTGTAAACTCAGGAGTAGTACCGAATGATTGGAGAATTGCTAATATAGTTCCTATTTTTAAGAAAGGAAAAAAAAGTGATCCAGGTAACTACAGGCCAGTTAGTTTGACATCTGTAGTATGCAAGGTCCTGGAAAAAATTTTGAAGGAGAAATTAGTTAAGGACATTGAAGTCAATGGTAAATGGGACAAAATACAACATGGTTTTACAAAAGGTAGATCGTGCCAAACCAACCTAATCTCCTTTTTTGAAAAGGTAACAGATTTTTTTAGATAAAGGAAATGCAGTGGATCTAATTTACCTAGACTTCAGTAAGGCATTTGATACCGTGCCACATGGGGAATTATTAGTTAAATTGGAGAAGATGAGGATCAATATGAACATCAAAAGGTGGATTAGGAATTGGTTAAAGGGGAGACTGCAATGGGTCCTACTGAAAGGCGAAATGTCAGGTTGGAGGGAGGTTACCAGTGGAGTTCCTCAGGGATCGTTTTAGGGACCAATCTTATTTAATCTTTTTATTACTGATCTTGGCACAAAAAGTGGGAGTGTGCTAATAAAGTTTGCAGACGATACAAAGCTGGGAGGTATTGCCAATTCGGAGAAGGATCGGGATATTATACAGGAGGATCTGGATGACCTTGTAAACTGGAGTAATAGTAAGAGGATGAAATTTAATAGTGAGAAGTGTAAGGTTATGCATTTAGGGATTAATAACAAGAATTTTAGTTATAAGTTGGGGACGCATCAATTAGAAGTAACAGAAGAGGAGAAGGACTTTGGAGTATTGGTTGATCATAGGATGACTATGAGCTGCCAATGTGATATGGCTGTGAAAAAAGCTAATGCGGTTTTGGGATGCATCAGGAGAGGCATTTCCAGTAGGGATAAGGAGGTTTTAGTACCGTTATACAAGGCACTGGTGAGACCTCACCTAGAATACTGTGTGCAGTTCTGGTCTCCCATGTTTAAAAAGGATGAATTCAAACTGGAGCAGGTACAGAGAAGGGCTACTAGGATGATCCGAGGAATGGAATACTTGTCTTATGAAAGGAGACTTAAGGAGCTTGGCTTGTTTAGCCTAAGTAAAAGAAGGTTGAGGGGAGATATGATTGCTCTCTATAAATATATCAGAGGGATAAATACAGGAGAGGGAGAGGAATTATTTCAGCTCAGCACCAATGTGGACACAAGAACAAATGGGTATAAACTGTCCACCAGGAAGTTTAGACTTGAAATCAGACAAAGATTTTTAAGCATCAGAGGAGTGAAGTTTTGGAATAGCCTTCCAAGGGAAGCAGTGGGGGCAAAAGATCTATCTGGTTTTAAGATTCTACTCGATAAGTTTATGGAGGAGATGGTATGATGGGATAATGGGATTTTGGTAAGTAATTGATCTTTAAATATTCAGGGTAAATAGGCCAAATCCCCTGAGATGGGATATTAGATGGATGGGATCTGAGTTACCCAGGAAAGACTTTTCTGTAGTATCTGGCTGGTGAATCTTGCCCATATGCTCAGGGTTTAGCTGATTGCCATATTTGGGGTCGGGAAGGAATTTTCCTCCAGGGCAGATTGGAGAGGCCCTGGAGGTTTTTCGCCTTCCTCTGTAGCATCGGGCATGGGTGACTTGAGGGAGGCTTCTCTGCTCCTTGAAGTCTTTGAATCATGATTTAAGGACTTCAATAGCTCAGACATGGGTGAGGTTTTTCATAGGAGTGGGTGGGTGAGATTCTGTGGCCTGCGCTATGCAGGAGGTCGGACTAGATGATCAGAATAGTCCCTTCTGATCTTAGTATCTATGAATCTATGAATCTATAGAACCTTTTACTATTCGTTTTAATTCCCTTTGCAAGGTCCAACTCGACTCGACTTTTAGCCTGTCTTACTTTATCCCTACATGTTCTGACCTCAATTAGGTAGCTTTCCTTGCTGATCCCTCCCATCTTCCACTCCCTGTATGATTTCTGCTTCTTCTTAATCACCTCTCTAAGATGCTTGCTCATCCAGCTTGGTCTACAACTCCTGCCTATGAATTTTTTCCCCTTTCTTGGGATACAGGCTTCCGATAGCTTCTGCAACTTTGATTTAAAGTAATCCCAGGCCTCCTCTACCTTTAGATCCATAAGTTCTTCAGTCCAATCCACTTCCCTAACTAATTTCCTTAATTTTTGAAAGTCAGCCCTTTTGAAATCAAAAACTCTAGTTGCAGATTTATTTTTGTTAATCCTTCCATTTAGTTTGAACTGAATTAGCTCATGATCACTTGAGCCAAGATTGTCCCCTACAACCATTTCTTCTATGAGGTCCTCGCTACTCACCAAAATTAAATCTAAAATGGCATCCCCTCTAGTCGGTTCAGCAACTACTTGATGAAGGAATCCATCAGCTATCGCATCTAGGAAAATCTGAGCCCTATTATTATTATTACTAGCACTGGTCCTCCAGTCTATATCTGGGAAGTTAAAGTCTCCCATGATCACGCAGTTTCCATTAGTATTTACTTGATTAAAAACATTAAAAGGGCTCTATCCATATCCAAATTAGATCCCGGAGGTCTATAGAACACCCCAAGCACTATCATAGGAGAGGCTCTACTAGTTATCTTCCCCAATGTAATTTTTGCCCAGACGGACTCTGTCTTATCCATTGCATCGCTTCTTATTTCTTTACATTCTACCTCATCATTGATACACAATGCTACTCCACCCCCTTTACCTTTGTTTCTGTCTTTCCTAAACAGCACATACCCTTCAATAGCTGTAGTCCAGTCATGACTACTATTCCACCATGTTTCTGTTATCCCTATAATATCTGGTTTCACTTCCTGCATCAGTAGCTCTAGTTCCTCCATTTTGTTACCTAGGCTCCTCGCATTGGTGTATAAACATCTTAATTTTTGCTGTTTGGCCTCGCTCACATTTTGTACCCTATTAGGCACAGTCATTCTACAGCCAGTATAACTTATTAGACTAGTATCCACACCGCCCTCGCTCCTTATATACATTCTCCTACCCACGGCTGTATCCTTTCTTACTTCGTCTTCTTCCCTCTCAATGCTAAAATATGGGGTGGAGATTACCTGGACATCTCCCAGCCATCTCCCCTTAATTCCTAGTTTAAAGCTCTCTTTATCAGTTGTGCCAGCCTTGATCCTAGAAGTCTATTTCCTTCCCTACTCAGATGAAGTCCATCCCGAGAGAACTGTCCTCTGTCTGTGAACGCCTCCCAGTGGCCATACATCCCAAAGCCCTCCTTATAGCACCACTGCCTAAGCCATCTGTTGACAGTCATAATCTTGTCAGACCTTTGTTGCCCTTCTCTAGGAACAGGAAGGATCCTGCTAAAGATCATCTGAGCCTCAATTTCCATAAGCCTCTTCCCCAGCTTAGCATAGTCTCCCTAAATACTTTCCAGCGAGAATCTAGCCGTATCATTTGTTCCCACATGAAGGATAACTAGGGGATTCTTTCCCGCTCCCTTTAGGATCCTTTTCAACCTCATGTCTACATCCCGTATCTTAGCACCCGGAAGACAGCATCCCCTTCTATTCTCTGGATCAGCTCTAGTTACAGGCCTGTCTATTCTTCTCAATAAAGAGTCCCCTATCACATAGACCTGCCTTTTCCTGGTGACAGTGCTATTCTCCAGTCTCTCCCCTGTTCCCTCTGGCTGCAAGTTCTTTCCATTCCTATTTTCCCTTATAATCCTCTTCAACCCATCCTGTATCCTCCTGGGGCTCATATTTGGTGTAGTCTCCCTTGACTCTTCCGTTTTTCCTATAGGACTAGCCTCTCTTCTCTTCTTCCTTACCCTTCATAGAATCATAGAATCATAGAATCATAGAATATCAGGGTTGGAAGGGACCCCAGAAGGTCATCTAGTCCAACCCCCTGCTCAAAGCAGGACCAAGTCCCAGTTAAATCATCCTAGCCAGGGCTTTGTCAAGCCTGACCTTAAAAACCTCTAAGGAAGGAGATTCTACCACCTCCCTAGGTAACGCATTCCAGTGTTTCACCACCCTCTTAGTGAAAAAGTTTTTCCTAATATCCAATCTAAACCTCCCCCATTGCAACTTGAGACCATTACTCCTCGTTCTGTCATCTGCTACCATTGAGAACAGTCTAGAGCCATCCTCTTTGAAACCCCCTTTCAGGTAGTTGAAAGCAGCTATCAAATCACCCCTCATTCTTCTCTTCTGCAGACTAAACAATCCCAGCTCCCTCAGCCTCTCCTCATAAGTCATGTGCTCTAGACCCCTAATCATTTTTGTTGCCCTTCGCTGTACTCTTTCCAATTTATCCACATCCTTCTTGTAGTGTGGGGCCCAAAACTGGACACAGTACTCCAGATGAGGCCTCACCAGTGTCGAATAGAGGGGAACGATCACGTCCCTCGATCTGCTCGCTATGCCCCTACTTATACATCCCAAAATGCCATTGGCCTTCTTGGCAACAAGGGCACACTGCTGACTCATATCCAGCTTCTCGTCCACTGTCACCCCTAGGTCCTTTTCCGCAGAACTGCTGCCGAGCCATTCGGTCCCTAGTCTGTAGCGGTGCATTGGATTCTTCCATCCTAAGTGCAGGACCCTGCACTTATCCTTATTGAACCTCATTAGATTTCTTTTGGCCCAATCCTCCAATTTGTCTAGGTCCTTCTGTATCCTATCCCTCCCCTCCAGCGTATCTACCACTCCTCCCAGTTTAGTATCATCCGCAAATTTGCTGAGAGTGCAATCCACACCATCCTCCAGATCATTTATGAAGATATTGAACAAAACGGGCCCCAGGACCGACCCCTGGGGCACTCCACTTGACACCGGCTGCCAACTAGACATGGAGCCATTGATCACTACCCGTTGAGCCCGACAATCTAGCCAGCTTTCTACCCACCTTATAGTGCATTCATCCGGCCCATACTTCCTTAACTTGCTGACAAGAATGCTGTGGGAGACCGTGTCAAAAGCTTTGCTAAAGTCAAGAAACAATACATCCACTGCTTTCCCTTCATCCACAGAACCAGTAATCTCATCATAAAAGGCGATTAGATTAGTCAGGCATGACCTTCCCTTGGTGAATCCATGCTGACTGTTCCTGATCACTTTCCTCTCCTCTAAGTGCTTCAGGATTGATTCTTTGAGGACCTGCTCCATGATTTTTCCAGGGACTGAGGTGAGGCTGACTGGCCTGTAGTTCCCAGGATCCTCCTTCTTCCCTTTTTTAAAGATGGGCACTACATTAGCCTTTTTCCAGTCATCCGGGACTTCCCCCGTTCGCCACGAGTTTTCAAAGATAATGGCCAAGGGCTCTGCAATCACAGCCGCCAATTCCTTCAGCACTCTCGGATGCAATTCGTCCGGCCCCATGGACTTGTGCACGTCCAGCTTTTCTAAATAGTCCCTAACCACCTCTATCTCTACAGAGGGCTGGCCATCTCTTCCCCATTTTGTGATGCCCAGCACAGCAGTCTGGGAGCTGACCTTGTTAGTGAAAACAGAGGCAAAAAAAGCATTGAGTACATTAGCTTTTTCCACATCCTCTGTCACTAGCTTGCCTCCCTCATTCAGTAAGGGGCCCACACTTTCCTTGGCTTTCTTCTTGTTGCCAACATACCTGAAGAAACCCTTCTTGTTACTCTTGACATCTCTTGCTAGCTGCAGCTCCAGGTGCACCACCTTCAACAAGTACCTGCTGAGCCCCTTCTTCATTTCCAACTCTGCAAACCTGTTCCTAAGCTCTATTTCTCCTTCACTAGCCCGTCTTTTCCTCTGCCTGGTCCTTTTAGTCACATGCTTCCACTGACCACTTTCCTTACCCAGTCTCCCCTCAAAATTCCCCAGCCCTGCTTCCATCTGTGAGTCTGAGCTTTTCTCTTCAGATACCTCATATCTTTGCTCCATCATCTGCTCAAACCCCTTCCTAAACTCAATGAGACTTTCCACCTGCATCTCCAAACCTCGGATCTTTTCCTCCATCAGCTCTATCAGACGGCATTTAATGCAGAAAGAACTCTTACCAGGTCCCCCCTCCAGGATCATGTACATACCACAGCTTCCACATCCAGCCATCCTCAATGTGTCTTCCACTACAGGAGTCACTCCCACAGCTGCCTCCGTATCTGTCATCGCCTTCCCACCTAAATCCTGTTAATCTGGGAAACACAAGTCACACCAAAAAGACCACCCCCCCCAGCAAAAGCAAACCCCAAACAAGCACCACAATACAAACTCCCCTGTTTGCTAGCTTCTGTGCCGCTGCCTGACTGGCTGGCTACCTTTATAGGACTTCTAGTCAGAAGCCCCACCCCCTAATCAGGGCTCAGCTTCTCTCCTAGCACAAAGCCCCTACAAGCCTACACACACACACACACACACACACTAAAAATACAAAACCAAGTACAAATACCGTCTCTTCCTCCTCTCTTTGTATTCATGTAACGCTTTATGGAACTCTGCAATTGTTTGCCTCCACGCATTCAACTGAGCCCTATCAGTGCAGGAGGACTGCATGAGCTCAGCAAACATGTCATCCCGAGTTCATTTTTTCGGCCTTCTAATCTGGACCAACCTCTGGGATGGAGTAGATTGGGGCCACATTGAAACATTTGCACCTGCTGCAGGAGGAGAAAAAGGGAGGGTAGTATTTTAAAAGATACATTTTAGAGAACAAAAGGGACACTGTTTCTCAGTGAAACAGGCAATTCATAGTACACAGCACATATTCTTTCTGTAAAAGGTCTCATTTTGCCTCCTATGCTGAAGTGCCTGCCACTTCGGTGTGAGTAAGCCATCACATGCAGCCAAGCAACAGAATTCAGCTTGCAGGCAACCTGCGGCTCTCTGGGATGATTGTTTCACACAACACCCTCCCTCCCCTCTTCCCCCCCACACACCGCGGGGCTTCGATGAGGCTCTGAGCAGGGATGAGCCCTTTAAACTAAATGCGAACAGCCCAGTGTGGCTCCGATGAGGCTCTGAGCAGGGATGAGCCCTTTAAACTAAACACGAACAGCCCAGCGCAGCTGGGTTCCCCTCCCCCAGCCCCCCAAGGGGGCTCTGATCAAGCTATCACTCACCAGAAGTGCCTTCTCCAGGGTCATGTTCTGGGAGCCTGCTTTGGGAGTAGGGGGAGGCTAATGGCTCCAGCGTTAAGAATAGTTCCTGGCTGGGGGGAAAACAGATTCCCCACTTGCTGCCTGTGCACTGTCCTCCTCCTCCTCCTCTTCGTCCTCCAAAAACTCATCCTCCTCGCTCCGTGTTACTCCCCTCTTGCAGGTGTCCATGGACAGTGGTGGGGTAGTGATGTGGTCACCCCCCATAATTGCATGCAGCTCACAGTAGAAGCGGCATTTATGGGGCTGTGACCCTGAGCACCTGTTCGCCTCTCTGGCTTTTTGGTACGCTTGCCTGAGTGCCTTGATTGTTGTACGACACTGTTCTGTGTCCCTGGAGTAGCCTCTTTCCGTCATGGCTCTGGAGACTTTAGCATACGTATTTGCGTTCCTTTTTTTGGAAGGTAGTTCTGCCATAACAGATTCGGCTCCCCAACATGCGATAAGATCCATTACCTCCCATTTGGACCATGCTGGAGCTTGTCTGCGAATCCGGGACTGCGTGGTCTCTTGTGATGGTGGACTCTGCATGGTTGCCTGTGATGGTGGACTCTGCATGGTCACCTGTGATGGTGGACTGTGCTGATGGTCACCTGTGCTGATGGTGACCAAACAGGAAATTCAAAAGTTCATGGGGCTTTTACTGCCTACCTGGCTAGTGCATCGGAGTTCAGAGTGTTGTCCAGAGCCGTCACAACAGAGCATTCTGGGATAGCTCCCGGAGGCCAATATCATTGAATTGCGTCCACAGTACCTGTAACCCAGAACTGCAATCTCGATTTTAGCACTACTCCACTTCCGAGGTGGAGTACAGAAATCGGAGTAAAGAGCCCTTTAAATAGAAAAAACTGGTTTGGTTGTGTGGACAGAACCAGTTTTATGTCGAGGTAACTCGGCTAATTCCGAAATAACCGCATACTGTAGACCAGGCCTAAGAACAACTACCTTAATGCAAGCAGCTCAAACTGTAGATATGAGAAATAGGTGAATACTCCAGAAAGTGAGTTACAAGCGAGGAAAAGGGTGATAGTGCCAGTTAAGGGACCAACAGGGAGAAATTGCGATGGTAATTTCCCTGAATTGTATAATAAAAAGGAAGAGACTGACTCTTGGGGTAAGAATTCCTCTGATTTGTACTATGAGAGGGACAACCCCAAGGAGCTGTCTCAGACATTGTTCTCCCCAGAACAAATTAGAGCATAGAGCATAGAGCACGGGTCCCCTGAATAAGGGTACATTAGCCAATTGGTAAGATGTCTGATATGCCTAGAATAGCAGGAACAGATATCTCACCTATGGTTAACAGTTTAAAAATACAGGAGTTAGAGAAATCAAAAAGGCCAGAAAATTCCTTAGATCAGATTTAGCAGCTCCAGCAACTAGAGTTCTGCTTAAGGCTGAGAACTCCACGTTGCAAGCAGAGCTTTAAGGGGTGTGCTGCAGTTTAAAGAGCTGCAGCAAATTTGGGATAAGCAAAAAAATGAAATCTTAAAGGAGCAAGATTACTGCTTATGTGAAAAGCGTACTGCCACACAGGTAGCAATAGCTGCGGTTCTAAATTCATGGGGCCAGCAAATCAGGAATTGATATGCACACTGCTAGCAGGAAATGGTTTGCTTGCAGAAGAAAGTGCAGGCTGTGCAGGTGGTTATTTTTCCTTCCCAACTAAAACAGTTATTTTAAAGCTAATACAGAATTAGTAGTAGTCTTAAGGTTAGTATAGTAAATAACCTCAAGTATATTCCTTTAAATAAAGTAAAGGAAATTTACCAGAAAAGATAAAAACATCAAGAAAATGAACAGAAATGAGCAGGAGCCTAAAATAATGCAGTCTGTGAATTCTGTTCTTGTAAGAAGGGCCTCCCTCTTCGAAATTAAGTCCAGGAATAGTAGCGCAGCTTATACTGGACGAATGGAGAAGGTCAATTACTCATATAGACGTTGAAGAAGAAAGTTTTAGCCAGCTCTGCTACCTGGACTTGGGGGCCGCTTGCTCCCTTCTAATTGTTCCAAGTAGTTACCACCAAATGTACATAAAGAATTCTTCAATATTCTGGAGGGAAATAACTGAGGTTAGTGGTGACAAGGACTTAGTCCCTTTAAGTTCTGTCCTAAAATTTCAGATAGGAACGGAACAAGGAAATCATTGGGACAATTTGTGTTAAAATATATAGGAAACTATGGCATTATAAAAAGAAAAGGAGGACTTGTGGCACCTTAGAGACTAACAAATTTATTTGAGCATAAGCTTTCGTGAGCTACAGCTCACTTCATCGGATGCTTTTAGTGGAAAATACAGTGGGGAGATTTATATACACAGAGAACATGAAACAATGGGTGTTACCATACACACTGTAATGAGAGTGATCGGGTAAGTGAGCTATTACCAGCAGGAGAGCGGTGGGGGAGGGAACCTTTTGTAGTGATAATCAAGGTGGGCCATTTCCAGCAGCTGACAAGAATGTCTGAGGAACAGCGGGGGTGGGAGGAGGAATAAACATGGGGAAATAGTTTTACTTTGTGTAATGACCCATCCACTCCCACTCTTTATTCAAGTCTAAGTTAATTGTATCCAATTTGCAAATTAATTCCAATTTAGCAGTCTCTTGTTGGAGTCTGTTTTTGAAGGTTTTTTGCTGAAGAATTGCCACTTTTAGGTCTGTAATCGAGTGACCAAAGAGATCAAAGTGTTCTCCGACTGGTTTTTGAATGTTATAATTCTTGACGTCCAATTTGTGTCCATTTATTCTTTTACGTAGAGACTGTCCAGTTTGGCCAATGTACATGGCAGAGGGACATTGCTGGCACATGATGGCATATATCACATTGGTAGATGTGCAGGTGAATGAGCCTCTAATAGTGTGGCTGATGTGATGAAGCCCTATGATGGTGTCCGCTGAATAGATATGTGGACACAGTTGGCAACGGGCTTCGTTGCAAGGATAGGTTTCTGGGTTAGTGGTTCTGTTGTGTGGTGTATGGTTGCTGGTGAGTATTTGCTTCAGATTGAGGGGCTGTCTGTAAGCAAGGACTGGCCTGTCTATAGGCATGGATGTTATCCAATACCTCAACGTTCAATTGATTTAGTAAGAAAGGTCCTTTGGGAAGTTAATTAAATGAACCAATTAATTACAATGTTCTTTAGACATTTGCTTTAAAATATTATTTGTTATTAAATAGTAAGTAATTATACTTCTTTAATATATAAAGAGAATGTCCAAGGCAAGAGAAGAAGTCATGTATTTTTTATCATGTTCAAAATTAGTATCAGAATTAGAGATGGATGAATGTGAAAAGCCCTTTACAAACATTATAATCAATCATGGACTATTCCAACAGAAAATGTTGATTGATACTGGGGCCACCACTTTGTTCTTATGCCTTCCAAAAAACATGTGGCAATTATTCTGGACTCTAACTGAACTTATGAAAGAACAAGGCTTCAATGGAGCAGAGGGTATTTTCCCAAATTACCTGTAAGGTAGAAATAAAACTGGGAACAATAACTCTGAATGGAAGGTTTGGACTAATGGATGAAAAGCAGTATGGTGTAATAGAGACAGACATTTTAAAGAAACCGAGAGCCATAACAGACTTAGGAAGTAAAAAAACTATGGTCAATAGTGTAGTAGTAAAATGTTTTAATCCTTTGTGTTTAAAAATTATAAACATTTTGGTTTATTGTAAAAAAAGGAATTGTTGGTTTCTAAATACAGTAAAAAGAAAGAAAAACTTATTTTATTCATTCAGAAAAACAAAAAGAGGAAAAAAATTTAGGTTGTCGATTGTCATAACCATACAGCTAAGGGTAGCCTAGAATTCCTCCTTATCTATAAGGGGTTAAGAAGCTCATATAACCTGGTTGGCACCTGACCAAAAGGAGCAATGGGGAAAGAAGATACTTTCAAATCTTGCGGGGGAAGAAGAGGGGGAGGCTTTGTTGGTGTGTTCTCTGGGGAAAGCAGAGAAGCATCAGGTCAAAAAACTCCTTCTCCTATAAACCGTCCTGTACAAGTCTCTGATATTACAAAAAGAGTAAGTAAATAAGACAAGGCGCGTTAGATTACCTTTTTTTTTCAACTTGTGAATTTTCCCTTTGCTAGAGGGAGGTTTATCCTGTTTTTTTGTAACTTTAAAGTTTTGCCTAGAGGGGAATCCTCTGTGTTTTGAATCTGGATTACCCTGTAAAGTATTTACCATCCTGATTTTACAGAGGTGATTCTTTTACCTTTTCTTTAAATAAAATTCTTCTTTTAAGAACCTGATTGATTTTTCAGTGTTCTTAAGATCCAAGGGTTTGGGTCTGTGTTCACCTGTACCAATTGGTGAGGATATTATTCTCAAGCTTCCCCAGGAAAGGGGGCATAGGGCTTGGGGGAATATTTTGGGGGAATAGGACTCCAAGTGGTCCTTTCCCTGGTTCTTTGTGTAAATCACTTGGTGGTGGCAGCATACTGTTCAAGGACAAGGAGGAATTTGTACCTTGGGAAAGTTTTTAACCTAAGCTGATAAAAATAAGCTTAGGGGGTCTTTCATGTGGGTCCCCACATCTGTACCCCAGTGTTCAGAGTGGGGAAAGAACCCTGACATCAGTAAAAAGAGCTAAGAAAAAATAAAGGTTGTTGTTTTTAAATGTATTTTGTTAAAATAAAAATTATCCATGTCCTTCAAGTATTTCCTTAGCCACCCTGGAAACAAGGGTTGCAACCCATCCAGGGTTTTACCCAGACAGTATGGTTTTTGGCTTCTGTGTCCAGGTGACATTTAGGGTTGCCAGGTGCCCAGTTTTTGACTGGAAAGTCTGGTCAAAAAGGAGACCTGGCAGTGTCCGGTCAATACATCTGACACCAAAAGTCCGGTTACCCCGGGGCGGGGTAAGGTGCCAGGTCAATAACGCGCTCAGCCTGGGCACCTCCTACCTGCAGGCAGGCTCGTCAAGCAGCAGCTGCTCCCATCCCAGCCCTGGAGCAGAGGGAGCCCAGCGGGGAGGAGTGAGGTAAAGACGACCTAGTGAGCAACAGGGGGAGGCAAGGAGAGGAATGAGTGATGGGAGTGGGGGCCTTTGGGGAAAAATGCAGGGTGGGGCCTTGAGGGAAGAAGTGGAGCTGGGGGTGGGGCCTTAGGGGTCCAGTTACCAGCAGTTAGAATGGTGGCAACCCTACTGGAGACCCATACCCCAGGAAGAGCAGATGATGGGGGTGATAAGCAGGTTATTAGAGTGGTGCCCCAAAGACTATTTTTTAGGGTAACATAGCAGTAGGTCACTGGAAGAATTTTTCTGTTGACCTAGCTACTACTGCTTTGGGAGGTGGATTACCTACGATAACATGTTTGGCCTATAGTGAAGCGTTACATTGGCGCAGCTGTGCCGCTGTAGTGTTTTTAAGCGTGGACATTGTGACGTCCCCCTCTGGTGTTATCCAAACTGATGATCTGCTAGGTCACTCCAATCCTTGACTCTGGGAGCCAGCCTTACCCTACACTGCTGTGAGAACCCCCATTCCTGGGCTGTTCACGCACAGCCTCTGGCATGTAAGTTGCTCCTTGGATTGTGCAACCAAATGACACTAGCCAATATCTCCGGTCCCAGACACAACCCTAGGAACCTCAGTCTTGAAGTGTCTAGTTATGCCCGTTGGATGCTGCAAGCTTATATGAGTTCATCAATTTAACAAAGAAATTGATCTGTACCAGGCTTGTTATCCCAAGGAGAGACTCTGACACACTTCAAACCAAATCACTGCTTCGGGTAGAATAAACAAACATATTTATTAACTATAAAGACAGATTTTAAGTGATTATAAGTCAAAGCATAACAAGTCGGATTTGGTCAAATGAAATAAAAGCAAAACACATTCTAAGCTGATCTTAACACTTTCAGTGCTCTTACAAACTTAAATGCTTCTCACCACAGGCTGGCTGGTTGCTCTTCAGCCAGGCTCTCCCCTTTGATCAGTGCTTCAGTCGCTTGGTGTGGTGTCTGTAGATGTAAGTGGAAGAGAGAGAGAGAGAACATGGCAAATGTCTCTCCCTTTTATCATGTCCTTTCTTCCCTCTTGGCTTTGCCCCCACCCCTTCAGAGTCAGGTGAGCATTACCTCATTGTAGTCCCATACTGACCAAAGGAATGGGGGTGACTCACTGGAGAGACCAACAGACCTTTTTGTTGCTGCCTAGGCCAGCGTCCTTTGTTTCTGTGAGGCTGGGCTGGGTTTGTCCCATACCTACCCTGATGAGGTGTGAACTGCCCCTCTGCTCTTGGAGAGTTTTTGTCTGGGCTTATTTTAAGCCATGAGGATACCTTTTCAGCCTCATAACTACATACATGAAATTATAACCTATATCATTACTGTAACAACAATGCTCAGTGCATCATGAGCCTTCCGTAGACACCTGACTTGGCAAACTTTGCATTGGATACCACACAATCATTTTACAGGGATGAACATAGGGATGTTGGGTGTTCCCCCGAGGTACAGAGCGTCACAGACATACCCAAATTCTTCAGCAAATTAGATGATTTGGCAGATACTCCATGACATCCAAAACTAGCACTTTCAGTATAACATTTGCTATTGCTCTACTTGAGATTGTTTTTTGGAATATTTTCAGAATCAGTAATATTTCTATCCTACCAAAGGTATATCCTGTCAACCCTCAGCCTTGGCTTCCATCCCTCACCCCCAAATACCTGTTTCCTCCACTCTTGCTCGCATGTTATGGAGCATCTCTGGCAAAAAAAATCTCATGACTAGACTGATTTCTTCCATTATTAATTTGTTTTCTCCTCCATCACTTTGGTCATCTTTCTAGCTAAACAACTCTACTTTTCCAACTTAACCATGCTCTTAATTCCACACTCACCTTTGATTCACACCTCAAGCCCTCCCCTCCTTCTGTTCCCCCTTTTTCTTTCCTCACAGGATCTTGCTGATTTACTCCAAGAGAAAACTCACAAAATACGATGTGACTTTCCACTCCCCTCTACTTCTCTTCATTCTTCCCCTGCTATTACTCCCTTCTTCTTCTCACCATCACAGATGCAAAAGTTTCTCATCTGCTCACGTCCTCTGACCTTTCCACTTGTTCCAGTGATCCCATCCTATCAGATCTCCTTTGCACCCACTCTCATCCCTTCCCATACTCTTTGCTTTAACCTCACTCTCCCTCAAAATTCAAATATGCTTTAGTGTCTCCCATTTTAAAAAAACTCACCCTTGACTCACGTGCCTCTTTAGCAACTACCCCATCTCTAAGCTCATAGAAAACATTGTCTACAATCACTCTCTGGAGTCCTTCCCCTCCAATTCCATCCTAGACTCCTCCTATCTGGCTTTTGCCCCTTGCTCTCCACTGAAGCCAAATTTTTTAATGACCTCTTCCTACACAAATCTAAAACCAGCACTCCGTCCTCATCCTCTTTGACCTGTCAGCTGCCTTCACACTGTCAACCATGCTCTTCTTGAAATCTTTTCTTCCCTTGGTTTACATGGCTCTGTCCTCTTCTGGTTCTTTAGAATATCCTTTAGAGGATCCTCCTCATTCTTCCATCCAGCTTTCTTTGGAAGGTTCCACAGAGCTCTGTCCTTAGTCCCTTTCTCTTCTCCCACTATATCTCATATCTTGGTAATCTCATTCAGAAACATAAATTCAACTACTGTTCAATGACGGCCTGCCCACTGGCCATCTGAGAGCTCCTCTCCACGCCCTGGCCAGACCCCAATGCACCTCCGGCTCTGGGTAGCCTCTGCTTCCCACCACTTGCGGGGCCCAATCTGTCTCGCCGGAAATGAGCTGCCTGGGACTGGTGCAGAAGAGCCTGGCCAATCTCAGCCAGCTGTAGGGGGGACAGTGTGGGGGAGCTTGGCTGGGCCCCTCCACGCAAGTGGGTGCTGAGGGAGCTCAGCCAGGACAGGCCCTGGCCTAGCAGATCACGCCACTCCTGAGGGGCCAGAACAATTCCCCACCTTGGGACCAGCCCTGGTGGTGCTGGCGGCTCAGCCTGGCAGACACAATCACCTCCCAGCAGGGTGGTGAGTGCAGCTAGGAGGCAGGTCATGGGTCTCTGGGGAGCCTGGGGTGTGTGTGTGCTGGACTGTGAGGGGGTGGGGAAGATGTGTATGTTGAGGCACTTGGGAGTGGGGGTTCTGTGTGGAGTTCTGGGCAGTTGTGGTGGGGCTATGGGCAGGGGTGCTGGGTAGGGGGGTGTGCAGGGTGCTGTGTATTTGTGGAGGGGGCCTGGCAGGGGGTGCTGGGCTTACTGGGTCGAGGGGGAGGGGCTCTGGCCATAGGGAGTTGGAGGGGATTCATGTTGGGCAGAGGAGCTATGTGGCATGGCATGGGCCTGCCCCTGAGGGGAAGGGGCATGCTGGCAGCACAGGGCTGGGCAGGCCACTATGCGTCTGGCAACTGCCGGTTTGTAAATAGTGCCTTTGCCCTGGTCTGTCCTTAGTAGGGCTGCTCCTGCCATGCCATGCCATGCCCCATTGCTCCTGGCTGGCCCCTTGCTCAGGGGACTGACTTCCCCACGCCATACTCCATTGCCTCCATGGGGGCCCACAAATATGTTTGGCATCGGGCCCACAAAAGTTAAGCCACCCCTGCTACTCCAGACCTGTCTTCTCCTGACCAAACTTAAAATCTCTGCCTGTCTCTCTGATATCACCTTGTGGATGTCTAGCCAGCTCAAGTTAACCATGGCTATACCAGAGCTCTTAATCTCCCCTCCAAGCACTCCCCCCACACCTACTTTCTTGATCACTGTGGACAATACTGCCATCCCGCCGATCATGCAGGCTCATAACCTCAGCATCATCCTCAACTCAGACCTCTCTCTAGGGCCTCGCATCCAAGCTATGGCTAAATTTTGCTAATTCTTTCTTCATCATATCTCTAAAATACAGCTTTTCTAATCCCTCCCATGGCTAAAACTCTCAACCAGGCTGTAATCCTCTTTCATCTCAATTATTGCAACATCATCTTCTCCAGGCTCGAGAATTGCAAACTTGCCCTGCTCATATCCTTCCTGAATGCTGCTGCAAAGATCACTTTCCTAGCCCATTACTTTGACCCCTCTCTTTACTTTCAAGGCCCTTCCCCAATCTACGCATCATGTCTCATTCACTAGTAAGATGTCAACTCTTGCTTCTGATTGGCCCATGAAGACAGCCTCTATCGCCCACTTGTTAAATTTTCAAACAAGCACATTTGTACTTTCTTCTATGCTGACCCTAAGGCTTGGAAGGAGTTCCCCATAAATATCCATGAAACTGCCTCAATATCTGCCTTCGGAACCCTAGTCAAAACTATACTTTTTTTGATACCTACAAAATCTTGACCACTATTGGAATACTGGTGTGCTAAGACCACTGAGTAACACTGTCTCATTGTACTCCCCATCTGTCTGTGTCCACCTGTTGACTCTTGTTTGATGCTGAGGTTGTGAGCGTGTTGGTGCAGGAATCTTATTTTTGTTCTGGGTTTGTATAGTACCTAGCACAAGGGGGTCCTGGTCCAATATAAACTTCTTATCCCCCTGCAGGTCTAACTGGATTTTGGGCACTTGCATGTACTCCTTTTGAGAACCTGTGACCAGTGAAATTGACCAATAAGCATCTTAACCACACAATGTTTTTGTTTAGCAGGTGGAGAAAGGATTAGAGAAAAGAGAATTTTAGAACAAACAACCTGTGTGCATGTCTGTTACACAAAGTACTACCATCCCATAAAGGTAATCTAGGCAGGTTTAGTTTCTGCAGATAGACCAGCACGATATAAGTGTCTGTAAGTCTGGTTCACGCTGACACCCTCCCCCCCCACACATCTGCCCATCCCCCGCCTAGCAATAAATTCTGCCCCCAGCCCCCATCCTGTGCCCCCAGTCCTCCAACAATTCTGCTTGCTTCAGCCCCCAATCCGTTCTGTCCCACATCAAATCTTCACCCACATCTGTTCTGCACCTCCACCCAAGCTCACCTCTGCTCCTCCTATAGCTTCTGGATTCTTCATCCCTCTCTCCCTGGACTGGAGGGATGTATTGGGGGCCCCCTCCCTGTTCCCAGGCTGGGTGATGCAGAGAGAGGGGAGCAACAGAGGAACTGTCCCCCACTGTTCACAGGAAGAAACAGAACCACTCTGTGTGAAGTAAACCCACAGCCAGATCAGGGCTGCTCACTCAGCTACAATGACTCACTCCTCCCGCAGTGACTCATACCTCAGGCCTATTGCAGCCATCTGGACAGAGCCTGGGTCAGATGACCCCTGGCACAGGTATTTCACTCTGCCTGCCAGAGCCACAAGTTAGTCTGTGCAACAGCACCATTCAGCTAGGGGTCCCTCTGCTGCCTTACTGTGTTACAGGCTCCCGGCCTTCCCTCAGTTCTGTTCCTCTCCCTGGTTCCAGCATGTTTCAGCCTTGTCCATCCCTTATTCCAACTTCACACCAGCCCTGTTCCTGACCTGCTCCAGCTCTACAACCACCTCCTGATCCCCAGAACTTTGGACAAACTTCAGTCTGGCTTTGACCTTCAGCCTGCATCTGGACTCCAACGCCAGTCCTGATTTAGCTTGTCTATGGACTCTAACCCCAGTTCTTACCCAGGGCCTGTTCCCAGACCCTGGTTTCAGTGCTGCCCTCAGCCCAGTCCCAACTCTTCAAGCCTTAGTACCTGTTCTTGACCATAGCTCCAAACACCAGGCCTGACTGTCTAGAACCCAGACCCTGACATACTGGGCTCTTTCTGCTCCCTCCTCCCCACCTGTGAGAATGGTGTCAGCCCCTGGAGGAGGGGAGAGAGAGAGCTCTTCCTGTTTTCTACAGCAGCTTCAATTGACTGCTCTTTCCTAGGAGGCGGGACTAGTGGGGATAGCAGAGAATCACAGGGGAATTTCCTCCAAGTGGTTCTATAAATGTGTGCCCCTGTCATAAATATAAAGGGAAGGGTAACCACCTTTCTGTATAGAGTGCTATAAAATTCCTCCTGGCTGGAGGCAAAATCCTTTCACCTGTAAAGGGTTAAGAGACTAAGGTAACCTCGCTGGCACCTGACCCAAAATGACCAATGAGGGGACAAGATACTTTCAAATCTGGAGGGGGGGGGAAGGCTTTTGTCTGTCTATGTGATACCTTTGCCAGGAACAGATCAAGGATGCAAGTCCTCCAACTCCTGTAAAGTTAGTAAGTAATCTAGCTAGAAAATGCGTTAGGTTTTCTTTGTTTTGGCTTCTAAATTTGCTGTGCTGGAGGGAATGTGTATTCCTGTTTTTGTGTCTTTTTATAACTTAAGGTTTTGTCTAGAGGGATTCTCTATGTTTGAATCTGACTGCCTGTGAGATTATCTTCCATTCTAATCTTACAGAGTGTTTCTTTTCTTTGTTTTGTTCTTCTACTAAAGTTCTGTTTTTTAAGAATCTGATTGGGTTTTTAGGGTCCTAAGAAACCCAAGATGGTCTGTGCTCAACTTGTTTATTCTCACACCTCCCCAGGAAAGGGGGTGTAAGGACTTGGGGGGATAGCTGTCGGAAGAGGAACTCCAAGTGGTCCTTTTCCCTAGTTCTTTGTTAAAGCACTTGGTAGTGGCAGCATACCCTAGTCCAAGGTCAAAGCTTTTGTGCCTTGGGGAAGTTTTTAACCTAAGCTGGTAGAAATAAGCTTAGGGGGTCTTTCATGTGGGTCCCCACATCTGTACCCCAGAGTTCAGAGTAGGGAAGGAACCTTGACATGGTGTTAGCAGTGGGATCATTTTGAACCAGAGATCATTTTGAAACAATGAAGAGGTATTTTTGTTTTTTTTTTTTAAACTGAAAGCAGTTTTTTCTGTCTCTTTGCCTGGAGGCAGAGATGTTAGTGGTTTTAACAAAAGGATTTTTCTGTAGGCTGGGAACAGCTATCAGAGACAAAGGTGTCAGGTTACAGCACAGTAAATTTTAGAAGCCAGGTTTTTTTTCCTTTCTAACTCTCGGGTATAACTAGGTTAAAAACAGAGAGGCTAGGATAACAGAAAGCAATGCCCAACAGAAACTGGAGTTAGCCAGACTGGAAGCAGAAGAGAAAGAAAAGGAACACTAGAGACTGGTCGAATTAAAACGACTCGATAAGGTCGCAGAGGAGGCTGCCCACCAGAGAGCTATGGAGGCAGCAAAAGAGACAGAGAAAGCTCAGGAGGCTGCCCACCAGAGCGCTATGGAGGCAAAAGAAAAAGAAATGGAGGCAAAAGAAAACTTAACGCATTTTCTAGCTAGATTACTTACTAACTTTACAGGAATTGGAGGGTTTGCATCCTTGATCTATTCCTGGCAAAGGTATCACACAGATAGACAAAACCCTCCCCCCTAGATTTGAAAGTATCTTGTCCCCTCATTGGTCATTTTGGGTCAGGTGCCAGCAAGGTTACCTTAGCTTCTTAACCCTTTACAGGTGAAAGGATTTTGCCTCTGGCCAGGAGGGATTTTATAGCAATGTATACAGAAAGGTGGTTACCCTTCCCTTTATATTTATGACAGCCCCTCTGCTGCTTAGCTGGCTTTTTAGAAATGTTACTAGTAGCTGAAAGCCTGAGCTGTTGCTTGGGTGTAATTTGTAAAATCATGTGTGTGGGGATGGGGGGAAGCTGAAAATGGGGGCTTGTGTTTCCATGCACTGTGTTGCAATGAGCAATGTGGCTGTTTGTACATGTTCCCCAAAGTCAGTGCACAAAGCTGTCCCCTGGCTGGAGGCACAACCACATAGCTGTTACTCCCACCTTCTCTGATCAGCTGGCACATTCCAACCGCCCCATAATCTTTGGACTCCAATGTTCCACCTGCTTCTCACAGCGCCTGCTGATGATGGAACCTGGTGACAGTCTGCCCAACAGCTCTCAGTCATGCCTGTCACTGTTTCCATTGCTTCACACTGACTCAACAGACATTCTAGGCTTCACAGACAAAATATTGATATCCTGAAATCTTATCAGAGATCCTAGAAATCTGTTTGCCATGGAAAAACACAGAATTTGCATTTTTACAGAGAATCTTTAGTTTTTACTTTTTGTGAAAAAATAAAAACTTATTAACTATTAACATCATTTTACTGAAAGTAGGAATGTCACTCATTCCAGTGGTGCCCAATCTTATTATTCAGGAGGGCCACATAGACCTAAGTACAACCTTGTGTGGGCCAAACAGATTCTACATATTTTAATAAGATTTCCGCTGATAGCGGGAGCTCCACCAGCAGGGGCTGACAGCCCAAGCCCCGCTGACCCGGGGATGACAGCAGAAGCTTTATTTTTTGTGCATTTAAAAAAAAGAACAACTTTCTGAAAATTTTCTGAAGTATTTGGTATATGTAAGAAATACAATTTGCAATTCTATAAATTTTAATTTATTATAATGATTGATGGCACTGGCAGGCTTCAAACTTGCTTAAAAACTGTAAATCTATCAATAAAACATTGTGTTCAACTGATACCTATACATATATATTGTAGCTAGTGAAACTAAAATTCAGCATTTCATTTTAATCGCAGAAAACCATGGATTTTTATGGTTTTTATCACAGGATTTTGTTTTTTTATCACAAAAAAACCTAGGATCCCTGCTTATTATATAGATTTCCCAGGTTTGTGACCAGTTGAACTTTAAAGGGTGGGCTGTGTGCAAATATTTTTCCCCTCAAGGAATCAAAACATGGTTTAGTGCCTCACAAGAGAAGCAAAGCCCTGTTGCCCTCTCTGAAGAGTGTGGTGTCAGTGCAATCGGACCCACTGAGTGAGGATTATAAACAGACAAAAGTGTGCAAAGGACATGGGTGACAAAGAAAAATCCAGTGGGTGATTGAACAGCACTTGTATGTGGCTCTGTTAGATCTGTATGCGTGTGTTAGCCGTGTGTGTATTAGTGGTAGATCTGTGTGTGTATGCGTGTCTGTGCGTGTGTATGTTACATCTCTGTATGCATGTGTTAGACCTGTCTGTATAAAGAAAAGGAGTACTTGTGGCACCTTAGAGACTAACAAATTTATTAGAGCATAAGCTTTCGTGAGCTACAGCTCACTTCATCGGATGCATTTGGTGGAAAAAACAGAGGAGAGATTTATATACACACACACAGAGAACATGAAACAATGGGTTTATCATACACACTGTAAGGAGAGTGATCACTTAAGATAAGCCATCACCAACAGCGGGGGGAGGAAAGGAGGAAAACCTTTCATGGTGACAAGCAGGTAGGCTAATTCCAGCAGTTAACAAGAATATCAGAGGAACAGTGGGGGGTGGGAGGGAGAAATACCATGGGGAAATAGTTTTACTTTGTGTAATGACTCATCCATTCCCAGTCTCTATTCAAGCCTAAGTTAATTGTATCCAGTTTGCAAATTAATTCCAATTCAGCAGTCTCTCGTTGGAGTCTGTTTTTGAAGCTTTTTTGTTGAAGTATAGCCACTCTTACGTCTGTGATCGAGTGACCAGAGAGATTGAAGTGTTCTCCAACTGGTTTTTGAATGTTATAATTCTTGACGTCTGATTTGTGTCCATTCATTCTTTTACGTAGAGACTGTCCAGTTTGGCCAATGTACATGGCAGAGGGGCATTGCTGGCACATGATGGCATATATCACATTGGTAGATGCGCAGGTGAACGAGCCTCTGATAGTGTGGCTGATGTGATTAGGCCCTATGATGGTATCCCCTGAATAGATATGTGGACAGAGTTGGCAACGGGCTCTGTTGAAAGGATAGGTTCCTGGGTTAGTGGTTCTGTTGTGTGGTGTGTGGTTGCTGGTGAGTATTTGCTTCAGATTGGGGGGCTGTCTGTAAGCAAGGACTGGTCTGTCTCCCAAGATCTGAGAGAGCGATGGCTCGTCCTTCAGGATAGGTTGTAGATCCTTGATGATGCGTTGGAGAGGTTTTAGTTGGGGGCTGAAGGTGAGGGCTAGTGGCGTTCTGTTGTTTTCTTTGTTGGGCCTGTCCTGTAGTAGGTGACTTCTGGGTACTCTTCTGGCTCTGTCAATCTGTTTCTTCACTTCAGCAGGTGGGTATTGTAGTTGTAGGAATGCATGATAGAGATCTTGTAGGTGTTTGTCTCTGTCTGAGGGGTTGGAGCAAATGCGGTTATATCGTAGCGCTTGGCTGTAGACAATGGATCGAGTGGTATGATCTGGATGAAAGCTAGAGGCATGTAGGTAGGAATAGCGGTCAGTAGGTTTCCGATATAGGGTGGTGTTTATGTGACCATCGCTTATTAGCACCGTAGTGTCCAGGAAGTGGATCTCTTGTGTGGACTGGTCCAGGCTGAGGTTGATGGTGGGATGGAAATTGTTGAAATCATGGTGGAATTCCTCAAGAGCGTTGTTCTAAGTCAGCCATAAAAATGTTGGCATACTGTGGGGCTACAAGCCATTACCCTCTGATCCCACTGAGAGTTACCAAAAGAAACTACAGTATTTGCTCAAGAAACTCCCTGAAAAAGCACAAGAACAAATCCGCACAGACACACCCCTGGAGCCCCGACCTGGGGTATTCTATCTGCTACCCAAGATCCATAAACCTGGAAATCCTGGACGCCCCATCATCTCAGGCATTGGCACCCTGACAGCAGGATTGTCTGGCTATGTAGACTCCCTCCTCAGGCCCTTCGTTACCAGCACTCCCAGCTATCTTCGAGACACCACCGATTTCCTGAGGAAACTACAGTCCATTGGTGATCTTCCTAAAAACACCATCCTAGCCACTATGGATGTAGAAGCCCTCTACACCAACATTCCACACAAAGATGGACTACAAGCCGTCAGAAACAGTATCCCCGATACTGTCACGGCTAACCTGGTGGCAGCACTTTGTGACTTTGTCCTGACCCATAACTATTTCACATTTGGTGACAATGTATACCTTCAAATCAGCGGCACTGCGATGGGTACCCGCATGGCCCCACAGTATGCCAACATTTTTATGGCTGACTTAGAACAATGCTTCCTCAGCTCTCGTCCCCTAATGCCCCTACTCTACTTGCGCTACATTGATGACATCTTCATCATCTGGACCCATGGAAAAGAAGCTCTTGAGGAATTCCACCATGATTTCAACAATTTCCATCCCACCATCAACCTCAGCCTGGACCAGTCCACACAAGAGATCCACTTCCTGGACACTACGGTGCTAATAAGCGATGGTCACATAAACACCACCCTATATCGGAAACCTACTGACCGCTATTCCTACCTACATGCCTCTAGCTTTCATCCAGATCATACCACTCGATCCATTGTCTACAGCCAAGCGCTACGATATAACCGCATTTGCTCCAACCCCTCAGACAGAGACAAACACCTACAAGATCTCTATCATGCATTCCTACAACTACAATACCCACCTGCTGAAGTGAAGAAACAGATTGACAGAGCCAGAAGAGTACCCAGAAGTCACCTACTACAGGACAGGCCCAACAAAGAAAACAACAGAACGCCACTAGCCCTCACCTTCAGCCCCCAACTAAAACCTCTCCAACGCATCATCAAGGATCTACAACCTATCCTGAAGGACGAGCCATCGCTCTCTCAGATCTTGGGAGACAGACCAGTCCTTGCTTACAGACAGCCCCCCAATCTGAAGCAAATACTCACCAGCAACCACACACCACACAACAGAACCACTAACCCAGGAACCTATCCTTTCAACAGAGCCCGTTGCCAACTCTGTCCACATATCTATTCAGGGGATACCATCATAGGGCCTAATCACATCAGCCACACTATCAGAGGCTCGTTCACCTGCGCATCTACCAATGTGATATATGCCATCATGTGCCAGCAATGCCCCTCTGCCATGTACATTGGCCAAACTGGACAGTCTCTACGTAAAAGAATGAATGGACACAAATCAGACGTCAAGAATTATAACATTCAAAAACCAGTTGGAGAACACTTCAATCTCTCTGGTCACTCGATCACAGACGTAAGAGTGGCTATACTTCAACAAAAAAGCTTCAAAAACAGACTCCAACGAGAGACTGCTGAATTGGAATTAATTTGCAAACTGGATACAATTAACTTAGGCTTGAATAGAGACTGGGAATGGATGAGTCATTACACAAAGTAAAACTATTTCCCCATGGTATTTCTCCCTCCCACCCCCCACTGTTCCTCTGATATTCTTGTTAACTGCTGGAATTAGCCTACCTGCTTGTCACCATGAAAGGTTTTCCTCCTTTCCTCCCCCCGCTGTTGGTGATGGCTTATCTTAAGTGATCACTCTCCTTACAGTGTGTATGATAAACCCATTGTTTCATGTTCTCTGTGTGTGTGTATATAAATCTCTCCTCTGTTTTTTCCACCAAATGCATCTGATGAAGTGAGCTGTAGCTCACGAAAGCTTATGCTCTAATAAATTTGTTAGTCTCTAAGGTGCCCCAAGTACTCCTTTTCTTTTTGCGAATACAGACTAACATGGCTGCTACTCTGAAACCTGTCTGTATGTTAGTGTTAGAGCTGTGTAAAGGGGCACAACCCCAACTCCAAGGCAACTCTACAACCCCTTTTTCCTTCAACAAGCTCTTATAGCATCTAGAGAGATAACACATATAGATTAGATTGATAACATCATTTTCTTACTTAAACTGTGGAAGTGGGAATTCTGCAGCATCTTTAGCTGGACACAGAAACTTTTAACTAGGGCTGTCAAACGATTAAAATATGAATCACCATTAACTGCAATTTTAATTGCACTGTTACATAATAATAGAATACCATTTATTTAAATATTTGGATGTTTTCTACATTTTCAAATATATTGATTTCAATTACAACATAGAAGCATGTCCTCTGAAATGGTAGCCGAAGGATGAAGGGGCATATGAATGTTTAACATATCTGGTACATAAATACCTTGCAACGCCGGCTATAAAAGTGCTATGTGAATGCCTGTTCTCACTTTCAGGTGACATTGTAAATAAGAAGTAGGCAGCATTATCTCCTGTAAATGTAAACAAAGTTGTTTGTCTTAGCAATTGGCTGAATAAGAAGTAGGACTGAGTGGATTTGTAGGCTCTAAAGATTTACACTGTTTTGGAGTGCAGGTATGTAAAAAAATGTACATTTCTAAGTTGCACTTTCATGATAAAGAAATTGTGCTACAGTACTTGTATAGGGGGAATTGAAAAATACTATTTCTTTTATCTTTTTACAATGCAAGTATTTGTAATAAAAATAATAATATAAAGTGAGCACTGTACACTTTGTTTTTTGTTGTTGTAACTGAAATCAGTATATTTGAAAACGTAGAAAAACATCCAAAATATTTTTCCATTGGTATTCTATTAATAACAGTGCAATTAAAAGTGTGTTTAATCACAATTCATTTTTTTGATTGAGTTAATTTGTTTTGAGTTAATCACTTGAGTTAACTGGGGTTAATTGACCGTCCTACTTTGAACATTACCTTATTGTGATGATAATGCAAATCTTTACACCCCATGTAAAAAAAAACCAGGCAGATTAAAGTATTTTTCTGGCAACTGGCAAATCCATAAAAAACACCAACAACATCCAAGCTGGTCAAATACGGGGTCAGGTGGTAACCCTAAGGGGGAGCTTGCTTTTGATTATAAACTTGGCAAGGTGGGGGGGGGGGGTTGCGTGAAGGCCGGAAGAGGAGGGTTTGGGAAGATTTTTTTTTTTTTGAGGCTGTGGGCCCCGTGGGCTGTGCCTCATCACACCTTGACCGGGTTCCAGGGTGGGATGACAGGCGGTGCGCGCGCATGTTTTACAACAGCCCGGGCAGGGATTGACTTTTGCTACCTGTCACAGGGCGCCCAGCCTGCCACGCTGCGGCCCAGACTCACGGCGGGACCGACCGCGCCCTAGCGCACCGCCCCGCCCCGCCCCCGCTCAGCCTGAGGAGGAGGCGGCGGCTCCCTCCAGCGCTTCCCCCAGCGCGCAGGCGCGGAACATGTGGGTCCTCTGAGAGGGGGCTAGGGCAGCGCATGCGTAGTCGCGGGGTCAGGAGGAACGGATTTGGCGTCGTCCGCTGCTGCCGTGCTTGGCTCTGCGCGGGGAGGGGGGGGGTGGAATGAGCCTTCACCTGGCCCGGCCTCGCGCACGCCGGGGAACCGCCGCCGCCCGCCGGCGACTTTCCTGCCGCTGCGGGGCTCCCGGCGCCCGGTAGTTACCGACGCGGAGCGGCCCGAGAGCAGCCCCCGGAATCCGCCTGTCCGGCCCCGCGAGCCCGGCATGTGGCCCCGTGGGTGCGGGGGGCGCCGGCGCAGCCCGGCTTCTGGTCGCTGAGCCGGAACGGGGTGGCTGCGCGGTGACCGAGCGGGCCGGGGCGAGGAGCAACGGGGCGGCGCTGTGGGGAAGCCAAGGGCGGACGCCCCGGCGGTTGGCTCGGCGCACGGCTCGGCGAGGGCTGAAGAGCCTCGGTTTGCTGCTCTCCGGCTGCCCCGGTCCTGGCTGGCGGATATGAGATGATATAAACTCTCCGGTCTGCTGTTAGAGGGACAATGACCACCCCCGCTCTGCTGCCCCTGTCTGGGCGTAGACTCCCCCCCCTGAACCTTGGGGCCTCCTCCTTCCCGCACCACAGGGCTACCTTGAGACTGTCCGAAAAATTTATCCTCCTCCTCATTCTTAGTGCCTTCGTCACCCTGTGTTTTGGGGCATTCTTCTTCCTCCCGGATTCTTCCAAACACAAACGCTTTGATCTGGGTTTAGAGGATGTGTTAATTCCTCACGTGGATACCAGCAAGGGGGGCAAAAACCTTGGAGGCTACTTGATCCATGGGCAAGGACACGATGAGCACAGGCACAGGTATAATGTATACACATGGTTTTGTTTTTCACAAAAGAAAACAATGCCTGATCTTGCTGTCATTTGAGTGACTATACGTGGGAATAGGATTGGGTCCAAAGGAAATCTAGTAAAGGGGACTGCAGTTGGCCTACTGGGTAATGTGGTTTTCCATTTGCCGTTTCCAGGAAAATGTAGCTTTACCTAGATGGCATAATTTTCTTCTAACAGATGTGAAGGTCATGATTGCTTAATAGTGGCTGAAAGGGATGCTGTCATGTAAGGGGCATAGTGACTTTTGGATGGGCCCACAATTGGAGAGTCACCTCAGGTAGCCTTGCTCTCATGAACAGGAAATATCCATAGTATTTATTCTCTGTATATTTCCCAAATGTCTTTCTGCTTCTGAGTTCTCTGTGCCTTTCCCCATACCCTTCTTCCCCAAGCTGCTACATGTGATGCTGTCTGGGGTCCCTTAGTTCCTGGGCCCTTGTCCACCATGATTCTGTCTCCTTCAGGCTCTCAACTCTTGGCTCTAATTTGTGCTGCTGTTTTGGACAGGTGACAGTAAGCCAGGTAGTTGCCTTTTCTCTCTGTTTTAGCTTCCTAACTATCTCAGCAGAGCAAGAGGAGTAGCATGAGAGAGAACCTGCATCTCTGAGAACAAACTGAAGTGGCAGGGATTGGGGTTTTTCTATTAATGGTCACTAGTGAAGGGATACCATAGTTAAGCACTAGAACTGAACTATTAGCCCTGACTGGTCTAGGTGGACTTGGGCTCTCTGCAGTATCAGGTCTCTCTATGTGATATAGAGTTGGGTTAGCTCAAGCTAGGTCTCAGACTTGGATTTTGTAGAAAAATTTGGATTTTGTAGCTTTACAAATCATCAAACTTTTTTCTTTTGAAAATTTCAGATGAGTTTTTTGTGTACACTTATAAAATAATAATAATAATCCTAAAAAAAAATAGTAACAGTAACAGAATTAAAAAAAAATATTCTTAAGCTTAGTGTTTCTTTGGGAGTGGTGTGAAATAGGTTCCCCCTTCTGCTTACAATAAGAGTTCTTTAAAGGTGAATTAAGCCAACTTTTAAAAAATGGGATTGACTTTTTTGTTACTGTATGGTATATAAAGGCAACCTGAATACTGGGGTGTTTCTCACCCTGGTTTGTGCCTTATATTAAAAATATCAGCATGTTAAGTGTGATTATTCTCTGCTATTCATGGAGGACCTGTTAGACATCTTGCAGTTCATTTATTATGAGCTCTGATGCCTTAATTTAAAGGGCACAGGTGTTGAATATTTAACAAAGAATTAATTTCTCAAAAATGTTAATTAGCCACTACATTTAAATGTTACACAAAACGGTTCTAGACATTGACTAATACTCTCTCATAATTACAAATGTAAGGAGGTTTTACAGGTTGCTGAACCCTTTATGGCAACTAATCATGAACAAGAGCCTGTGTCCCTCTGCTTTGGCTGCAGTAGATTGCAATGGTCTGGGTTATTAGCTGCTTACTGGTGGTGCCTCCAAAGAGTCAGGAATCCTACCATACCTGTCTTCGTGGTTTCAACTGTTCCTGTCTCCTTACTTTCTGAAATCTGTTACCCATATGACTTGCCTGATACCTTGTAGTATACTCTTCTAACATGTCCGTAATGGCTGAATCAGTACATTTTATTTATAAGGGAAGTACAAGGGAAGCTTGTAAAGGGAAGAAGAAGATGGATTTGGAGTGGGTATATCAGTAATATCATACAATACACAAGTAACACAGCTTCAGGATGAATTTCCCTGGATTCACGAGTCCAGTTTATCCCACGCTAATGGGCTTTGTAACGTGGAGGTACCCAAACATTTTGAGTCATTGCAGTTCTGAAGCTGTTTGAGTGTGATGAGGTGCTGAGGGTGCTCATTCATTTGGGGGATTAACCTCTGCAGCAGCAAAAGGTGTTGTTTTCAGTGGAAAAAGTCCCAACAGGGTAGGCGGCCTTCTTGGTGTTTCCAAGACCAGTTGCTCTCTCTCAGAGAGAGCTAACCCCTTTCTGGGCAAAATAGGCAAACCCCAGGCAGGGAGAAAACAGCCAGGATATCACCTGAACTCCCCTCAGGCAGGGCTGTCCTTCTCGCATCCCCCATCCAGTTGGCTGCCATCCCACAAAGTTCACCTTATCACAGTGCTCAACACCCTTGTCAAGGTGAGCACACTCCATCTCATCACATCCCCATCTCTCAACTACCTGGCAACAAGCTTGGCTCCCTTTTTTGTCAGACCCATTAACCCAAGTTACGCTTACCTTGTGCTGTTTTGCATCTCGTGATTCTGTTGTTTCCCAGGCACAATGATCTTCTAGGACAAACGTGACTTGCATTTCTAAAGTAGACAAGCCAAATGAAAAGCTGTGTCACATATTTTTGAATTGCATGATGCCTTCTAGTGGCTGGCCTATAGAAAGGAAAAGAAACTTGCTAGTGCTAAAAACTAATAGATTTTTTGGCAGAGCTTTTGGAGCTAGCTGACCAGCTTATAGTTCCAGTTCTGTTTGCATGTGATCTCCCCTCCCCTCCATCATAGAAGATATATCTATCTGAAGACATGTAATCGGTTCAGTAGTGATATCACAAAGGAAATTATTATGGTTGTGCCAACTTTGGCTTTATTTGATTTAGTTTCATTCTTTGGTATTTCAGGAAGTGGATGTGCTGTTTCTATGGTTATTAGCACTTTTTAATTTCTTGTTCTTCATTTCAGTGCTACTCAGACAGGATGGGTGTCCCAGAGTAGTCATTGGGGCAAGTGAACTGGATTCACAATTTTGGAAGAGTGCATAAATCTCTGATCTAGGAAAAGGGGAAGCAGAAAAGACTATTACTGGACCTGTACAGAGACATGAATAGAGATCCTGAACACACGTACAGTTTGAAAAGTGTGTGTGTGTGTGGGGGGGGGGGGGGAAGCTCACTTTTTAAGAGACAGGACAGGTTCAAAAATCACCCGGGACTTCTGGAATGAGAGAGATGCACATGAATGGCAGATAGACTATTCCAAATGGAAATCTTTAATGCATATCTGAGGACTTGGGAAAGAGCGACAGCTGTGTAAACTCAGCAACAAGCTGATCCCCCCCCCCCCCCCCCCCCCATACCACAGTTTACAAGTACCGTACATACTCGTTCATAAGCTGCATTTTTTTTAGTAAAAAAGGGCAGCATCAGAGTAGAGGGTTGGCTTATGATGGGTATAGAGAGGGAGGGGGGGACAGCCCCTCCCCCCAACAGAGGGAGCAAGGAGAGGCAGCAGAGCCAGAAGGGAAGACGCAGGGCCAGAGTCTCTCCACTTCTGGCCACGCTGCTCTCCCCCCAGCCTCTGAAGCAGCTGCAGTCTTGCCGCTCGGCCCCGCCCACCAGAACAGGTTGTGGCTGCGCTGCTGGAGCACGCTGTGGCCATGCCGCCTGACCCAGTCCGCTGGAACATGCTGCGGCCGTGCCACCCGATCTGGCCCCTGGGAGCAGGCTGCGGCCATGCTGCCCAGCCTGCTGGAGCAGCTCCGGCCAGGCCAGAGACATCCTCCCTTGGACTTCCCCCGATAAGGTGGGGAGAGTGTGGGAGTCCCGTGCTAGGGGTGGGGTCATGTGGGGTGTGGTCACAGGGGTTACTCCCCTGACCTCCAGCTCTCCCCCCACCCCCCAAAATTTTTTTCCCCACCAATTGCTGTCACGGCCTGTCATGGTAAGCAGCTGGCGCACCAGGACACTTTGTTTACTTAGGTTTACCTCCGTGCCTGCAGACGCTCGACATATGCAAACCATCTCGGCCCACCAGCAGCTTATCCTGATGGCCCAGGAGCCAACGTTTGCTGACCCTTGAATTAATAGGATTGGCTTATGAATGGGTTATAAAAATTTTCCATTTTTACTTACCCATCGCGGGGGGGGGGGTCGGCTTATAAACAAACCAGCTTATGATAGAGTATATATGGTAGCTATTTATTGGGCTGTTCCTTACCAAGTCCTTCAGAGCCATTACAAAGTCACTTCACTCCTTTAGAAGATTGATTTCAATTTTCCTTTCCACAAAATGAGGCATTTTACTAACTTTCGTTAATATGTCTATTGCCACCTAATATAAATGAGTTAACTTGTATTGATATTGTAGTTGTCCTGTCACCTCTTGTGTTAATTAAATGTCTTGAAGGCATCTCTAATTTGAACATCAATCATATTCTTATTAAATACATCAAATGATTCCTCTAAATGCTCCCTCACCAAACTCTTTGCAGTTCGAAAACTTGTCTCTTTCACCAGCAGAGGTTGGTCCAGTAAAAGATATGTTTACCCACCTTGTCTTTCAAAAAAGATATGTCATTACTACAGCAGGAAATATATAAATGTATTCAGATAAGAGTATAATCCTTCTTAGATTCTAAGATAAATCTAAGCATCCGATGAAGTGAGCTGTAGCTCACGAAAGCTTATGCTCAAATAAATTTGTTAGTCTCTAAGGTGCCACAAGTACTTTTTTTTTTCTTTTTGCGAATACAGACTAACGCGGCTGCTACTCTGAAACTCTTCTTTGTCAGTTTATCCAGTCGTGGTTCAATTGAAGACAGTGCCACATGCAATGGAGAATTACTATCCATACTATTCCTGTACTTTGTCTTAATGACACTCATGGTTGAGAACCAGTCTCGCAGAGGTATGTTGAAGGAAATGGGAGAAGAGTTTTTAGAGCAATTTCAGTAAGCTCAGGATATTCTGCTTTCACTTTTATCCTAAAGGAAGCAAGTGATGTTGTAGTTTTGAAACTCATCTTCAATCTTTCATCAGCAGCCAGCTCCAACAATTTATCCTCCATAGTGACAGTTAAGTCATCTTTCAATGGAATAAACGGATTTTGGATCCATCCAGTTCCTTTCCGTGGATCATCTTCTGCTGGAAAGTAAAACTCAAAACGTTCTGTCAAATTCGCCAAGTGTTCACTGATGACATTTCGTAGAGATGTAACATCAAGTCTTCACCTGCATCGGCGATGATTGTCGCTAAGTTGTGAAACATGTCATAACAATCTCTTGACACGCGACTCTTCCATGCTTTTAGTTTTTGTTTCTGTCCGTCGATCTTGTCTGCCATTGTAAGACACGAAGCCATCCTTCCCTGCATGGAGGTATTGAGATCATTAAAAATGGGAAAGATATCAGCCAAATAAGCCAGCTTGGCTATCCAATCCACGTCTTGGAACAGTTGTGACCAATTGGGTTTTTTTGTCCTGAAGAAACTCAGCAAGCTCGTTTCGGAGCTCAAAATACTCTTGACAGAACTTTTCCCCTCGATAACCAACGTACATTGGCATGCAATATGAGCTGTTTATGATCAGCTCCCATATCATCACATAATACAGCGAATAGTCTCAAATTTAAAGCATTCGCCTTTATGTGGTTCACAATTTTTAGGACCTCACTGAGCACACTCTTTAGTTCTGTTGACATTTTTTTTTTTTTTTTTGTTGCTAGACTTTCTCGGTGAAGGAAGCAGTGTCTCGACTTGCATTCGGGTGCAAGCGCCTTACTCTGGGTAACCACTCCAGAATGCCATCCTGTCATTGCAGCAACGTCATCAGAACATACGCCTACACAAAACTTGAAATCCAACCCATGTTTGTTAATGATGTAGTCGCTTACAGTCTTGAGCACTTCAGAACTAGTTTTTGTTGGTAGTGAAGCAGAAAACAAAAACGCTTCCTTCAAATCACCCTCCTGTTCAGAGCACACACACACCATCAGGATTGCCGTATTGGCAATGTCCGTACATTCATCAAGCTGCAAAGAAAAGTACTTTCCTAATTTAATTTGTCTGATGAGCTAGATCGTGAATTCATCGAGCTATAGTGTCATTTGAAAGTGGCACCTGAGCCACTTTCTTTGCTGCCGGCTCCCCCAGCATTTCCATACAGACATCTTTAATACAGCCTCTCACTAGTGTCTCACCGATTGTGAATGGCTTTTTAGCCTTAGCAACGCGAAGCGCTACTTTATAAGAATCTCGCAAAGCACAAGTATTTGTGTGACACTTCAAAGATCTTTCTGACAGCCTTTTGAATCAGCATGCTTTCTTTCGAAGAACTTTTTCAGCTTTGAAGTAATTTCATTATGTTTTGTATTTAAATGCCTCCTGAGCTTTGACGGCTTCATTGCGTCTTTAGCCAACACATCGCCACAAATAACGCACTGTGGTTTTGGCACTCCATCATTATTCGTGGTTACAAAGCCAAACTGAATGTGTTAGGAGTCATATTTCTGAGTAAAGCTCGTACGAGTTCTTTTTGTTGACAATACTTCAGTTTCTTTTACATTGCCGTCATCTGATTCAGAATTACTCGCGTGTTCAGCAACCCGATATCTCTGCTTGATAAATATGTTCATTGGGCCTCGCTTCGCCATCTGCAAATTAGGCATAAAAATAATTAATATAAATTCCATTACCCCGGGTATATACTTAATTTATGATATTAGGATGAAATCCGGATAAATGCAGTGGGAAAAGATAAGGTGTGAAAGCCATCACAAATGTCCAGATGGTCAAGAAAAAGTGAAAAAAGAAAAGGAGTACTTGTGGCACCTTAGAGACTTACAAATTTATTTGAATATAAGCTTTCATGAGCTACAGCTCACTTCATTAGATGCATGCAGTGGAAAATACAGTAGGGGGATTTTATATACACAACACAAAACAATGGGTGTTACCATACACACTGTAATGAGAGCGATCAGGTAAGGTGAGCTATTATCATCAGGAGAGGGGGGAAAAAAAACCTTTTGTAGTGATAATCAAGGTGGGCCATTTCCAGCAGTTGACAGGAACGTGTGAGGAACAGTAGGAGGATAAAATAAACACGGGGAAATAGTTTTACTTTGTGTAATGACACATCCACTTCCTGTCTTTATTCAAGCCTAAGTTAATGGTGTCCAGTCCACAGACCAGAGCCCATGAACTCAAAGCGGCACCAGATCTTGCCAGAACAGATGAAAAACCTGCCGACGTATCTCCACCACCACAACGATCAGTAACCCCACAACTCACCTTTCAAGTTCCACCAGTCTTACACATGCCTATCGCTACACGTGCTGTACTTCATCCAGTGCATCGTAAGCCCCAACAACTATGTGGGTGAAATCAGTTGCTATGTTCTCAAATGAACTCACACAGAGAAATAATGACAAAAAATGCTGTCACCCATGGGTGACCACTCTTTACAAAGCAATCACTCTCTCTGACCCCCCCTCAGTCCTTGTTCTCAAAGGAAACCTGCACAACACTAAACTGGGAGGTGTGGTAGATAGGATACAGAGAGACCTAGACAAATTAGAGGATTGGGCCAAAAGAAATCGGATGAGGTTCAACAAGGACAAGTGCAGAATCCTGCACTTGGGACGGAAGAATCCCATGCACCGCTACAGACTAGGGACCTAATGGCTAGGCAACAGTTCTGCAGAAAAGGACCTAGGGGTTACAGTGGACAAGAAGCTGGATGAGAGTCAACAGTGTGCCCTTGTTGCCAAGAAGGCTAACGGCATTTGGGCTGTATAAATAGGGGCATTGCCAGCAGATCGAGGGACATGATTGTTCCCCTCTATTCAACATCGGTGAGGCCTAATCTGGAGTACTGTGTCCAGTTTTGGGCCCCACACTACAAGAAGGATGTGGAAAAATTGGAAAGCAGCCAGAGGAAGGCAACAAAAATGATTAGGGGGCTGGAGCACGTGCCTTATGAGGAGAGGCTGAGGGAACTGGGATTGTTCATTCTGCAGAAGAGAAGAATGAGATACGTCAGTAGATTTTTCATCTGTTCTGGCACGATCTGGTGCCGCTTTGAGTTCATGGGCTCTGGTCTGTGCGGAGCTTGCTTCTGATAAGCTTGGTGATGTCGGGGGGCTTGTTTAAAGGTCAGAAGCAGGGGTTTGGGAAGGATTTTTTTTGGGATGTGGTCCTTGTCAAGTATGCGTTGTAACTGTTCGGTGTGTCGTATAGGTTCTAGTGTGGCGTGAGAGGTGATAGCTAGGGTTATGCGGTCAGTGGGTTTTTTCTGTATTGACACAGTTTTTCCTAGGGTATTTGTATTTCCCATATGCGATCTACTTCTCTGGTGTAGTCCTTGTATTGTGAAGGCATTTTAAGTGTGTTTAGGTGTGTATCCCAGATTCTCTCATTGGAGGACAGTGGATAAATAGAAAATCAAATTTTTTTTCAAAAAAATTTAAATTATAAGTGATAGCTTTTAAAAAAAAATGAAATCTTAGTTTAATACAAATTATATTTAGGTTTAAACTACTCATAATGTGTTAACACATTTAAATAAAAAATAAATATGCTGAAACCATGAGCCTCTATCAAAAACTTTTTGAGTTATATGCTGCTTTTCTGCCTAAAGTCGTTCTCCCCCCCTCCCCCCAATTCTAACTTTTGAGGTCAAGCTTTATTAATGTGGCTCAACAGATTGTGTACTGTATTAAGAGCTTGATCCTGTGGCGAACCCGGCGGCTGTGCTTTTGGGTGCAAGAGCTTTGCAAAGTCATCACAGGTGTTGGGACCCGGCGTCTGATTTCAGGAGACACCATCATGTATTTTATCAAGGCCATCTACTGAGCCCACTGAGTGATCTTATTCCTATTTTATAATTTCTCCCTATCTAATCTCTGATTGGCTCATTTCTCAAATTATAGCTATTTATAACTTCACCCACCATAGAAATGTACTCTCCAGCTCATGGAAAAACACTGACCTGCCCAGCAGTGTTCCCTCTAATTTTTTATGTCCATGTGCGGAATGAGTTTTGTTATGTGCATCAATATGGATGTGTGTGTGTAGGCGGGCTCTGGGGATGAGGGGTTTGGAGGGTGGGAGGGTGCTCAGGGCTGGGGCAGAGTGGGGGTGCAGGCTCTGAGGTAGGGCCAGGGATGAGGGGTTTGGAGTGCAGGCTTCCCCGGGGCTGCGATGGGGAGAGAGGACTCTCCCCAACCCCCTCTCGCCTCAGCAGCTTGGGGACAGGTGAGAGGTGCCTCTCCCTAGCTGTGGCAGCTCTGGTGTGCCTGGGCCAGGTTGGGCTGGGGGAGGGGCCCCTCTTCCCAACTGCCTGTGTGGCCCTTGAGACCCTGCTGTGCAGCTGCAAAGCTTACAAGGAACGTAGCTGTACAGTGACTACCAGCCCTTGCTTCTGGATGGTTTTGGAGACTTTAAGTCAGTGGTTCCCAAACTTGTTCCGCTGCTTGTGCAGGGAAAGCCCCTGGCGGGCCGGGCGGCTTTGTTTACCTGCCGCGTCCCCAGGTTCGGCTGATTGCGGCTCCCAGTAGCAGCGGTTCGCTGCTCCAGGCCGGTGGGAGCTGCTGGAAGTGGCGCGGGCTGAGGGAAGTACAGGCCGCCGCTTCCAGCAGCTCCCATCGGCCTGGAGTAGTGAACCGTGGCCTCTGGGAGCCACAATCGGCCGAACCTGGGGATGCGGCAGGTAAACAAACCCGCCCGGCCCACCAGGGACTTTCCCTGCACAAGCAGCAGAACAAGTCTGGGAACCACTGCTTTAAGTAAATGACTTTTCTCTGTCTTCTTGTGTGTGTACACAGACAGAGATACAAACTCACAGAAATCCATTAATTTCCCAACTGCCGCCCTCTCTGTCTCTAAACAAATGAGATATTGCAGTGCAAAAAGCATGTGGGTTACAGGAGTAGAAGTCTTGGATTATAGTTAGTTGTGTTGTTTTTCTGGGAGTGGAGAGAGGGATGGGGTGGGACTGGGGGAGTTATATAACAAGGGAGAAGGAGCAACACTGCTGTCAAGGCAGCATACTGTGGGAAGAAGGGACAGCAATCTTCAAAGTGCAGCTGTTGATTTCAACATGTGGGAATAGGAGGAAAAAAACCTGCCATGGCTGCAAGTTGTAAAAAAAAAAAAAAAAAAAAAAAAAAAAAGACCCTATCTGGGAATATTTTCAGGAAGTTCCTGTACCTCTGGGTAAAAAAGAAATGTGTCAAATGAAAACAGTGGAACAGAGAGAGGCAAGGCCGAGTTATCAGAGTGAAGCAATCTGAAAAATGATCTTCAGAGGGCAATGACTGTAACGATGATGATGTGGACATGTCTGAACAATCTGGATTAAGAGGTTGGTAAACTTATTTTTGCACCATTCTTATGGACTGCCTGCCTTGTTTTATTATGCTAGTAAATGATAACTTAGATTATTCTTCTAAATTTGTATTTTGGGTGGATTAATTACTTATGAATTTCAAAATGTTTGTTCAAAAAGTATTAAATTTTTACTCTTATTGCTGGATTTTGAGTTTTTTTTTTAATTGTTCAATATAATTAAACATCCTAGGTCAATTTCCTATATAAAAGTACAGTTTTATTAGGCTTTTATGAATTTTACAATTAATTTTTTTTCCAAGCTATTTGGTATGTTGCTAGAGATAAGCATTTAAATAGATATAGATGATCCTTATGACTTATTAATTTCCCCTATAAAACTGTATTTAGAATAAATTATATAGTTGAAACAGTGGTACAAACAGCTGCATTAGGAGGAATCTTTACAATCTAATTTTTAAAGCAGTGCACTGAGTAATACTCAGTGAGAGTGACTTTCTTTCACGTTTTTGTTTCAGGGTCGCCTTGGTTTCATGGTGCGTTTTTCTAGATATTCTTCCTCCAGATGCCCATGAAAAGGGTGGCTTATTGGGAGCCATCTTTGTATTCATGGCTGTTCCCAGGTTTTGGACAATGTTTTTGTTAAATGTGAAATTATTGTGGGTGAGGATTACCTGGATGAGTTGAGCGATATAATTTTTCAATAGCTTTTTTTTTCTTGGTTTCTTTTCCCTTTAGACAAATGCATGACCCAACAAGTTGTAAACATTTTCCTCAGTGTGTTCTATGTACAAGTGCCGCAATATTTTGGTGCACTAGGAGTACTTGGATGTGATTCTCTTTGCAATGCACAAAAAATTCCAGATCCTATCATGCCTGCACCACAAAAATCCTGCTAACGTTTTTGTATCCAAGTTCCCAAATTCCAGTGCCTAAATACAGAGTATGTTCAACTGCTCTGACTACACCAACAAGTTGTTGACAATGCTGCAGATAGTTGAAGTGATGGGACATGTTGTGTGTAGACTTGGAAGAATTAGATTTTTATTGATATGAGTCAATTTCACCATACACAAACACGGACAAATATTTAAATCAATAATTGAAATGCAAAGTAAGATTTGATTTAAGGATATTTATTTTGAATATTTTAACACATGATGCTGACAGTTTTTATTTTATCGGTTGTAAAGCTTTACATTTTTGATAGTAGAGATTGCAATTCATTCAATAGTTATCTGCTCTCCCTTATTGTTTGCCCCCCCCCCCCGCCCCATAATTTCCTGGAACTGTGAAATTTTAAATGGATTAAAAATCAGAAAAAAATGCTTAAAAATAAACATTGCCATTATCCATCAAAATTGTAAAATAATTGAATTCTGCCAAGCCCATCTATGTGTAAGTGGTGAAATTGTGGGGCTTGTGTGTAGAAAATTGGCATAAACCTGCAGTATCTGTGTTCTGCTGTCCTGCTTTTGAAGTAGTGCAATATCAGGATATACCAGAGTCTTTGGGAATGTTTTGTTTGTAAGATTGCCAGTATATGTTCTGTATTAGGTGGTGAAATTAAGGGGATTTGGATGCAAAAATTGGCAGCTTTTACCTTTCCTTTAAACAGACAAATTTATCTAGCAGTGTTAGAAACTTAGTTATATCATCATCAAGAACCTGAAAATGAAAGTGATTTATAAACAAAAGTGAAGCAGATTTCAAAATTCCTTCCCTTTTTAAAATAACTTGGAGTGTTAATAGTATTTTAGATAGCAAAATCCCAACATGTTTGGTGATCTGTCAAATGTAGGTTTCAGAGTAGCAGCCGTGTTAGTCTATATTTGCAAAAAGAAAAGGAGTACTTGTGGCACCTTAGAGACTAACAAATTTATTAGAGCATAAGATTTCGTGAGCTACAGCTTATGCTCTAATAAATTTGTTAGTCTCTAAGGTGCCACAAGTACTCCTTTTCTTTCTGTCAAATGTATTCAGTCTTATTGAAAATTTGTAGAGTAAAATAATTAGCTAGACTGAGATCTCTCATTCCAAGTTTCTGATGAGGTTTTAAATCTCTCATTAAGCAGGTTTATCATGGAAATCCTAGTAGCCTTAACTATTGCAGTGTAAATTTTTTAATCATGGTTGATGTGATTGTAATTGCAAGGTCTTATTAGCAGAACAGATGCCTTTATGAAGTTGTCCATTTCTGTTTAAACGGAAAGTGTCCAAATTATTGATTTTCATCATATTATAGTGGTTATTGTATTTTGAACTAACATTTTGGAGGGATTAACACAGTACTTTGGACTTTTGACAGTTTTTGAGGAGACGTTATATGTAAAGAGTTATGTTCAATAGACAATGCTGTTATAATCAGGAGCTGTAGTGGTATTCTTCTACATGACAGCTGGTCAGGATGGGGAATGAAAGTGGAGAGAAAGTGTTTCTTTATTTAAAAATTAAACATTCAAGTGAATTCTAATCATGCCTATCAAAGACATGCGATAAGTTCATAGCAGTTTATCACCTTGCCCCCAGGATTCTAATAGTATCTGATTAGACTTTCTAATTAATTTGATTGACTGTTTTAAATAAGCACATAGGTACAGGTCTCAGATTCAAATTGCTGTCCAGGGTGGATACATTTGAAAAAATTAAATTTCTTTTAATTCAATAGACCAAAAGAGGCCCTAAAAAGTAAATTTTTAAAATAGTCATTGACCCAAATCAGTCTAAATTGTTGTTACCGAAGCTGATGGATTCGGGTGTTTTTAAAATGGGTGATTTGTCAAAAATATATAGTGTTTGAGTTTTATATAGGGCTGGGCTTATTTTATCAGAATTGGAAGTTAAGAGCAATAGAGCAGCGATCGGCAACCTTTCAGAAGTGGTGTGCTGAGTCTTCATTTATTCAGTCTAATTTAAGGTTTTGCGTGCCAGTAATACATTTTAACATTTTTAGAAGGTCTCTCTCTATAAGTCTATATTATATAACCAAACTATTGTTATATGTAAAGTAAACAAGGTTTTCAAAATGTTTAAGAAGCTTTATTTAAAATTAAATTAAAATGCAGGTCTTTTCAGTTTAGTGTGATCCTTGCCCTTGCTTTTTCTTGCTGAGTTTTCCAATGTCTGGCACATATTTGGATACTTTAAGCTGCACACAGGCTTCTGAGAGATCAGTTGTTAACCGGCTCCGAGAGGGACAGAGGACAGATTTCATGTGTGAAAATACCTGTTCACACAGGTATGCGGATCCAAATGCTGAAAACATTGCAGACACAGTTTTCTTCAAACAGTTAAATTTCACTTGCAGGGACGTCCAGCAGGTCAGAATAGAGGCCCCATGATCTCTCTCAGTAGCTTCAAGTGCGCTTTGCAGATCCACAAACTTTGATGTCTACAAATCTGAGCTTTTTAACTGAATGAGCTGCATTTCGAAATCTTCAACACCTATCCACTGAAATACAGACAAATCCAAGTCGCTTTTGCTGAACTTTTCAGGTTTAATTAGAAAAGAAAGCATTGGGCCAAATAGCTGGAAATCTTGAAATATGTCAGAAAATTCTGATTCTAGTTCTTGCATGTACCTTCCAATCTCATTGACACTGACAGTGCAATGTGTCGATAGCTCTTTTATGTGTTGGAAGTAGCGGAAAGTAGAAGTTTGATATCCCTAGAAAATACTGCTAGTTTCACAGCAAATGCTTTCCAGGCTTCATAAAGATCAAGAACCCTTTGTCCTGTACCCTTGAGTTCGTTTAGTTGAGCGGTGATGTCAGTTAGAAACATGAGCTTACACAGACATTTTTCATCATCCAGTTCGGGGTAGTTTTGTTTTTTCCAACAAAAAGGCCTTGACTGCATCAAAACAGTTTACAAAGCACATCAAAACCTTGCCACGACTTAGCCACCGAATGTTGCTGTGAAGTGGAATGTCATTATAAGCACTGTCCATCTCTTCTAGCAGTGCTTGAAATTGTCGGTGAGTCAAAGCAGATCAGACAACAAGGAAATTCACAATTCGTATCACTGTATTCATCACATTATTAAGCTCTGAATTAGAAATTTTAGCACACAGGTTTTCTTGATTGATGATGCAGTGAAATTTGACTGTTGGACAGCCAATTTGATCTTCAAGTTACTTTACAAATCCCTTCTGTTTTCTGACCATGGCAGGAGCACCATCTGTTGTCATACACTATTTTTTCTGATGTCAGCTCCTCGTTCTTCAAAATCGTTTGGAAAACTTTCCAGCATATCTTCCCCCTTTGTTGTGCCATGAAGGGGTTTTAGGCAACAAAGTTCCTCTTGGATTTCATCAGAAGCACAATATCTTGCAACAACTGCCAAACATGGACCGTCGTTTATATCACCGCTCTTATCAACTGCAACACTAAACATGCTATGTCTAAGGAAAAGCAGACGACTGCTTTAAAAATGTTTTCTGCCATTTCACTTGTGTCTCTCTCAACTGTTCTGGCAGAGCTGGGCAGTTCTTTTATTCTAGATATGATTGTAGGTTTATTTGGCAAATCATTGAACAAAATCTCTGAACTGCTGAGAACTTTTTATATATTCCCGATCTGTAAATGGCTTTCCGGTTTTTTTAATACATTGTGAAATCTTGTAACTTCCTTCTGCAGCTTGATTTTTACTTATACTTAAGCTTTTAAAAACACTGCTTTGCTTCTCATAGGCTGCTACTGTCTTTTTGATCGATTCAGTCTTGTCTGCTTTGTCAAGAAAGGTTTTCTCGTGCTTCATTTCAAAATGTCGTTGAACACTTGATGTGCGCAACACTTTCAAAACAGAAAGCACAAATAGCACGGTCCTTCTTTTGAATAAATCCAAATGCATCTGTCCAAGAAGGCTGAAATGAACGGACATCTAGCTTCGCTTTCGTAGGAGCTGCCATTTTGTCAAATGTTCCCTTCAACTCTGTGAGGAAAAAAAAATGGTGACAGAAGTCACGCACAAGGTCAAATGCAGATATGGTCTGATATAAGCAATTTTAAGATGGGGTACTGAGCTGCATCCCCTCTTGCCCTGTCTACACCTCTCACTGCCCCAGGCTGGGGCCAGTGGGCCAAAGCTGGGGGCGGCTGCAGAGCACTGGGCCCAGGCCAGGAGCAGAGCCCCAGGCTGGCTGCTGGTATTCTAGGCCGGAAGCAGGCTGAGCAGGGCTGGAGGTCCAGACCCCGGCTCACAAGGGGCCAGCAGCTGGAACCCCAGACAGGCAGCGAGGTGAGTGGAGCTGGCGGCTGGTACCCCAGGCCAGCAACGGGTAGAGCAGGGCCAGAGGTCTGGACTCTGGCTGGTAGGGGGCCTGCACTGGAACTCCAGACTGGAAGCAAGGTGAGTGGGGCCAGTGGCCAGAACCCCAGACCGGCAGCAGACTGAGCGGCTCAGCCTGCTGCTGGTCTGGGGTTCCGTTCACCCAGTGGGCTGAGTGGGGCTGGCCAGCGGCCGGGACCCTGGCTGGTGTGGGGCCGGCTGGCGGGCTGAGTGGCTCGGCGGGCTGAGTGGCTCAGCCTGCTGCCAGTCTGGGGTTCTGGCTGCCGGCTCCTGCCAACCGGGGTCTCAACCACCGGCCCTGCTTAGCCTGCTACCGGCCTGGGGTTCCCTTCACCCAGGCTGGCAGCCAGCTGAGCGGGGCTGGTGGCCAGGACCCCGGCTGGCAAGGGGCCGGCAGCTGGAACCCCAGAGCGGCGGTGGGCTGAGCGGGGCCAGCGGCTGGGACTCCAGAGCAGCATCGGGTTGAGCAGCTCAGCCCACTGCCAGTGTGGGGTTCTGGCCGCTGGCTCCTGCCAGCTGGGGTCTCAGCCACCAGCCTCGCTCAGCCTGCTACCGGCCTGGGGTTCCCTTCACCAATGGGGAGAACCTTTGAGAGCACAGAAGAGACAGGCTCTCTGCTCTCTAGCCCAGAGCTGCAATTGCAGGGACAGTCCTGCTCAGCGAGGATGAAATTGTTGGGGAATTTAGCTGCTGAAATCTAGGAAGTCTCTACTGAAAATGTACAAATTATGCTTTTATTTTTTCAAAAGCTAATGTTTTGGTGAAATTTGGGCAAACTTTGCTGGGTATGGCAAAAGCATCTCCGATATAAAAACCACTCTACTGCTGAACTTTAAGTCTCTGCTCTGAACTCCAGCCCCCTGCAGAGAATTTGGAGAAAACTGTTTTTTGTAGCTTCAACCAAACCACTGCACTAAGGTGCTCTCATTTGAATGGGGGATGATCAAGGTTTAACTACCCATACCATTATCTGGGAGATATATGACAGAGCACTGGTACAGATCGTGGATTTCACATACACTAAGGTATTGAGTGATAGAGCATTTAATAAAATCAACCAGAATTAATTGTGCATAGATAGATACCCTTGGAACACATATATGAAGTTTTGGGACTCTTCCAGCATTATGGTAGTATTGATATTTGCCATAATGAAGAAGGAAAGTCACTCCTCCTCCTTTTTATTTTTATTTATTTATTTATTTTTTTCCTGGAAAATTTTGCTAATCAGGTTCTGTACACAGAGACAGCTGAAACAAACACAGTGATATGGATTCTGGAGGATCTTGGATATGGTGTCAGGGAGACATATGGTGTCTGAGAGTCAATCATAGGTAGGGGGTGAAAATGAATCCTGTTAGGTACAAAGTCTCTTCTCAGAAGGAAGTTAACAAAAGATGAACATAGCCAAAAGAGAAAACTGGTGTCAGAGAAAAATGCAGTTCGTATTGAAGCCTTTTTTGTGTCCATGAGATCAGGACTACCATGCTTTAATGAACAAGGGTTCATGTGAGACTTATCCAATAATTCCTGTTTGCATTTCACCCTTTCACATATGTTGCCAGAGGTCAAGGTACCATTGTCTGTTCTCTAATCTCTCAACTAGTGATTTGAGAGAATCAGATTTTTTTGAAGGGATCCACCCATTATTGAATTAAGCAGAGGGGTCTTTAAGTCAGATATTGGCTGGAGATAACTAAGAGGGCTCATTCAGGTTCCAATTCAATGCAAGAAATGGATACCAGAAATAGAGAGCATGGCACCCACTGCTTGAAACACAGTGAATCTGGTCCTTTAGCTCAGACATTAAAGGCTGATGCTTTTATATCCTGAAGTCCAAGATTCAATCCCTGTAGATCGGGGCGGGCAAACTTTTTGGCCTGAGGGCTGCATTGGGTTTTGGAAATTATATGGAGGGTAGGCTAGGGGAGGCTGTGCCTCCACAAACAGCCAGGTGTGGCCCGGCCACTGCCACCATCCCCCCTTTGCTTCTCGCCCACTGACAGCCCCCCGCTGCCCCATCCAACCCCTCCTCTCATTCCTGACTGCCCCTCAGGACTCCTGCCCCATCCAGCACCCCCTTCTCCCTGTCTCCTGACTGCCCCTGGAACCTCTGCCCCTGCCTGCCCTACCCAACCACCCTGACCCCTATCCATATCCACACCCTGTCCCCGACCAAAACCCCCAAACTTCCCTGCCCTCTATCCAATCCCCTCCACTCCCTGCCCCCTTACCACGCTGCCTGGAGCATTGGTGGCTGGCGGCGCTACAGCTGTGCCGCCTGGCTGGAGTCAGCCATACCGCCGTGCAGCACAGCACAGAGCACCAGGTCAGGCCGGGCTCTGGAGCTGCGCTGCCCCAAGAGCTCGCAGCCCCACATCCCAGAGCATTGCCCTGGCAGTGCAGTGAGCTGAGGCTGTGGGGGAAGGGGAGCAGCGGGGGAGGGGCCGGCACCAGCCTCCCAGGCCAGGAGCTCAGGGGCTGGGCAGGAGGGTCTCGCAGGCCGGATGTGGCCCGTGGGCTCTAATTTGCCCACCTCTGCTGTAGATGATGCTCCAGTGAAGTAATTGAAAAATGGTCGTCTGTATGGAGACTTGAACTGCTATGGACCTCTAAAATTTGTGATGAGCTTCTGGGGTGGGGACTTGACTCACCCTAGTCAAGAAGGGGTGAATGAACTCCTCTCAGCATAATCAGCTCCAGCCTGGTTCATTTGTGAAGACTGCTGCAGCTGGAGAAGGGTGACTCCTTAAAGAGGAACCAAGCCAATGAGGAATGGTACTCTGAGGGAAGCAGAGCCAGAGCTCCATGGATCCACAGAACAGGGAATGCTGACTAGGAGGGCTGCTGAAGGTCCTTTACCACCTGGGTCCTGTGGATAATAACAGGAACTTTCTTTAAATTGTTTTCCTTTTTTAGATCCCAGATGCTCAGCCTGCGTTCATCAGAATGACAGGGGTTAGAGACATCTAGCCTTAAGAGACTAGTGGCCTGTTTTCCTCACAAGGCAAGCAGGGTACATCTGAACTACTTTGGGGTTGCAGGACAGTTCTACTTTGCCTTTTTTTGTTTGGACTATTGCTGGAGGAGGGCTGAACTACTCCCATGATAGCTATAGCTGGAAAGTCTCAGCATCTCTTCAGACCAAGCTTCAATGGTCAGCATGAGTGTGTAACTCACACTAACAGTGTGTCTTTGTCTCCTAGTGCCTAGACCACATGCCATATGTGCTGTGATCACACAGCAGCCACAAACTGGAATAATTATAGTTTTGTTTCCTTCCAGACTGATGGTTATGCATAGGATTAAGGCATAGATGCTATAGACCCATGCCTAGGGACTCAGTTTCTGGGGCCATGTGGTGAGGGCAGAATCTCAGCTTTCATTTACAAAAAAATTGTGAAGGAAAGCTTGAAAATGTGATCTGAGCATGACTGATGGAGGGATGAGTTCCTGAGTCTGAAGTCAGCCTGAAACAACAGCTCCGACAGGTATAAATTTCCTCCTGAATCTTAATGACTGTTGAGGGCAAGACACTGCTCTGAAGGGCCCTCCCCGCCCCTTCTGCCACACAGACACCTCTGCTGGAATTAAGAGTGTGGCAATTTCAGTCCACCCATCCAAGTAGACACACTCTGGCTGCTGGGATAGCTAGTGGAGGCACACCTAACTGCCGTTCCTGCTTCACTGGGGGAAATGGAGGGGACAAAAAAGACTTTGCTGTCATCCCTGCTATTCCTAAAGGGGAAGTGTCCCTGCTGCACTCTTGGGCTATGTCTACACTACAGAACACTGGTAGCAGCGTGTAGCATACTTGTAGATACATGCCACAGCAAAAAGCAGGCTGCGTCCACACTGATGTATAGCTACACATGTCAGTGAAAGGCTCCAGCAGCAAGGAGGCAGTGGGACACTATATAGATGGGGAGGCACAGTTTGGGCAAGTAGATCACCATGTAGTGGATGTAATTGGGTCTTTACTTGCCAAAGCTGTGCCTCATGGTCTATTCTTCTGTTTATACTTGTACCAGGGAAGCTATGCATGTATATACCCTACACACAGGGGTGAAATTAAGTCTAGAGACTTACCGGTACGGGGCTGGGCTGGGGTTGGCTCTGGCCCCTGGAAGGGGCGTGGCCTCGGGCGGAAGGGGCTGGGCTGGGGGAGGTCAGAGCCGGTCCCAGCCCACCCTATACCGGCAAGTGCCCCCTTCCTGGGGTAACAGCGGCAGCCGGGGGCTCTGGCAGCAGTTTAAAGGACCCTGGGCAGTAGCGGCGGCCAGAGCCCTGGGTCCTTTAAATTGTCCCCGGAGACCTGTCGCTGCTTCGCCAGGGCTCCAGTAACAGAGTTCTGGGGATGGGGCTCCAGCCACCACTACCGCCCCGGGCCCTTTAAATTGCCCCCCCAGCCCCGCCACTGGCGCTACCTCAGGGCTCTGGCAGCAATTTAAAAGGCTGGGGGCTCAAGCTGCTGCTGGGAACCGCAGGCCCTTTAAATTGAGCCTGGGGAAGCCGATCCACCCTGGTTCAGCGCACCAGCCCTTGCTGGTATGCCATACCTGGGAGTACCGACTTACTTTCATCTCTGCCTACACACGACCTGCAGAAGTGTGCAGTATAGACATACTTTATGGGAATGGGCCTCATATCAGTGCCTGAGTTTCTTGGGGAGGAGAGGGAGGCTATTGCTACTCCAGATGTGGCTCTGGCACAGGGATGGGGCTTTGGACATAGAATCGTTGGAGACCCTTTGTTGTGAGCCTAGAGCACCCTAATTGCCTTAGTCTCGACTTTGTTATAAAGCATTATATCCGGGGTCACCAACCTGTGGCTCCGGAGCCCCATGCAGCTCTTCAGAAGTTAATATGCGGCTCCTTGTATAAGCACAGACTCTGGGGCTGGAGCTACAGGCGCCAACTTTCCAGTGTGTCGGGGGGTGCTCATTGCTCAACCCCTGGCTCTGCAACAGGCCCTGCCCCCACTCCACCCCTTCCCGCCCCCTCCTCTGAGTCTGCCTTGCCCTCGCTTTTCCCTCTCCCGCCCCCCAGAGCCTCCTGCATGCCAAGAAACAGCTGATCGGGAGGGAAGGGGAGGCGCTAATTGGTGGGGCTGCCAGTGGGTGGGAGGTGCTGGGAGGGCAGCTGATGGGCAGGGGCTGCTGACGTATTACTGTGGCTCTTTGGCAGTGTACATTGGTAAATTCTGGCTCCTTTTCAGGCTCAGGTTGGCCACCCCTGCATTATATAGTACCTGCTTTATGCTAGGAGTCTGGTTTCCTGGTGTGAAACACATTGCCATTAGTGGAAGTACTTGGTGACTGTTGGTGGCAAAAGTTTAAATAAGGACAATATCAGAGCTCTTTCCTTGGGAATGCTTATATTGGACTACTACCCTAGTGGGGTACTTACTATTTCACTGTTACGGTGATGCTGTTTTTTGCTTTCAGTTGTTTGAAAGATTTATCAAAAGTTCTGTGAATACAGTATCAATCAGTATGTTAATCTATAGAAAGGGGGAAAAAAACAAGGAGTACTCTTGGCACCTTAAAGACTAACAAATTTATTTTAAATTTTAAACTCTAAAGTGCCACAAGTATGCCTCATTTTTTTTTTTTTTGCTGATACAGACTAACCACTCTGAAACCTATTGAAAGGAAGGTTCTTTAGGCAGTAGTGTAGACTACTGAAGAGTGGGATTCTCATTTTTAAGGATTAGATCTCTTAACAGATCATGACTGGTCCAAATGAAGTTATGGTCTACATTCTTTTAGTCTGCATCTTTCTTAATGCTATCACGTTTCTCAAATATATTTTTTACAATTTGACATTCTAAAGAGAAGTGGTAGTTTGCCAGTTATTAATGATTACTGGCAAAGAGAAATCAACAATGTTTAGTCTTCATAAACCATTACAGGATCTTTTTTGCAAAATACAGAGCATTGCAATTTTAAACTGATTGTAGACCTATGTAAAGTTGACTGGTGGTGTTTTGTATACTGATTAACTTTCAAAAAAAGAAAAGGAGTACTTGTGGCTTCTTAGAGACTAACAAATTTATTAGAGCATAAGCTTTCGTGAGCTACAGCTCACTTCATCGGATGCATTTGGTGGAAAAAACAGGGGAGATTTATAGTTCAGCTTGTACTAAAGGGTGGCTTTCATTTCAGAGTCTATAGGAGCCATATTAAGATTTCTGTTTAACAATGCAATTATTTTTTTCATGCAGGACTGTAGTCGTATAGCTGGAATGATCACTGGTCTCTACAAGATATTAGGAAGAACTATTTTTGTATTTCTGGTTTAAAAAAAAAAAGCAGCTAGCTAAGTAGAACAGTCAGCTCTCCATAAACGGCCTTTTGTAAATAGCTTGCTTGCTTTACATTAGTTTTAGAAATTTATTAATTATATGATATTGAAATGGGGTTGGATGTTCTGAAAATCTTCACTTGAAAAAAAGTGTTTCTGGATTTCAGGTGTAAATGTTGTGTCCTAGTGTTCAGAAATTAGATTCCAGGGCTTTGTAATGACTATGAAACTTGTTTGGAGTGACACAGTTATTACCACACTCATTTTTAGAAATAAGTGGGTTTTAATGTTTGATTTTTAAAAACGAAACTTCAGGAGTAAATAGAGACTTTGGCTTTGTTTACTTAAGGGTCAGAACTGGGTTTTAGATATGTTTAGATGACTATTGTTTGTTACTAACTTTAAACCAATGTGTGCAGGTAGCCAGGGATGGGTTTGTAGTTGTGCTGGTTGCTGCTACCATGCATAGGTGACCCATGTCTGAAAATTCTGTTCTGTTTGGTACAGTTTCTGATTGTTTAGTGCACTGTAGGACACATGTGACTAACATCTGCCATGTGTTACTTGTTCTTTAACTTACAATTCTCCCTCTAGAGAGAGGTTGAGCAGTGGAGGGTTTTTTTTATTTGGTTGTAGTTCTTTGTGTTTCTATTAGATAAAGCATGGTTGAAGTGTGCCTTGAAAATAGAATACAAGTTAGTGAAGTTTCTAATGGTCCTAAGCTCCTGCGGGAGCTCATTCTACAGTCTAGCACCTGCAGATGAGCTTTACCTTGGTGGTAGAAAATTCATTGTGCCAGAGGAATTGTCAACCAAGGTTTTCATTTTGGAGCTTTAGGAGATCTTGCCTGGGCCCAGGTCACTGAGTGCCTTGAAGATAAGGACTTTGAACTTGATTTCATATTCTTTGGGAAGTTTGTGTAAGGAGTGCAGGGAAGGTATTTGATGAGTTAGTGGTAGCCAGTATTGCTGAGGAAACTTGCTGCAGTGCTCTGTATTAGTTAGAGTATCCTAAGCGACAAAGGCTTCACTTTTAGGTATATTGCATTGCTGTAGTCCAGACCAGAAGTGATAGAGGTGTGTAAACGAGGTCAGGTCATCTTCTTCCAGGATAGGATAGGACACAATCTCCTAGCCAGCTGGAGACAGCAGCATCCATGAATAATGTTTTCTGCCATGTGAGCACTTGACATCAGTGAAAAGCAGGAGTGCTCCTAAACAACAGACTGACCATTTGAGGATGTGTACATTCAGCCAAAGGAGCCTGCATTGTCGCTGTAAACTCTTCTAAATGCTTTCTTTTGCCCACTAGCATAATCCCTGTGTGCCTGGGTTCAGCTTCAGACAGCTGTTCATCTTGTCTCATCCAAACACTGGATTATGTTGCTGATAGTGGTAGGATTGTATGTAGTGAAGGATAAGTAGGGTTGTATGTCACATCCTATCCCACAAACAACAATCACTACAGATGCCTCCCTCGCAGGTTGGGGTGCCACTTGGACTGCCACACAGCCCAGGGAATTTGGACACCATGAGAAGCCAGGGTGCACATCAACATCCTGGAGTTAAGAGCAATCAGTCTTGTATGCTGGGCATTCCTCCCTCTCATACGGTTCCACCACATTCAACTGCTCTCTGACAACATCACAGTGGTTTTATATCAACAAGCCAGGCGATGCCAAGTCTTTCCCTCCCTTTGTGCCAAGTCCATCTGTTGAACTGGTGCATGAAATTCTGAAAGTCACTGTACAGGCCAAGTACTGCTCAGACTTCCAAAAGTACCTTGTGGACATGCTCAGCAGGTCTTTCTATGTGAACCATGAGTGAGAACTGCATGACACCATGCTCCAATACTACTTCCACAAGTCGGGTACCCCCCCCCCCGGGACTTTTTTGTGACTAGGGCCACAAACTGCCCCTTTATTGCTCAAGAGGGGCCATGAGGGAGGACTGACAAGGCGATGCCCTTCTGCCCTGGACAGGTGACCTGTGCTGTGCCTTTCCCCGCCATTCCCCTCCTCCCGCAGGTCCTACGCAAGATCCAGTGGGACCAAGCTACAGTGATACTGATAGCCTCATTCTGGCCCCATCAGTATTGATTCAAAGACCTCTGATTCTCTGTTTGCACGTGACTCCACCTCCACACTTGCCCGGATTTCCTCACACAAGATCAGGGCCAGCTCTGATTTCCCTATCTGGGCCCCCTCCATCTCAGCTTGGTTTTTGGATGGGGCTTGAGGATAGACAGTGCATGTTCCATCCCTGTCCATCATATCTTTACACAAAGCAAGAGGCTGTCCACCAGGACCTGTAACCAGGTGAAGTGGAAGTGCTTCACCACTATCAAAACCTACTGAGGTGATCTCCATCCCCATTGTCCTCTATTACCTCCTCAAACTCAGAACATCAGGCCTCACCTTCAGCTCCATACAGGTCAACATGGCAGCGTTCAGTGATTTCTCCCCCCCGGTGGATGGCACTTCTACACATATTCCACCACCATATTCTTACTCAAAGATCTACTTAATATGAGTTTGACCTTGAACCATGTTCTTTCTGCCCTCACAAAAACACCCTTTGAACCCCTTGTCCCATGTGCGCTCGCTCTCTCTCTCTCCCCTCTCCATGAAAATAATCTTCTTGGTAGCCATTACCTTGGCACAATGGCTCAGCGATCTGACAGTCCGCATGGCTGACCCTCCTTGCACACTCTTTCACAAGGAGAAAGTTTCTTTGCTACTGCATCCAAAATTTGTACTGAAGGTGTTGGAATTCCACCTAAATCAGTGCAATTTACCTCCTGACCTTCTATCCCAAACCCCATGCCTCTCACGTGGACAGAGCACTATATTCCCTTGACTTCCAGCGTACACTGGCTTTCTACCTCCAATGCACCTGAGCCTTTTGGAAAAAACAAAAGGAGTACTTGTGGCACCTTAGAGACTAACAAATTTATGTGAGCATAAGCTTTTGTGAGCTACAGCTCACTTCATCGAGTATCACTGAGACTCTATATCGCCATTGTTGATCGATGTTAGGAAAGGTCTTGTCCCTTGCGAAGAATCTCCAAGTGGGTCTCCAGGTGCATCCATGAATGTTACCAATGCAATGTACCTCCCGCTTTTGGAATCATGGCGCACTCTGTGTGAGTGATCATGGCCACATTGGCCTACCTCGTGGCCATGCTGTGGCAGGACATCTGTTGCTCAGCAACATGGCACTCTGTTCACACCTTCATGACTCACTATGCGATTGCCCCAGTGGTAGCTGCATATGTGACCATAAGCTGTGCTATACTACAGACTGCACTTCCTCGCACCCACCTTTACACTGGTCAGTGCTCGCTATATGCCCATGTTTGGAATCCATCTTCTTGGAGACCATCACTTGAAGAAGAGGAGGAGGTTACTTACCTGTAAGGTAACCTGGAGGTTTTTTGAGATGTGTGGTCCCTAGGGTTGCCACCCCTCCTGGTTTTGCCGGGAGTTTCCTGGAATCAGGCTCTATCTCTTGAAGGCTACTGAAGTTATACTGGGTGATTTTAGGCCTCTAAAAATCCAGTTGCTCAGTGGGGCTAAGGCAGGCTCCCTGGCCCTGCGTGGCTCCCAGAAGTGGCCAGCACATCCCTGGAACTGCAGCCCATGGGAGCTGCAGGGGTGGGGCCTGCAGACAAACAGTGTGTGGAGCTCTGTGGGGGCCCCCCCGCAGGAGCCACAGGGACATGCCGGCTGCTTCTGGGAGCCACGCAGGGCCAGGGAAGGCAGGGAGGTAAACACCACCCAGCCAGAACCTAAACCCCACACCCCAACCTCCTGCCCCAGCCCTAAGCTCCCTCCAGCACCCAAACGCTCTCCCAGAGCTTGCCCCCTCAACTCCAGCTGCACCTCAACTCTCTGCCCCAGGCTCAGCCCGGAGCCCCCTTCCACACTCCAAACCCATCGGCCCCAGCCCAGAGCCTACACCCCAACCCTCTGCCCCAGCCCGGTGAAAGTGAGGGTGGGGGAGAGTGAGCAATGGAGGGAGAGGGGATGGAGTGAGTGGGGCAGGGTCTTGGAGAAGGGGCAGGGCAAGGGTGTTTGGGTTTCTGTGATTAGACAGATAGCAACTCTAGTTGTCCTTATTTGGATTCCAATATCCGCCCTCCATGCCCTCTGCTGCGAACTAGACTGCTCAGTGGTAAGAGAGATATTAGAGCAGTGTCGACCTGCATGACCTATTATAGCATGGGCTGTGAACACAACAGAGACAGGTGACCTTTCCATAATGTGGCTTATAATATAGGGACTGGTAGCACACCTTTTGTTTAAGGTTTGTTCATATTTGACATTTATTGCAAGTCAACTTGAGTTATTTTATGTTAGTTTCTTGCATCCACAGATTTATTTGTTGTGAATCATCTGGCTTTTTAATGCATGCCATTAAACTCTTTTTGAAATCAGGGCTTGTAGGGATGCGGGATGAGTTTACCTGCAGCAACATACATGTGGCTAGATCCTCATGACAAAACAATTGATGGACATCTGCCAAGTCCTTCTGCTGGTGTCCCACACTGCTTTAGTGGCTATCTGCGCTATCCTATCTTTTTATGTGTATGCCTTCTGCTACTCCAGGGTCATCGTGACCAGAAATGCTGGTACACAGCCAGGTTCTGCTTTTGTGATTCCAGCTGTTAGTTGAGTTCACAAACCTGTGACACAGTCTGATTATTGAGCAGTGATTTCTCGTGCTTCTATGTGAACTCATACTGAGGTCCTGAACTTCATTATCCTATATGGGAGAGGAGCATGCACAGGCCCATCTGAATTCTAGTTAACATAATGCACAAATATACAAGTGGCTTTCTGAACAAATAAAGGAGATACAAGCGGAACCCAAGCCAGTGAGGGAAAGGAGATCCAGCTGGGTTACAAAAGTGTGAAGGACAATTGGACTTCTGGGATTGCTCGCAGCTTCAAAATGAGCAGGGCTGTATATTTGCAAGAGATCCCACTACTTGAACCACTGGCTTTTGTGGACACCACCAGTTAAATCCCCACTGATGTTGACCAGACCAAAAGGAGGACAGTGATGAATAAAATCTCTGATCTGATCCACCTGGTGAATTATGATACACAATCTCAGAGACCCAGGAGCTGGCTGACTCACAGCCAAAGGAACCAGTTGGATCACAGGCAGAGACTCAAAGTGGGGAGGGGACCACTTCCAGTAAGTATTGCATGATATATTATAATACAATTGTATGGGGGATTTGAACAACTTGGTTCTGGGTTCAGGCAGGGCACTGCCATATTGATCCACCTTCTCTTCACCTCCTGGATTTAATGTAGGCTCTCTCTGCTTCCTAGGCTTTAACACCGCCCCTCTGCCCTCCGCAATGACTGCTCAGAATGGTATTCGCACTGGAGAGAGTACAAAGTCTGCAACTTTTTTTTTCCCGTAGCTGAGTGCAAACACACAACTACCACTTAAGCTTGCTGTGTTCTGCTCCACATCCTCCCTCGAGTGTGCTATAATAAAATCCATAATACCCTCTCATATGTGGTTCCTGTCATGATGGCACCACCACATAGCTGTAGGATCTGGTCGTTTTAAGTAAAGGCCCTTTTATTGTAAGGGAAGATATAGAAAAGACCGCAAGAATGATTTATCTGGTTGATGGGTTCAATAATGCCCTTAGCTTAAAGTCAATGTGAGATGTTATGAATTACATTGGAAAACATATTTTCCAAAAGGAAGTTGTCAGGCATTTTAAGGATATCAATCCCCTTTGAGCTACTAAAGAATTATATTAATTTTGCAGTGCACTTACGTAGATTTGCGTATGTTTAAAAAAAGAACTGAAGTCAAAAGTATGGTCTAACTGGGCACAAAGATTACATGGCAAGGCAGCTCTCTGCAAGGCCCATATAACTTGTTTCCCTTTCACTCCTGCACCAGCTCTGGGGATGCATCCATGACAGAAAGCAGCATGGCATATATTCCCAGTTTGCCTATTGACTTTTTGAATGGACTCCTTCTCTGCCTTTTGGGGATATGCAACAGGGTAGTGTCCTCCAAAGGACAGCCTGTAGAAGTGCACATGCGGTTACATTGATCTGCTGGTGAAAAGTGCTGTGTAAGAGCTAGGTATTAATACCCTGCATCTGCAGGCCATTCCACCCATCAACCCTCATTCCACATACAGAAGTACAATAATTAATATCCTATCTTCTACAGCCCTGTCTTTAAATACTCCCTACCCTGGATACTAACAGCCCACCTTGTATTAATTACCCCTTTCTGCCCGTTGGCATAACAACCCTCCCGCCCACCTCACTCACAGCACAGGCCCAGAGGTCCAGCTCCAGCAGGAAAGATTGTGAAAATGTCTTACTATTTCCAATCTTACCCAAGACTAGGAAGAGGCTATGGAATTCCAAAATTGAGGAAGAAGCCTTTTATCACGTTCATGGAGACTTCAATTTTGAAAATAATTAGTCGTCCTTTTTCTTTTTAATTTCCCCATAGCAGCTGAACAAAGACATGGCTGGAACATCAGGTCCATGGCTGTCCAATCTATATAGGCGGAAGAGGAGGAGCTCAAGGGATGACACATTCAAAGAACTCATGGGCACGTTCCAAGATAGGGATAAAAAGATGGAGTAGAGCGAAGGGTTCCTGAAGCATGACAAAGAAGAGAGAGAAAAGGACAGGTCTTCATGAGTACAGCTGCTGGGGCTGATGGAGAGGCAAACAGCCCTCCTGGAAAATATGTTAATTTTATGGTCAAGGATCATGTCACAATTTATACATCCCCCAGTAGCCCTCTACTTCTGAAGTGTCTGCTTTCTGAGGCACACTATTCACTGCTACAACAGTGAAACAGATTCTTTTGTAGGTATTCTGTGCCACAGCAAAGAAAATAGTGGACAATGGGTGATCCCCTTAACTCCCTGACCCACAAGGGAGATGCTGTTCTACTACCATCCCACATCCCAAGGGGTAGAGAAAAGCTTTTGGTAATCTAGGTATGTTCATTTATGACCTTGGGTCAGAAACTTGATTGCATGCAACCTTTTAAGGTGGTTGTTCTCTAATTGCACATTTTGTATGGTGAAGGCTATTTTTATTATTCAAACTGTTTTATATTTCTGTATTCTTACAATATATTTTTATTATGTCGTTATAGTCATGACTTTGTCAGGAATAACTCATAAAAATACCCATTTCTACTGCACTTTCACAGGAGCTATACTGAAATCCCTACATACATGAATTAAAATCACCACAATGTATACAGGAACCTCCCACATTGGGCATAAACAAAGCTTTGTTGCACAGCGTATACACTAATATGTATACAGGAATCCTGATTTATGCCTTATTCAAATGCATAGACATTGATCACAAGTGGCCCACTAGTCTCAAAAAAATGCATGTAATGTGCAGCCCTGACTCTGACCTTGTGTAGTTGCAGCATGTGATAGAGGCATCTTCTCTGGCTGTTTAAAATATTAAGAAAATTTCCAAACATCCTTAGCCCACCCATCTGCAAGGCTGTCTACCTTGCTTTCATAACGTTTGTTCAGAACACAGCAAGTAGCTATCTAAGAGGCAGATATCTCTTATCAGCCTCCAGTCTAAAATTAGACTCCTCCATCTACTTTTCAGTTTCCCAAATGAACATTCCATGGTCATTCTACAGCTGCTCAGAGCATAGTTGCCCAATAAACAGGCTTCATAGCGAAGCAGCAGATAAACAGGGTCTTCCAGAATGGCTGGAGGAATCGCAGTGCCATTGATGTCCGTCAACACAAGGGGAGCAAATGTTCCATTTCTCATTTTGGAAACTCTGCATTGTTTTCTGTAGATCTTGGCACCAGAGACCTTTACAGACCACCCTGTTCTAATATGGGTTAACAGTCCAGGCCTTGCAGCACCATGAATCCTGAGGTGGGGGGTTGGAGGCAGGTGGTGCAAGGAAAAGGCGTGTGGGTTCCATTAGTGGCCCCAGTGCAATTTGGGAACCCTATCCATGGAAACCCATTAATAAGTTCCTATACATTGCCCACTGTTCGAACTGAGAAAGGAGGAGAAGCATCTTCCTAATTGCAGTGCATAACTCCATCAGTTGCCTGACAGTTGATCTACTGCCAGCAAATTGGTTAGCCAGCAAGTGGAAGCAGTTGGAGGTGGCAAACTGCAAGATGGTGGTGCCCCACACTTATCCACGCTGAGAGCAGTTCTCATGTAAATGTTTTTCACATGTTTCTAGAAAAGTGGCTTTCAGTATCCTGATGATCTGCCACCATTGCTGGTCATGCCAGCGCTGTTCTGTCCCACAAGTCAGTGCTTCTTGATCAGGCTTAAAAGCAGCTCTCAACTGAGAGAAGCTTCCCCAGGAAAAGATCAAAATGTGTCCGTTTTATTTCAACTGCTGCCTCTTCAAGAGCTGTTATCAACCTGGTCCTTAATTAATTTAGATATTCTTTTAGCAACCTGTTTATATTCATCACTGGGAGTACTCACCAGTGCTTCCTCCATGGTGCCTGATATTGCTTTGAAAATGCTGCTAGATTACTGTATCCAGATGGATGATGGGATGAAAGGAGCAATAATGGGAATTAAAAAGAAAAGGAGTACTTGTGGCACCTTAGAGACTAACAAATTTATTGGAGCATAAGCTTTCGTGAGCTACAGCTCACTTCATCGGATGCATTTGGTGGAAAAAACAGAGGAGAGATTTATATACACACACACACACACACACACACACAGAGAGAACATGAAACAATGGGTTTATCATACACACTGTAAGGAGAGTGATCACTTAAGATAAGCCATCACCAGCAGCAGGGGGGGGGGGAAGGAGGAAAACCTTTCATGGTGACAAGCAAGGTAGGCTAATTCCAGCAGTTAACAAGAATATCAGAGGAACGGTGGGGGGTGGGGTGGGAGGGAGAAATACCATGGGGAAATAGTTTTACTTTGTGTAAAGACTCATCCATTCCCAGTCTCTATTCAAGCCTAAGTTAATTGTATCCAGTTTGCAAATTAATTCCAATTCAGCAGTCTCTCGTTGGAATTTGATCCCAAGCCCTAGTATTCTATTGCCTTCGGGTAAGTATCCCTCAATACACAGCACAAAAAATCCCAGAATGCAAATAGCCCAGTGGTGGAGCAATGCGCTATGAAATGTTTGAACAGAATGTGAGAGTGCTGATTTTAAAACATTTTGCTGTATGGTAGTGTAGTAACCCTTGCTCCAGAACTAGTACCTGCTGCAGATTTGAGTTACTCAGGTGCTATTAGGGGGCCCTGAAGCTATGATGCAGGAGCACAGAATGCTGGCCTGGGAAGGGAACAGTCAGCGGGAGGGTAGCTGAAGCTGGGGGAGGAGCTCAGATGATGTTGGAAGGAGAGGAAGTTAGTGTATTCTTTATAAAAATACGTTCTGTGTCTCTTTGTAGTCATGACTTTGTGTCTGGAACAACTCATGAAAATATCCATTTCCACTGCACTTCCACAAGTGCTGGAATAAAATCCATATATATATGAATTTAATCACAACAAAGTATACTGAAACCCCTACATCTGTCATAAACAAAGCTTTGTTGCACTGTAATATGTATACAATAATTCTGATTTAAATTCAAATACACAGGAAATGTAATCGATGAAAGAGAAATTGATCAAAAGTCTGTGTTTGTTAGATACAAATAAATCCTGAAAAAAGTAGATGAACTAGAAAATAACTGAACATGTATTGAAGGAATAGTATTCAAAGATGCCTACTTGCGAAGTGAGGACCACTGAAACCCCCCTTATGGATAAAACTCTGTGAAGAGGTACAGCCACAGGCTCACTGAATCTAAGGAATACTATGAGCTGAAGAGAAGCAAAAGATAGGAGAGCAAGAATGGAGCCCGTCTAATAGTCAAGTAGAGGAAAAGTTGAGTCTCTGAAGTGACACAATTTACTGTTGAGTAGTTTCTTTGGGTCTTGTTAATAACAATACATCTGGTATTAACTTCACAAAATAAGGAAGAGGGGCATGTACAAGCTCATAAAGGTTAATGTGTTGGTAATTTAAAGTTTATTATTATACTTAGTAAGTATTTGGTAATCTGTTATGTTTATATCTGGCTATATTTTTTGGGGTATCCCTTATAAGGTTCTAAAAACTTAAAATGAACTTTTTGGTCTTGGTTGCCTCTGCCTCTCCTCACCCTCAGCATAGCCTAGCCCAGGTCCCTGTAGTAGCAATGATGCAATGCACCTGCATCTTGGGATAACAATACATGGGGGTGTGCACTGCTCATTTAATATGGATATACAAAACCTGTAACGAGTTTAAAGTGTAGAAGTGCCATTAATTTGCCTAACACTTTTCATTTCAAAAGATTCTTGAGACCTTGTCTCTAAGAAGTAATCACATTTTTCTTGAACAAGGTATTCAGAAAAATTTTGGCAGCATGCCAGAATAACCACACATGAACATTTTAAGGCTGGATGATGCCTCCATCCCTGCAACAGCAGCAGCACACACTACTGGGCAAACCTGGAAACTTCTAGTATATCTGTTGATGGGGGAAAATGGCCCCAGTGTCTCATGCCCACTCCTAAGGACACCATATGGGTCAGGTGCAGAAAGAGGAGGGCCACTCTTCTCCCCAGTCTTCCTGGCCTTTTTGACCTGTCTCTTTCCTACCATGCCCCAGGCCTGCCACATGAGCTCTTCCAGTTCTAGTTCCTGGGAAGGATGGGGGATGGGTCAAGGTCACTCCCAACCACTCTCAGGACCCAGTACATGGCCCCAGCAGCTCATCTCATCCCTTCTAGAGGCACCATGTGGAGCAGAAGCTGGCCCAACAATTTCTGGAATGGATGGGGAAAGGGAGAGAGCTGGGCTGGGTTTCCCCCCCCCCCCCCCATCAGATCATCTTCCATGCTTAGGATCTGGATCAAATGTTTCATTTCCCCATTTGGTATAATAGCCTCCCCTGCTGCCAGTTGATTTAGTTAGTCCTGTAGCTCAAGGTAGGAGCAGTCTGTTTTGCAGTGCTGAAGATTTAGGGTTCATACTCGGGAGAGGATGCATAATGGAGGGGTTGTTACAGTTGCACATAATAGAATTTGTTTTAACTTGTTTTATAAAAATATAACTCATACTTACTAGGAAATTATTCTAAAAAATTCCAGTGTTTAAAAGAACATTATTTAGGTTGCAAAATCAAGCACTTGAAAATTAGAAAATGTAGCTTTCTGGTTACCTGTGCAACCTTAATTTTACTCTCTTGAGTGTATGCATTATGGCACAATCTTTAATTACATGATCACATACTATTTTTGCCACAGGACCCCTGCTTCATTCAGTGCACAGGATGGATGCTTAAGGGGGAAGAATTAAGGCTGCATGGGCAACTGTAAATCTGGCTAATTTTCCACGTTTCAAATATTTGAGCAAATTAAATATTTACCTTTTTATGTAATTCTTTTTAGGAAGCCTACTTTGTAGTTAAATAGAATTCAGAATAGCAGCCATGTTAGTCTGTATCCGCAAAAAGAAAAGGAGTACTTGTGACACCTTGGAGACTAACAAATTTATTTGAGCATAAGCTTTCGTGAGCTACAGCTCACTTCATCGGATGCATTGTAATTTTTTACAGAAAAGGGTAGCTCTTCAAGCAGGGTTCTGCTTCGTTGTGGAAAATGGATAGCATACGTAATATGCATTTTGCACAGATTAAAGCAATATAAATGGCTTTGTACAGCATGACAAAATCTTTAAAGAAAGTTTTTATATAAGATCAACTTTATGTAGCATCGTGAAAATGTGGCAGCATTCCAGTCTTCACAACAGATTCTTTCTCAAATACGCCACACCCTTATTGCACCAAAGAAATTTTTGTAAGCAAGCATATTCCTTTGAGAGAGAGAGAGAGAGAGAGACCCTGAAATTCTGGTTCACTGGCCACTTTTTCACTTTTTTCCTCTTGCATGGGTTTTGTGTGTTAGCAGTTTTTGAAGAGGAGGAGTAGACTTGAATCCACACTCATCTTTAAAAGCTTGATCCTTCATGGTGATGAACACTCTGTCATCAATCCAGTAAAGAACGTAAGCATGTAATTAAGTACATGAGCAGTCCCATTGACTTCAGTGAGGTTATTTACTTGTAAGCACATGCTGAAGAGCTTTATTGGATCAAGGAAAAAGTTATCAGTATCATGAAGGACTGAGCCCCAACACAACAGTTCTGCTTATGGAGGCTAGAGAACCAATGATGTAGTGTTCCATCTCCAGCAAAATGGAAGGCTTTTTAGATCAGAAGGGAACATAGCACGCAAGAATGTCTAATAGCTTTGGGCTGCACCCTTTATTAAAGTTGAAGGTGGCCACTGACTGAATTTTGAACATCTTGGCATATTGCAAATGTATGTAGCAATAGAGATTTTTGTCATTACTTTTGACAAAGCAGTGTTTGTTACTAGAGCATTCAAGAGAGACTCACAGTTCAGTGACTGGAATTGTAATTGGCCTTTGTAATTTTGGAAAGCAAAGTAAAGTTGCCCCTGGAGGCTCTGTGGAATCAGAAAAACAACGAGGAGTCCAGTGACACCTTTAAGACTAACAGATTTATTTGGGTATAAGCTTTCATGGGTAAAGAAGCACTTCCTTAGATGAAAAACCACATCTGAAGAAGTGTTTTTTTTTTACCCACGAATGCTTATGCCAAATAAATCTGTTAGTCTTAAAGGTGCCACCAGACTCCTTATTTTTATGGATACAGACTAACATGGCTACCCCTCTGATACTGGAATCAGAAGAATCTCTCTTCAAAACGGACTAGACTTCCTGTTGTTTGGTTGGATGTTTATTCGAACTTTCTTACCAATCTTCAGCCCTTCTTTCCCAGCACCACCTCCCTCTGTCATTCTCTTCTTAATCTTCCCCTTTCTCTCCTTTTTATACACCCCACCTCTATTTCTTATTCCTTCAGCCTGTCTGTTCTTCTTTCTCCCCACCCTCTTGCCCATGTGTATTCTTTCCCCTACCTGCTACTTTCTGTTCCCTTATTTCTGCCCTATTGTTTTTATTTTAAATACTTCAATCTTAATAATAACTAGGTACCTGCCAAATTCACAGTCATGAAAAATGCATCCGGACTGTGAAATCTGGTCTCCTCCCATGAAATCTGGTCTTTTGTGTGCTTTTGTCCTATACAGATTTCAGGGAGGAGACCAGCGTTTCTCAAATTGAGGGTCCTGAATCAAAAGGGAGTTGCAGGAGGGTCGCAAGGTTATTTTAGGGGGCGTCACAGTATTGTCACCCTTACTTTTTGCTTTGCTGCTTTCAGAGCTGGGCTCCCGGCCAGCAGCTGCCTCTCTCCAGCTGCCCAGCTCTGAAGGCAGTGCCACTGCAACCCCTCTACAATAACCTTGTGACCCCTCCCCACAGCTCCTTTTTGGGTTAGGACTCCTACAATTACAACAGCGTGAGATTTAAATAGCAGAAATAATGAAATTTACAATTTTTAAAATCTTATGACCATGAAATTAACCAAAATGGACATGAATTTGGTAGGGCCCTATTAATAATAACTAATAAAATTTTTAAAATCCACAAAATACCACCAAGTAAATGTATAATCCTTTTTGGAAGTGCTTTGAGAATTCGGATAAGTGCTACACGTGGAAGAAGCATTAATATTATGCACTGGAAACTATTTGAAGGAAATCAGTCATGGGTAAAATCAATGGTTTTAAAAAAAATCCAATTTTTTGTTTGATTAAATAATTTAGATTTGAAATTGTCAACCTATCTTAAGGCCTAACTTTATTATAATTGTAAAAATAATTAAAGTTAAATGCAAAAATAATACTAAGCAGTACATTTGCCAAGTTTTAGAGAAAGTTTCACCAGTTCAGAATTTGTAATTGGCTAAGCATCTGCAGCCAGCATTTGTAGAAGTGCTCAGCCAGCTTTTGACAGTAATAACTTTTCACGGGGCAGACAGAATATTTTTTTCATCTCAGTTTGTTCAACTAGTTCAGTTAAATATCTACTTCATTCAAAGTTAAGAAACCAACTGGATGTTGAAAAAGCAGGAAGCTTGTTTTCCTTTTCTTCCAATCTATGAATAAAAACTGTGTCTGAGTATGAAATTTACTAGTTCTAAAATCTTGAAGGACATGGTGATCAGAAACAGTTCAATTCAGAACTACAGATACTACTTTCCTTTTTTAGTTTTAAATGCAAAACATGTTTTGATAAACTTTTTCTTTTTCTCCTTTGTGTGATTGCACATGTCCATTCCACTTTGGGTGTGTGTGCACCAGTGCAGTTGTCAGAGATTTTTCCCTCAGCGGTAGCTGTCAGGGTGGTGCATGTGCCCTGTGCTACCTTGCGCTGCTGCCTGATGGTATAAAGGACAGAGCCGCCCCTGATGCCCCTCAGTTTCTTCTAGTTTCTTGTGACAGTTGTTGGAATGTCTTGTCTTGCCTTTGCAAGTTTTCCCAATTTGTCTGTTTTGTACCTAGTTAGTACTTGGTTAGCCATAGTTTTAGTCTTAGGTAGTTTTTAGTATTAAGTTTGCTTTGTAGAGTGTTACATATTCTGATTCCCCTTGTTGCATTCTGGTACCAAGGCATACTTTCGTCACTGTGCTTCAAGCCCTATCATTCCTGCAAAAAACTAATGCCAGCAAATGATCTGCACTCAGTTATCTAAAGTATTTCAGGGAGTCACACATCCAGGATCAGTGTCTAAATTTTAGAACGTTAAAGCAAGGACCACAAAAGATAGGGCATCCAGATTTAAATGTTTACTGATGGAGTCCTTCAGAGCCTTCCTGCTCAGAATGGCTGCCGAGAATATCGGCTGCAATCTGGAGCACTCCTCCTTTGCTGGCTGAATCCTTGCACCAGTCTCCTTCCTTGGTACCGAGGAAGACACACAGCAAGTTCTTCTTGAAGTACTCAGCATCCAGGAGAGAGAGATCCCTGGCACCAAAGTCCAGTAAGCATGTTGACAAAGGAAATAGAGTGTACTTGAAGTTGGGGCACTCTGTGAGACAGACATCTACTCGGGTGGGACTGTCTGGTGCCACCTCAGCCACCATTGAGACCAGCCTCTGAAGTAGCACCATCAAACACAGTAGGGCTGTTTGTGTTGTCCCACTAGCAAGTGGCCATCCCAGGGCTGTGAACTCCGGAAGCTTATGCTGTGGTGAGGGATTTATTGAGCTTATTAGTACTGGTTTTGTCAGCAGTTCCATCCTCGGCAACCACACCCTTACCGTACTTTCATGCCTCGCCAACAGGACCTACTGAGGAAAAAGAGCAGAGGTTATAGAAGAAGATTACCACCTTATTTTTCTGCAGTAGCTCCTAAGCAATTTGAGAGTGTGAAGTAAACATTTTTGAGTGTTTGTCAAGGACAGCAAACCAGCTTTCATAGTGCCAGCTGAAGTGTTTCTCTAAATAAGGTAGTTTCCTGGTCTGTGGTGCTGGGCCAGTCCACTGCTCTGGTTCTGTGGCCATCATCAGATCCGTTAATGGTGTAGTGGCTGATGTCGAAATTCCTTAACCTGACGTCCTTGGAACTGACCAACAGAAACTTGGCAATGGGGAAGAGACAGTCTTTGTGATTTATGTAATTGTAACCCAAGAAAAGGAGGAAAGTAGAGAAGATTGTTAGCTTGTCTCCAGACATTTCTGTGCCTCCTCGCAAGACTCTTACAGGATGTCTGGGCAGATCTTTCTCACCCTTTGTTTTTCTCCATCCTCTGGCTCTGTTGATATCTGCATTGAGATCCATACCAGATAAGAGGTCTGGTCCGTCCTTACAAGAGAATAGAGGAAGAATCAGGAGACCTGCTTTGTCCCATTTTATACCATCCTGCCCTTTCACTCCTCCTCGCATGTACATTTCCAATCCCAGCTACTGGAGAGACTGGCAGACATGGTCTTCATGGTCCTATTGGTTTCCACCAGAACAGTTTTTTGATTATCCTCCTCATGGATGGAGAGGTGAAGTTTCATCTAATAAGGATCCAGTGGCTTATCATTCGTTCCTCCGGATCCGTTAGTACAGATAGTGGTACTGGACACCACTCTTAGAAAAAATGGAGGAGGAAATGGGTCCTGTTTTTGAACAGGAGACACTAGACACAGTCCTTGATCTGGACTTGTCACGTGATGACCATTTGGGTATGTCTTACACCTCCTCTCCTTGTGAGGATGCTCTGCAGTTCCTTGACTTTGTGGCAGGATGGATTAATTTAAATCAAGGCAATTTAAATCTCCAAGTGGAAAGCCTCAATTTAAATAATTGATTTTAATCAACCTTTTCATTTGTACGCCAGTTATTTTCTAAAGAAAAGTGCATTCTCATTGGTTGATACAACCATAAAAACATGTTGACTTACAGCTAAGTAGAGCCTTTGCACTAGATTTGGTACACCTTTTTGCTACCTAGAAGGTAGGTACACTATCACTATTGTACATATTTAGTATGTTAGAAAATGGTGAATACTATATTGCTCACTTACTAGATTTTTTTTGTGTGCGCTTAATATTAGTGTCAAGCTTCATTAGTATGGTAATTGCAGTTTAATCAAATGCACAAAACAGCATCTAAATTTTTTATTAAAGCAACCTTAAATATTTTGGATACATATACTTCTTCTGTTATCAAAACATGTTTCACATTTACAGCTAATTGATTTATTAAATAGGAGGATTAACTGTAGTTAGTGAATTAAACTATTATTTCAGCCTGGGAAAATTTTCAGATATGTCTAAGTGAAAGTGATTGGAACTTAAGTGCCTTCTTGCCTATGTCTCTTCAAAATAAGATGCTCTCCTAAGGGTATATTTGCACTAGAAATGCTACAGCGACACAGCTGCAGTTCTGCAAGTGTGTTGATAAAGCGCTGTAGCATAGATACTCAGTACAGCGACGGAGGGTGTTCTTCCTTTGCTTTAGTAACCTCTCTACAATAAGGCTCAGGCCTGCTTAGTTACATTGCCCAGGTTGTAAAATTTTTCACAGCCCTGAGTGGTGTAGTTAAGATGAGCTAGCTTTGTAGGGAAAACCAGCCATAAACTACTTAGGCTGTCCTTCAAACTTTTCAGATTGATAGATCTCATCCCCTCCCTCCTCATTCATAGACTGGAAGAGAGAGACACGTTTTCCTGCTTTTTCAGTTCCCAATCAATTTCTCTTCATTTGGACTAATTCATTCAAATTTGAAAGTACTCTCGCTGTACCTGCAGAAGAGGCTACTGCTGTCAAAATCTGATTTAGCACTTCAACAAGCTCTGGTTTCAGGCGCTTAGCCAGTGACCTCCACTGGTGTGACTTTCTTTAAAACATCAACTAACATACTTCTTGGATGGTTCACCTCTAGCTCTGAAATTTATTATGGTTGGCAAGATTGATGGGTGATTATTAGATTCCTATGTCATAGCAGCATCTTCAGCACTTAGGCATCCATTTTGTTACTTTTATTGAGAATATTGGCAAGAAAATGAGGTGGAGTAAATGCTTAGTCTATCTGCTTCTTAACTTCCTGGAATTTAACTTTTTTGCTGGGTATTTCTTGCTTCAGTATGTCTTGAAATTCTCCCCAAATTTCATCAGCAATACAGCATCAATGTTTCTGCTGCTTGTCCAAGGCTGTGGAAATAGGTTTGTGTATTCAGCATGTCTCCTACATTTCTCTTTTGTCCGATGTTAACTATGTTGACAGTGATCGTTCCATCTATTTTGTCATGAATTTCTTCACAAATTGTCATCAGAATGAGTCAGTTCTTAATAAATAGCTCAAAATAGTCAACCACTGAATTCCATTGTACATCATGTGGAAAAATTAGTTTGGATCCTGCTGCTCTCTGCAGTGAAACTGAAGCAGTGTGTTTGTTATAGAAGTATCTTGCAAATTCAGCATCATTTTCCTGTATTCCTGGAGCTGTACATAAGTCTTTGGCTAAAAGATGCATCAAATGAGCTCTGCACCCATATGTAGGGTCCTACCAAATTCACGGTCCATTTTGGTCAATTCCACTGTCATAGGATTTTAAAAATAATAAATTTCATGATTTCAGCCATTTACATCTGAAATTTCATGCTGTTGTAATTGTAGGAGTCCTGACCCAAAAAGGAATTGTGGGGAGGTTGCAAGGTTATTGCAGGGGGGTTGCAGTACTGCTACTCTTACTTCTGCGCTGCTGCAGGCGGCGGCACTACCTTCAGAGCTGGAGAGTGGTGGCTGCTGGCCGGGATCCTAGCTCTGAAGGCAGAGCTGCCACCAGCAGCAGCGCAGAAGTAAGGATGGCATGGTTTGGTATGGGTCCTCAGTCAGCAGCTGCCACTCTCCAGATGCCCAGCTCTAAAGGCGACAGCACAGAAGTAAGGGTGGCATGGTATGGCATTACCACCTTTACTTCTATGCTGCTGCTGGTGGGGCACTGCTTATGAACATGTTAAAACTCTCCTAGATTCAGAAGCTACACACTATATAGGTGTTGAGGTCTAAGTGATGTCATGTTTAGACAACAAAAATAGCAATAGCAAAGTGTCAGTAAATGTCCTACTAATATGAACAAATGGAGAAAATAGGTGACAGGTTCTGAACATACAAAGTTTTTACACTTTGCATATTTTTGATGTGTTTTTCTGTCTTGTTTTCTGGCATAAATGTAACATCTTCCCTGTTTCTTAGGTTCTGGATCAGTACCCAGCACACCTACTAGACATTGCTTCTCTAGAAGTCTGAGGCAAGGCTGCAGTGTTTCTTTTCTGCACTAGTGTATTCACCATTTCTGTATCTAGCTCCCTGAGAAACATCCATCAGTTTCTCAAACAATCTGATGTTGGAATACCTGCATAATTAATTTGAGGTCTAATTGACCCCAATACCATTTGAGTGACTTTTTTCAGTATGCTAAAATCACAACAAAACCATGCCTAAGAGGTTGCCCTTATCATTTGAGACTATTTAAAGAAGAGGGAGTGGTTTACCTATCACGTTTTATTTAAAGTTTTGTACATGTTTGGAGTCCAAGAGACCCCCCAAATATCTTGGAAGTGCAGTAACTTCATTTTCCTTGTTTACTAACATTGAGGGGTCTAACTGACCCCACTACCCTTTTAATAACTTTTCTTTGTTGCACATAAACCACAACAGGTAGGATGGTAAAAACAGTGACCTCATCCTAATTTGAGAATACTTTAATGTATGAAGAGGAACAGATTTGGCATGAAAATTATTTACATTATTGTTCATATTGGGGTCAAGCCCCAAAACATTAAGAGGGTTAAGTATCCTGCTGTATGGACATTACCTGATGTATCACTTATTTCCGTAAGATCAACAACCCCATCTTCTGTTGTCACTTAAGCACATATTACTTGATCATTGTGTACATTTCTCCACCCAGCAAGAGTCAGATTTACAAATTCCCCATCAATATTTTTTGTACTCTGTTATATTGCCTTCTCATACACTGTCTCCAGCAATGTCTGCTCTGCCAGGTATACTGTAACCTGGGTTGTAATGATTGAACTATGTCTACGAACTGTTTGTTCTGGACAAGATGAAAGGGAGAATGTGCTGCATAAGTGAATCTTTGCATCTATGGAGTCTTGCTGGAATTTGCTGGTCCCTATTAGAAACTCATCCATGCTTTTATTGGCTGATGAAGAAAGTCTTTTTTGTTTTTGTTTTTATATAGGTAATTTATTGTCTGATGTGTAATTGCAACACTGATGATGGTAACAGCAGATCACAATGAAGTTGTAGACATTGCATATGATCAACATTCATAACCCCTTATGTCGAAGCTGGACCCTGAAACAAAATGGTAAAAATCTCAGAGCAAGTCTACACTCAAGTGCTACATCTGCGCAGTTGCATTAGCTGAAGATGAGCTATGCTGACAGAAGAGCGCTTCCCCATTGGCATAATTACACCACCTTCACAAGAGGTGGAAGCTATGTTGGTGGAAGAGCGACTCCTGCTGACACAGCACCGGTGTGGACTGTGTTTATGTCGCTCGGGGGTGTGTGTCTTTTTCACACCTCTGAGCAGCATAGGTTACATTTACTAAAGTGGTAGTCGCAAAAAGAAAAGGAGTACTTGTGGCACCTTAGAGACTAACAAATTTATTAGAGCATAAGCTTTCGTGAGCTACAGCTCACTTCATCGGATGCATCCGATGAAGTGAGCTGTAGCTCACGAAAGCTTATGCTCTAATAAATTTGTTAGTCTCTAAGGTGCCACAAGTACTCCTTTTCTTTTTGCGAATACAGACTAACACGGCTGCTACTCTGAAATAAAGTGGTAGTGTAGACCAGTGCTCACTTTCACTCACTATTACTCAGTGCACTGCTTTAAAAATATGAGATTGTAAAGATTGCTCCTACTGCAGCTCTTTTTATCATTTGTAAATGATATAATTTATCCTAAACCCAGTTTTATACGGAAAATAATTAGTCATAAGGATGGTCTAAATCTGTTTAAACACTTATCTGTAGAAACATACCAGTTTGAGAAAAACATTTATAAATATTAAAATTCGTAAGTGCCTAATAAATCTTTACTTTTAAACAGGAAGTCTTCACCTAGGATGTTTAATTATATTGAGCAATAAAAAAAATAACTTACGAAGTCCTGCAATAACAGTAAAAATGTAATTGATAAGTACTCCCACAACAAACTAACATACCAATTATATTTTGAACACAAACATTCTGAATTTCATAAGTAATCAATCCACCCAAAACACAACTTTGAGAATAATCAAAGTTATCATTTCCTAGCATAGTAAAACATGGTAGATAGCCCATAAGAATGATGTGAAAATAAGTTTCCTAACCTGTTGATCCAGGTAGTTCAGACATGTCCACATCATCTTACACACTCATTGCCTTCTGAAGAGCATTTTTCATAATGTTGTTTCATTCTGATAAAGAAGAAAGATGGGGGTTTTCATCTGATTTTAGATTTAAGAAATTAGAACAGGTACACTTGAAAATTTTTGTTTTGGATGTTAACTCTAGCCTCTAATTTCCTTGCATACAGGAAGGTTCACCACTCTTGATTTTAAAGAATGTGTATTTTCATATTGCTGTCCAGCACAGTCATCAGACATAACTGCAGTTCATTTTGGTGGGGCACCGTTTCCAATACAAAGTGCTCCTGTTTGGATTATTGTCAATACCAAGAATTTTTTTTTTTCTTCAAAGTACCTTTTGGTGGTAGTGGCGCACCTAAGAAAACAGGATATTTTTCTTTACATGCTTTTGGACAATTGGCTGTTGAATGTGGCTGTGTGTGAGTCCTGTTACTTCACTTCAAGGTTACAGTCCCCCTCTTCTCAGATGCGGGTTACTTCTCAATGTCAAGAAGTCAAATCTCCTCCCAAAACAGAGGTTTATAGGATCCATACCGACTCAGTAGCCGGGAGAGCTTTCCTTACAGAAAATGGGTTTTTAAAAATAGAACAAGTAGGTTCAGATTTGTGAAATCATCAATAATAGCAGGTGGTCCTCTTCGTGGGTCTCATGGGGTTGATGGCAGCTACCATTTGTGAAACTCCTTTTGCTCATCTCAGAATGTGGGCAGTGCAGCACGTTTTTCTGTGTTTTTCACCATGCCGCATGAGCTTCTGGGTTGGCTGAGGCAGTGGATGAACAGATCAAATGTTCAAGATGTTCTATTCAATCTCTCTTTGCCATCAGTGATGCTAACATCAGATGCATCCAACAGTGGATGGTGAGATTGTTTGGCTCAATTTACAATTGGGCCACTGGGGCTTTCCAAATAAAGAACTTGCATATCACTGTATTGACATTAAGAGCCATTCAGATCTCCTTCACCTGTCAGACACATGGTGCCTTCCGCTGTCTCTGGATATTTTGTGACTGCAACAAGGCAGAAGTCTCCATCCAGATCCAGAGTCTCTTCATCTGACCGCGAAGGGCCATTGGACTTTGACTAGTCTTGATCAGTCATGTTCTTCCTTGGTGTAGAATATACTGCTCAGTTCTAGAAAACTATCTACAAGAGAGTGTTATCAGTTAAATGGAATACATTTGTCGCTTGGGTGAAGGGAAAATCTGACTCTCTGGTGGGAGCTTCCGTATCTCTTTATTCTTCAGACTTTAAGGACATAAAATATTGAAGGGTTGTCTAATTCTTCTTTAAGAGTTCACCTGGCTGCTATTTCAGTTTACCATGTTTTGGTCAATGGTAGATCACTGTTTGTACATGACTCTGTCAAAAGGTTTATGAATGGGTTATCTAACATATATCCTTCTTTTAGGGATCCTGTCCCAATTTGGGATCTTAATTTGGTATTATTTATGAGTATGAGGTCACCCTTTTGACTCCATGATGGAGTGTTATTTCATTTTATCTATTAAACTGGTAAATATCACTACTATTATGTCAGTCAGAAGGCTGAGTGAATTGCACACCCTGATGACCCATCACTTACTAATTTTCAGAAAGATAAAGTGATCCCAGGTTTTTACCAAAAATAGTTTTTCACATCAGACCATTGATTTACTGGTTTTCTTTCCAAGACCTCATGCTAATAAAGCAGAGTCCGTGTACATTCTTTTAGATGGTAGGCTGGCTCTTCCTGACTACTTAAATACACCTACAAGTTTTAGGAAGTCACCTAGACTGTTTCTTATGCTAAAAATCACATAAGTCGTACTTTGTCCACTCATGCTGTTTTTGGATGGGTTAAACAATGCAATGTGCAGTATTATGAGTTAGCAGAAATTTCTGAGCTGCCTATTGAATGGCCTTATTCTTCAAGGGCTGGAAGCATCATTAGCTTCACTTAAAGACTTCTTATTAGAGAAATATGCAAGGCTGCTACTTGGAAGTTGGTGCACTTGTTCGCTAAATATTATGTGCTGGATCGTGCTGGTGTAGCAGATGCTAAATATGGCAGAGCAGTGTTGCAATCATTATTTAATTAGGACTCTGTTCCCAACTCTGGGATTTTTTAGCACTGCCCTCAAAACATTTGAAGACACTGAGGATATGTCTACAGTATGAAATTAAGTTGATTTTATAGAAATCAATTTTTAGAAATCAATTTTGTACATTCGGTTGTGTATGTTCCCAATAAGTGTGTTAAGTCGGCGGAGTGTGTCCTCAATACCATGGCTAGCATCGACTTATGGAGCGGTGCACTGTAGGAAGCTATCCCACAGTTCACACAGTCTCCGCTGCCCATTGGAATTCTGGGTTAAGCTCCCAATGCCTGATGGGGCAAAAACATTGTTGGGGGTGGTTTTGGGTACATGTTGTCAGTTGCCCCTCCCTCTGTGAAAGCAACAGCAGACAATCATTTCGCTCCTTTTTTCCTCGGTTACTCGTGCAGATGCCATAGCACAGCAAGCATGGAGCCTGCTCAGCTCACTGCTGCTGTTGTGAGCATTGTAAACACCTCGTGCGTTATCCTGGAGTACATGCAGAACCAGGCTAAGAGACGCCAGCATGAGGATGATTTTGATGAGGACACGGACACAGGCATTCCTGAAAGCACGGGATGTGGCAGTTGGGACATCATGGTGGCAGTGGGGCTAGTTGATACAGTGGAACACTGATTCTGGGACCAGCAAACAAGCATAGACTGGTGGGACCGCATAGTGTTGCAGGTATGGGATGATTCACAGTGGCTGCAAAACTTTTGCATGCGTAAGGTCACTTTCCTTGAACTTTGTGAGTTGCTTTCCCCGCCCTGAAGCTCAGGAATACCAAGATGAGAGCTGCCTTGACAGTTGAGAAGTGAGTGGCGATAGCCCTGTGGAAGCTTGCAACTCCTGACTGCTACTGGTCAGTTGGGAATCAGTTTGGAGTGGGCAAGTCTACTGTGGAGACTGCTGTGATCCAAGTAGCCAATGCAATCACTGATGTTCTGCTATTAAGGGTAGTGATTCTGGGAAATGTGCCGGTCATGCTGGATGGCTTTCCTGCAATGGGGTTCCCAAACTGTGGTGGGGCGATAGACGGAATGCATATCCCTATCTTGGCACCGGATCACCTTGCCAACCAGTATGTAAACCGCAAGGGGTACTTCTCAATGGTGCTGCAAGCACTGGTGGATCACAAGGCATGTTTTACTAACATTAACGTGGGATGGCCGGGAAAGGTGCATGATGCTCGCATCTTTAGGAACTCTGGGCTGTTTTAGCAGTTGCAAGAAGGGACTTACTTCCAAGATGAGAAAATTACCGTTGGGGATGTTGAAATGGCAATAGTTATCCTTGGGGACCTAGCCTGCCCCTTGCTCCAATGGTTCATGAAGCCATACAAAGGCAGCCTGGACAGTAGTAAGGAGCAGTTCAACTCAAGGCTGAGCAAGTGCAGAATGGTGGTAGAATGTAGCTTTGGACATTTAAAAGCTCGCTGGCGCTGTTTGCTGACTAGGTTAGACCTCCGCGCAACCAACATTCCCATTGTTATTGCTGCTTGCTGTGTGTTCCATAATATCTGTGAGAGTAAGGGGGAGACATTTATGGCGGGGTGTGAGGTTGAGGCAAATTGCCTGGTGGCCGATTTTAAGCAGCCATACACCATGGTGATTAGAAGAGCACAGGTAGATGCGCTGCACATCAGAGAGGCTTTGAAAACCAGTTTCATGACTGGCCAGGCTATGGCGTGACAGTTGTGTGTGTTTCTCCTTGCTGCAAACCCGCCCCCTTTGTTGATTTTAATTCCCTGTAAGCCAAACACACTCCCTCCTTCGATCACAGCTGGCAAAGGAAATAAAGTAACTATTGTTTTGAAACCATGCATTGTTTCTTTCTTAATTTTTTAAAAAAAGTGAGATAACTGAAAAGGTAGCCCAGGTGGGGTGGAGTGCGGGAGGAGGGAAGGACAAGGCCACTTGATTTATAGTGTGGCTACAATAAGCAATAATGGTTTGAATGATAGCCTTCTGTTGCTTGGGCCATCCTCTGGAGTGGAATGGCTGGTACCCGGAGCCTCACCCCCGTGTTCTTGGGCGTCTGAGTGAGGAGGATATGGAACTTGGGGAGGAGGGCAGGCGATTATACAATGGATGCAGCGGGGGTCTGTGTTCTTGTTGGCTTTCGTGCAGCTCCACCAGATGCCTGAGCATGTCCGTTTGCTCCCCCATTAGCCTTAGCATTGCCTCCTGCCTCTGCTCTTCGTGCTCACTTAATGCTTTCCTGGCCTCTGCCACTGAATGCCTCCATGCATTCAGCTGTGCCCTATCGGTGCGTGAGGACTGCATGAGCTCGGAAAACATGTCATCTTAAGTGTGGTTTTTTTCGCTTTCTAATCTGCGATAACCTCAGGGATGGAGATGATAGAGGAAGCCTAGAAACATTTGTACCTCGGGGGAGATAAAAAGGGAGAGTAAAATTTAAGACGATACATTCTGAGAACAAAAGGGAGACTCTTTCACAGTGAATCAAGCAATTCACAGCAGACAGCACGTGCTTAGGTACAAGGTCGCATTTTGCCTTTTATATTGAGCACCTGCCGGTATGGTGACACATCACAAATGGCTGGGCAACAGAATTTGGTATCCAGGCAGCCATGGTAAGCCTTTTGGTACATGGGGATGGCTTCTTATGCCTTCATAACATGTGAGAATGGTTTCAAACTGCACCGCCATCCTTTCCCATAGCAAGCAATGCTGGTTGGGTTTCACATTTAAAAGGAGGGGCTCTGGTTTTCAGGTGGATATGCAGCACACACCTCCCCCCACCCCATCACGTGGCTATTCTCTGTGATGATCCCTTCATCCCTCCCACTGCTGTGTGGCTATTCTCCGGGATGATCCCTTTTAGCCAAGTGCAAACAACCCAGCATGAACAGCATCCTTTTACTGTTCACTTACAAAAATTCCCCTATTTCAACCAGGTGACCATGAATGATATCACTCTCCTGAGGCTAACACAGAAAGATATAGACCGAATGTTGCTTGAATGCGACCAAAACCCAGGACCATTCATTGCCATGCTTTGTGCTGCAATGATTCCAGACTACTTGCTACTGGCTTGGCATAGTGAAGTGTCCTACTGTGAAGGACAAAATAAGGCAGCCCTCCCCAGAAACCTTCTGCAAAGGCTTTCAGATTACCTCCGGGAGAGCTTCATGGAGATATCCTTGGAGGATTCCTGCTCCATCCGCAGACACGTTAACAGACTTTTCCAGTAGCTGTACTGGCCGCGAATGCATCCCGCGTCTTCAGGGAAAATCAAATATGAAACACTATTGCTTTTAAACCCTGCACTGTAGTTACAAATGTGCACTCATCAGAGCTTCCTTCTCCGCCTTCATGGTCGGGGATCCTGCCTTGAGAGGGTATTGGTTCCAGGATGATAAGTTCCTGACTGCCAGGGAGAACGGATTCACCACTTGCCTGCTGCACATTCTTCTTCTCCTCCTCCTCCTCCTCTTCCTCATCTACAAAATCCTCCTCCATGTTGTGTGAGACTCCCTCCTTGCAGGTGTCCACGGACAGTGGTGGGGTAGTGGTAGGGCCCCCCCATAGAATGCCATGCAGCTAGTCATAGAAGCAGCATTTCTGGGGCTCTGACCCAGAGCGAGCATTTGCCTCCTTTGTCTTTTGGTAGGCTTGCTTGAGCTCCTTAACTTTCATGTGGCACTGCTGTGTGTCCCTGATACAGCCTCTCTCCACCGTGCCCTGTGCGATTTTGGCATATATATTAGCATTTCTTCTTTTTGATCAGAGTTCGGCCTGCACAGATTCTTCTCCCCATACAGCGATCGGATCCAGTGTCTCCCTTTTGGTTATGCTGGAGCTCGTCACGCTGACTGTCATAAAAATAAAGGGAAGGGTAAACATCTTTCTCTCCTGGCCAGAGGAAAAACCCTTTCACCTGTAAAGGGTTAAGAAGCTAAGACAATCTTGCTGGCACCTGACCAAAATGACCAATGAGGAGATGATATTTTCAAAGCTGATGGGGGGGGAACAAAGGGTTCTCTATGTCTGTGTGTTGCTTTTGCCAGGACTAGAGCAGGAATGCAGGTCAGGACTCCTGTAAAAAGTCCGTAAGCAATCTAGTTAGATATGCATTAGATTCTGTTTTGTTTAAATGGCTGATAAAATAAGTTGTGCTGAATGGACTCTATATTCCTGTTTTTGTATCTTTTTGTAACTTAAAGTTTAGCCTAGAGGGATTCTCTGTTTTGAATCTGTTTACTCTGTAAGGTATTTACCATCCTGATTTTACAGAGGTGATTCTTTTACTTTTTCTTTAATTAAAATTCTTCTTTTAAGAACCTGATTGCTTTTTTATTGTTCTTAAGATCCAAGGGTTTGGATCTGTGTTGACCTATGCAAATTGGTGAGGATTTTTATCAAGCCTTCCCCAGGAAAGGGGCTTAGGGCTTGGAGGGATTTTGGGGGGAAAGATGTTTCCAAGCGGGCTCTTTCCCTGTTATATTTGTTAGAAGCCTGGTGGTGACAGCAATAAAGTCCAGGGACAAAAGGTAAAATAGTTTGTACCTTGGGGAAGTTTTAACCTAAGCTGGTAAAAATAAGCTTAGGGGGTTTTTCATGTAGGTCCCCACATCTGTACCCTAGAGTTCAGAGTGGGGAAGGAACCTTGACATTGACTAAACAGGAAATGAAATTCAAAATTTCCCGGGGCTTTTCCTGTGTACCTGGCTAGTGCATCGGAGTTGAAAGTGCTGTCCAAAGTGGTCAGATTGGAGCACTCTGGGATAGCTCCTGGAGGCCAATACTGTCGAACTGCATCCGCAACACCCCAAATTTGACCCAGCAGGGTCCATTTTAGCGCTACTCCCCTCTCTGGGGAGTAGTACAGAAGTCGATTTTAAGAGTCCTTTAGGTCGATGGATCGGGGTTGGTTGTGTAGACACGTTCATTTTAAAATTGACCTAACACGGCTATATTCAGCCTAACCCTGTAGTGTAGACCAGGGCTGAGAGGAAGAGTAGGAGGGGACACCCGTACTCCAGCAAGCACAGCTTGCAAAAGGTTCTAACATAAATCGCCACTAGGCAGCACAATATCTGTAAGTGTTAATATTCAGAGTTATCTAAGAGAACTCAAATGACAAGTCAGTAACCTCCAGTCTGCACTTTTGTAGCTTTAGATTGCAGATCTCTATCAGAAGTTTTTTTCTTAGGGAGAGCTGCAAGTTGTCTGTTTCTTCTTTGACAAAACCTTGGGCTTTTCTGGAAAAGTAGATTCTAGTGAAGACCTCTCATCTGAGGCTGATTCATCCCTCTCCCAATTTAGGAAGGGTGGAATGTGTCATGACACAGTGCCTAAAGTAAATGGATAGCATTAGCTATCTTCCCTTTCATCACTGCGAAAAAGCTAAGATGTGGAAGTCTATCAGGGAGAGACACCTGAAATTTGGGCATTGCAGTGCTGAGCGCTGTAACACCTAAGTCCCCTTGTGTCTAGTCAATTTCACTGTTTCCCCTACCTAGTTAGTTTCCCAGTTGGGTTCCTATGGATGTCATGATTATGGTGCTATCTGTACCTTTGTTTCCCTGATAGCACCCCCTCAAGTGTTCAGCCTCATGTCTTTAATTGTTCCAGGCTGGATTTTTGCAGTTCTGCCAATCTTAAACGCGTGTTGCAGTACCATGTGTATCAACTGTTCTCACCCAGCGAGTCAAACTGAATTGAGGTACCTGCGGTTCTGTGACCAGTAAATACTATTAATTTTAGCAGTAGGAAGAAAGCATAAGGGGAAAAAAAAGGGATTTTAAAACAACAAATAGGCTGCATGCATGTCTCTCTTACCTAAAGGGTTATCATCCCTGATGGTAACCTAAGCAGACCTGCCTTTCTTCAGGCTCCAGCAGGGTGTCTTATGTCTCATTCAGGTTTCTCTGAACAACCACCCACCCTCTTTTGAGTACGTGTACATTGAGTGCCATGTACATTGGTCAAACTGGACAGTCTCTACGTAAAAGAATGAATGGACACAAATCAGACGTCAAGAATTATAACATTCAAAAACCAGTTGGAGAACACTTCAATCTCTCTGGTCACTCGATTACGGACCTAAGAGTGGCTATCCTTCAACAAAAAAGCTTCAAAAACAGACTCGAACGAGAGACTGCTGAATTGGAATTAATTTGCAAACTAGATACAATTAACTTAGACTTGAATAGAGACTGGGAATGGATGAGTCATTACACAAAGTAAAACTATTTCCCCATGTTATTTCTCCCCCCCCACCCCACCCCCCACTGTTCCTCAGATATTCTTGTTAACTGCTGGAAATAGCCTACCTTGCTTGTCACCATGAAAGGTTTTCCTCCTTTCCCCCCCCTGCTGCTGGTGATGGCTTATCTTAAGTGATCACTCTCCTTACAGTGTGTATGATAAACCCATTGTTTCATGTTCTCTGTGTGTGTGTATATAAATCTCTCCTCTGTTTTTTCCACCAAATGCATCCGATGAAGTGAGCTGTAGCTCACGAAAGCTTATGCTCTAATAAATTTGTTAGTCTCTAAGGTGCCACAAGTACTCCTTTTCTTTTTGCGAATACAGACTAACACGGCTGCTACTCTGAAACTCTCCTTACAGTGTGTATGATAAACCCATTGTTTCATGTTCTCTGTGTGTGTATATCAATCTCCCCTCTGTATTTTCCACCAAATGCATCCGATGAAGTGAGCTGTAGCTCACGAAAGCTTATGCTCAAATAAATTTGTTAGTCTCTAAGGTGCCGCAAGTACTCCTTTTGTTTTTGCGAATACAGACTAACACGGCTGCTACTCTGAAACCTCTTTTGAGTGTCTTCCTTTTTAAATCTGCTACAGTTCTTCTGATTGCCTTTGCTTCTTCCTGTCCTATTTGAAACTAGTTTTGCAGATTGACTGGAGAGGAGGCAAATCCTCAGTTAACAGTGCTGTCATTCTCCTTTAATGGTCTTCAAGTGTTTCTAAAGAGTGTGTGTGTGTGTGTGTGTGTGTGTGTGTGTGTGTGTGTGTGTGTGTTGTATCTTGACCCATTCTTTTCCCTTTGTTTGTTTTCCTGATAGCCCACTTTTACTCTAAATCAATATATTCATATAGTAAACATCCCAATGACCACATGAACATGCAGTATTTATAAATCATTACAGAGCAGCTCTAAATCACAATCAATTCACACAACAGTGGAGGAAAAACAAAGGAAAATGTGATTGTAAAGCTACAACTATTAGGGAGAACTTAGAGACCTTTATAGCACCTGGAGCTACTTTTAATTCTTTTGGGTTTTGACTAAATTTTAGGTAGAGTGTGGTTTCTTTTAAGATATATTTAACGAAAACTTTATGCAAGTTGGTTTACATTTTACTTTCATTTTTTGTCCATTTTATAAAATTGTACTTTTTAATGACGGGCATTTTTCTGAGGTGCCCGCTCTCCACATGCTATAAAAACTCCATAGCTCACCTGTGCCAAAATAACAGTTTTTCTGCATCTAAAAGCCAGGGTCAGCATTTGGGGGTAGCAAGCAGGGCAATTGTCTGGGGTCCCATACCACAGGGGATCTGCGAAGCTCAGCTGCTCAGGGTCTGGGCTTCAGCCCTTGTGGGATGGTGTGGCTCTGGGACTTCAGGCCTGGGCCCCAGCGAGTCTAAGGCCAGCTCTGCTTGGTGGACCCCCAGAAACCTATTCATAGAATCACAGAATATTAGGGTTGGAAGAGACCTCAGGAGGTCATCTAGTACAATCCCCTGCTCAAAGCAGGACCAACACCAACTAGATCATCCCAGGCAAGGCTTTGTCAAGCTGGGCCTTAAAAACCCCTAATCATTTTCATTGCCCTCCGCTGAACTTGCTCCAATTTGTCTATATCCCTTCTGTAGTGGGGGGACCAAAACTGGACGCAGTACTCCCGGTGTGGCCTCACCAGTGCTGAAGAAAGGGGAATAATCACTTCCCTCGATCTGCTGGCAATGTTCCTACTAATACAGCCCAATATGCCATTGACCTTCTTGGCAACAAGTGCACACTGCTTACTCATATCCAGCTTCTTGTCCACTGTTGTTTTTATAGATCTGCCTGCAAAGATATAGATTGCTGTGTATATATTACCTGTCTCCGGCATTGTTTACCACTCTACCAAGTTTTGAGTTATTTGCAAACTTTTGGTAGCAATGATTTTATATTTCCTTCAAGATCATTGGGTCACATTGAATTGATTAAATAGTTCCCTGCAGGACCCCACTAGAAAAAATCCATAGGCTGATGATTCCCCCATTTACAATTACGTTTTCAGATCTGTCAGTTAGTAGTTTTTAATCCACTAGATATGGGCTCAGTTGGTTTTTGTATAGTGCTAAGTTGTTATCAGAATGTCACATAGGACTATGTCAATGTCTTATAGATGTGGGGGGAAAGTCCACACAATTTTTTCCTTTTATTTATACAATTTCAGACTGATTTATTGTCATGTATAGTGTCTGAACATACATTTCTGCCAGATGACAAACAACAAACAAGATGGAATTGGTAGGGACCCAAGTTACCACTTTCCAGGGCACTAGGAAGTCCTTCTGTACTTTATGATGGTCATCACCTCTTCTGTTCCCTTGGTCTTGTCTTCTAGTCTTGTTCCTTAAGTTTCTGGTCTGGTGTTTCTCCTGTTTGGGCATTGTTCACTTGAGTTTTTTATACATTTCCACATTCCAGATTACTTAACCTTTTTGCAATTGGCTTTAGCACATCAGTTCTTAATTTTTTATATAACCATACATTACGCATGAGTAAGCATCAGTTACCTAACTTCTGTATTTTTTACTGACGGTTTTACAATTTCTATGTCATGTTGTTTTGTCTGCAATATTGTTGTAGCCATGTTGGTCCCAGGATATGAAGGACCTGAAGAAGAGCTCTGTGTAGCTTTAAAGCTTATATCTTCCATCGATCGGAGTTGGTCCATAAAAGATATTACCTCCTTTATCTTGTGTCTTTCATGTTGTTTTGTGTCACTCTGGCCTGGGTCATCCCAGGAAAAAGTTTTTTTTTTTAATTATCATTACCTACTTGTGCACCTCTTAGATATGTCTTCCAACATAACACATTACCTGTCTTGCCAGCAATAATATCATTTTAAACAAATCACTAATTAATGTCGAAGAATAGTCAAAAACATACTAAGTGTTACCTCACCTAAACTCATTCACTATCCATAATTAGAAATCATTGAAATATAGCTAAAAAAGTTTATAATCTTACTATTTAGGAGTCCTTCATTTTTTATACTTCAGTGTTGTATGTTAATATGTGCTTTCACCTTAATCTGTTGGGGGTGGGTGGTTTGGAGAGCATAATGATTGTCAGCAATTCTTTTTTCTTTAAACATGGGTTTTTCATTCAAAGTCCAGTTTTGATTGTAAATCATTAGAAAAAAAGTCATTAGAAATTTTCCTGTGTTGCATTTTGAGGGGGTGTCTCCGTCTCGATTTTAGAAGCTTAGTATTTAGTTGTTTTTATGGTACTCCAGGCACTTCCCCCCTTTGACACCTTTGGAAATATAGGATGTTGATTACTTTACATGATGGAGTAAAGAGGTATCCTCCGGTGCTAATTTCTTTTCCTGTTTCTTTTGCCAATCCTTTAACATACACTTTATCTTACAACACATTATAAGCATTACTACAGTTATCAGTGTTTGTAGCCACAACAATATCTTAAAAATAAATGCCACAGCTGGATGTTTCCTAATTGTATTTATTTGATTTCACTAGCTAATTGGTTTTAATGTGTTCTATTGGATTATCTACTGTATTTTTTTTTCATGTGAATTAAGTGTTTTGTATTTTGTTTTAACAAAGATTTTAAATGTAGATTTAATTTAGCAACAGATACTGTAAAATTAGGGAGTAATTACATAGCCTTAGACAGTGATGAGCTGCCAAAATCTTAACAACCGGTTCCCTATAAAAAGTTCTGATTTAAGGGATGTGCCCCAGTATGTATTTTTTGTACCAACAGGGTTACCATATGTCCGTATTTTCCCGGACGGCGATTTAAGAACCAAAAAGCCTGACCTGTCCGGGAAAATACGGATGTATGTTAACCCTGCCTAAAGTTCTTTTTTTAAAAGATGTGCCTGAATTAGAGATGAGCTCCGTTTCACATGTGTGGGTCCCCGCCACTCCCTGGGGATGTGCTAGGGTGACCAGATGTCCCGATTTTATAGGGACAGTTCCGATTTTGGGGTCTTTTTCTTATATAGGCTCTTATTACCCCCCCCCCCCCAACTCCTGTCCTGATTTTTCACACTTGCTGTCTGGTCATCCTAGAGTGTGCACATGTGTGGGTCCCAGCTGCTCCCTGCCCCCCTCATTGAAGCAGGTGTGCAGGGTTACTGCCCTGGGAACTGCAGGGCACCAGTGGACGTGGGGCCAGCTGCAGACAGGGGTGTGGGGCAGGGCTAGCTGTGGGCAGGGCAGGGGGAGTGGAGCTGGCTGGAGACAGGAAAGTGTGGGGTTGGCTGGAGGCAAGGGGGTGCGGAGCTGGCTGGAGACAGGAAGGTGCGGGGTTGGCTGGAGGCAAGGGGTTGTGGGGCTGGCTGGCGACGGGTAGGCTGCAGGCAAGGCAGGGGGTGCATGCGGCAGGGCTTGGCTGGATACAGGGCGGGGGTGTGGCAGGGGCTGGCTGCAGGCAGGGGTTGCAGGGTTGGCTGGAGACAAGGCAGGGACTGGTGGCGGGCGGGGCAAGGGGTGCATGTGGCAGGGGCTGGCTGCGGGCAGGGCAGGGGGTGCGGGGGTGGCTGGAGATGGGGGCTGGCTGCAGGCAGGGCAGGAGGTGCGGGGGTGGCTGGAGATGGGGGCTGGCTGCGGGCAGGGCAGGGGATGCGTGCGGCGGGGGCTGGCTGCGGGCAGGGCAGGGGATGCGTGCGGCGGGGGCTGGCTGCGGGCAGGGCAGGGGATGCGTGCGGCGGGGGCTGGCTGCGGGCAGGGCAGGGGATGCGTGCGGCGGGGGCTGGCTGCGGGCAGGGCAGGGTGTGTGTGTGGTGGGGGCTGGCTGCAGGCAGGGGGTGTGGGGGTGGCTGGAGACAGGCTGGCTGCGGGCAGGGCAGAGGGTGCAGCAAGGGCTGGTGCGGGCAGGGCAGGGGGTGCGTGGTGCAGGGGTGGCTGGAGGCAGGGGCTGGCTGCGGGCAGGGGGTGCGGAGGTGGGTGGAGGGCAGGGTGGCGGTTACGGGGAGAGCAGCAGGACGCAGCCCAGGCCCAGCAGAGCAGCCGGGGACCCACCAGGCAGCATCGGGAGCCCCAGGGCCAGAGGAGCAGCAGAAGCAACAGGGCTCGTGCAAAGGGCCAGGCGGCAGCCCACATGGCTCCCGCAGCGTTGCGCCCCCGGCAGCTGGAGGAGGAATTACATCACTTCCTGGCCGGAGCCCATCAAAGCCTCAGCGCCCCCTGCAGGGAAGCAGGTTAACAACTGGTTCTAAAACTGGTTCAAAATTTAACAACCGGTTGGCGCGAACCGGTGAGAACCGGCTCCAGCTCACCACTGGACTTAGACCAAAGTGTGGGTGACTTATTACCCCTGGCTCCACAAATTTGAGTATGGGTATGATTTTGATTGATGTATTCATAGTTTTGAATTTAGGAATAAATCACCAATTGAACTGGTTAATTGGGAATACTTTCCCTCTCTAATTCTGTTGTAACTGTTGTGTAACTACACAGTATTCTCCATTTCCCACATACGGGGCATGTGTTTGATGTACGTTCCAGGTACTCAGCTGTACTGGGCAATCAAGATGAGTCCTTTGGATTTTGGTTCGTTACTGTGATTTATACCAGAGCTGGGTTACATGGGCCCTAGGGCATGACATTGGCAGATCAGTCTGGCTTGTGTTTCTGAGCAGCAGGCCAAGAATGGGTGCTTGCTATCACTCATGTAAGTGTTTTACCAGTGTCTGAGGTACCTGGACACAGTACTTGGAAAGAGTCTTCGAGGATCCCTACGCAGTGAGCCTGTACTATTGTTTCATAAATGTGTTTGCTTTTTCAGTTATTGGCAGGAAAAGTGAAAAATATGCTGTATTTGCAAGTCTTCTGTATAGTAACTATAATCAAGAGGTGACATAGCTACCAAAGCTAGATGCCAGAGGATATCAATCTCTGTCACTAGTTGTGTTTTATTCCTAGAATAATAGACTATTTGGGTTAGAAGAGACCTCAGGAGGTCATCTAGTCCAATCCCCTGCTCAAAGCAGGACCGACACCAACTAAATCATCCCAGCCAAGGCTTTGTCAAGCTGGGCCTTAAAAACCTCTAAGGATGGAGATTCCACCACCTCCCTAGGTAACCCATTCCAGTGCTTCACCACCCTCCAAGTGAAATAGTGTTTCCTAATATCCAACCTAAACCTCCCCCACTGCAACTTGAGACCATTGCTGCTACTTCTGTCTTCTGCCACCACTGAGAACAGCCTAGCTCCATCCTCTTTGGAACCCCCTCTTCAGGTAGTTGAAGGCTGCTATCAAATCCCCCCGACTCCTCTCTTCTGCAGACTAAATAATCCCAGTTCCCTCAGCCTCTCTATGCAAGTCATGTGCTGCAGTCCCTTATTCATTTTCGTTGCCCTCCGCTGAACTCACTCCAATTTGTCCACATCCCTTCTGTAGTGCGGGGACCAAAACTGGACGCAGTACTCCAGGTGTGGCCTTACCAGTTCCGAATAGAGGGGAATAATCACTTCCCTCGATCTCCTGGCAATGCTCCTAATATGCCGTTGGCCTTCTTGGCAACGAGGGCACACTGCTGACTCGTATCCAGCTTCTCATTCACTGTAATCCCCAGGTCCTTTTCTACAGAACTGCTGCTTAGCCAGTCGGTCCCCAGCCTGTAGCGGTGCATGGGATTCTTCCTTCCTAAGTGCAGGACTCTGCACTTGTCCTTGTTGAACCTCATCAGATTTCTTTTGGCCCAATTCTCCAATTTCTTTAGGTCACACTGGACCTATCCTTACCCTCCAGCATATCTACCTCTCCCCCCAGCTTAGTATCCTCTGCAAACTTGCTGAAGGTGCAATTAATTCCATCATCCAGATCATTGATAAAGATGTTGAACAAAACTGGACCAACCCCTGAGACACTCCACTTGATACCGGCTGCCAACTAGACATCGAGCTGTTGATCACTACCTGTTGAGCCCGACAATCTAGCCAGCTTTCTATCCACCTTATAGTCCATTCGTCCAATCCATATTTTTTTAACTTGCTGGCAAGAATACTCTGGGAAACCGTATCAAAAGCTTAGCCAAAGTCCAGATATATCACAGCCACTGCTTTCCCCATATCCACAGAGCCAGTTATCTCATCATAGAAGGCAATCAGGATGGTCAGGCATGACTTGCCCTTGGTGAATCCATGTTGACTATTCCTGATCAACTTTCTTTCCTGCAAGTGCTTCAAAATGGATTTCTTGAGCACCTGTTCCATGATTTTTCCGGGGACTGAAGTGAGGCTGTAGTTCCCTGGGTTCTCTTTCTTCCCTTTTTTAAAATATGGGCACTATAATTGCCTTTTCCAATCGTCCAGGACCTCTCCCGATCACCACGAATTTTCAAAGATAGTGGCCAAGGCTCTGCAGTCACATCGGCCAACACCCTCAGCATCCTTGGATGCATTAGATCTGGACCCATGGACTTGTGCACATACAGCTTTTCTTAATAGTCCTTAACCTGTTCTTTCATCACTGAAGGCTGCTCTCCTCCTCCCCATACTGTGTTGCCCAGTGCAGCAGTCTGGGAGTTGACTTTGTCCGTGATTTAACTGGGGATTGGTCCTGCTTTGGACTAGATGATCTCCTGAGGTCCCTTCCAACCCTGATATTCTATGATTCTATTATTCTAAGACCAAGGCAAAAAAAGCCTCGAGTACTTCAGCTTTTTCTACATCATCTGTCACTAGGTTGCCTCCCCCATTCAGTAAGGGTCCCACATGTTCATTGACTTTATTGCTAACATACCTGTAGAAACCTTTCTTGTTACCCTTCACATCCCTTGCTAGGTGCAACTGCAATTGTGCCTTGGCCTTCCTGATTACACTCCTGCATGCTCTAGCAATGTTTTTATACTCTTTCCTAGTCATCTGTCCAAATTTCCACTTCTTGTAAGCTTCCTTTCTGAGTTTAAGCTCACCGAAGATTTCACTGTTAAGCCAATCTGGTCACCTGCCATATTTGCTATTCCTTTTGCACTTCAGAATGGTTTGTTCCTGCTCCCTTAATAAGGCTTCTTTAAAATACAGTCAGTTCTCCTGGACTCCTTTCTCCCCCATATTAGCTTCCCAGGGGATTCTGCCCATCAGTTCCCTAATGGAGTCAAAGTCTGCTTTTCTGAAGTCCAGGGTCCATATTTTGCTACTTTCCTTTCTTTGTTTTGTGAGGAACCTGAACTCAACCATTTCATGGTCACTGCTGCCTAGGTTGCCACCCATTTCTACTTCCCCTAGCAATTCTTCCCTGTTTGTAAGCAGCAGGTCAAGAGGAGCATGGCCTCTTGTTGGTTGCTCCAGCACTTGTACGAGGACACACTCCAAAAACTTCCTGGATTGTCTGAACATTGCTGTATTGCTCTCCCAGCAAATGTCAGGGTGATTGAAGTCCCCCATTAGTACCAGGGCCTGTGATCTGGAAACTTCAGTTAGTTGTCCGAAGAAAGCCTTGTCTACCTCATCCTTCTGATCCAGTGGTCTATAACACATGCCGTGTACCAATCCAGCAAATACTCATTGGCAATGAAGCTAAGCATTTCTCTATTTGAGTATTTTTTTTAAAGTTTTTTGAATGTTTATGAATATATATGTACCCATTGTGTTTCATATTATCTATAACTGCAGTTAATAACAGTTTAAGTTCATTCAGAATCCTGTTTTTCTTGAATTACTGCAGCAAAACAAAAAATATTAAATGGTATAAAATGTTTTCTTTTTAACCTAATACTTGTCTTTATCTAAGGATTTGAAGAATTGTGTTTGCCTTTTTTTCTACTTTCTTTTGTGTGTAGCAATATATTGGCTACTTATCACAGGACTTTTACTGTTCCAGGTTTTTAACTTAGGCCTCATCTACACTAGGAATTTACATTTGTATAGTTATGTCTCTCAGGGATATGAAAAATTCACACCCCTGAGAGACACCACTATATCAACCTAACCTATGGTGCAGTCCAGCGGTAGATCGGCAGGAAAATTCTGTTTCTAGCACAAACAAACTTATCAAACATATTTTCATGGATTTGGGTGGTGAGTGGCATCCAGCGCCATGTTTTATTCTTTCACAACTTAACATTAGCATAAACTTTTAACAAACAATTTGAGAAGTGTATAATAATTAACATTATCACTGGCTGCATTGTACCAAAATGATTTTATGAGGGAGAGGTGTTTATGGAGGGGTGGGAATACAAATCAGAGTAGCCATTATCCTCCTTCCTAAGGTACAGATGAGGCAAGAGAGGCAGCAGTGCCAGTGCCCTTACATTTCCTTAAATTCTCTATAGTTTGATTTCACTCTCTGTCTGGGCATAAGACTATGCATTCTTTCTTCCCATAACTGCACATTCTGTGTTGCTTTTAGTTTCTCACTGTCACAGCACAATGATTGATTTTTACCAAAAGCAAATACTGTGGCTGTCAGTTGGCTGTCAGCTGCATGCAGACTGTTTGTTTGCAGGATTCAGTTACCTTAAACAAACCTCTAATTTCATCAAAAAACTTTGGTAGAGAAAACCTATTTTCCATAAAACCATGTCGATGAGGAATAATTATGCTACCGTCTTTTAATTGTTTACTAATTGCCTCTCATATCAACCTTTCCGTGATTTTGCCGATGACTGATATCAAATTAACTCATCTGTAGTTTCCCGGGTCATTCCATTTACTCTTTTAAAATATTGGTAGAACATTAGTTTTTTTCCTATGCTCTTTGCCAGTGTTACAACCTTTGCTAAAAATCCACATTAATGGTTCAGAGAGATGGTCAGAGAATTCTTTTAATATTTTTGGGTGTAAGGTACTGGGACGGGTTGGACCATTTGGGAAGCCACCTTATGGTGCTGACATACAACTGAGTCTGCCTGTTTTGAGTCAGAACCTGTTTAACCTGTCTTGCTGAGCCAGGCTCTTAAATTGTCCTCTTACACACATGCAGGTCACACCCAGCGGCAGATCAGCTCTGGGAAGACTCCGTTTAAGGGACTTGCTCCAGCACTCAGATGCCCACCTCCTTGGAGTACAGACCCAAAGATATATTATGAAATTTGCCCCTCCCTCAATGTGGAGAGAGGTGTACACACTTCCTGCCCCCTCCCATTAGAAATTACAGAAACTGGATTTAATAATAAACAAAACAAATGTTATTAACTATAAAAGGCAGATTTTAAGTGGCAAAAGGGGTAACAAACAGAACAAAGCATATTACTAAGCAAATGAAATCAAACACGCAAACTAAGCTAGTTTCACTAAAGGAATTGGTTACAAATAGTATTTCTTACTCTAGATATTGTTTCAGGCAGTTTGCAATGTTTCTGTGCTTCAGAGTTCCAGTAATATTCCTTTTCAGACTGGACCCCTGTCTTAGTCTGGACTCTCCCCCTTGCCTTCCCTTTTGCAGTCTTTCTTCTTGGGCAGACAGGCCATGGAGAGGAAGAGTCTTGTTTGCCTTCCTCCCCACCCTTAAATAGGATTTACATAAGGTGGGAATTCTTTGTTTCCCAAACTTGACCTCTCTCCCCTTACAGTGGAAAGTTACAAGAAGTCCCAGGTAATGTTTTAGTATCAGGTGACAAGACCACCTGACCCTGTAGTATCACAGCGTCCAGGAGTCAGTGGCAGTATGGAGTGTCCATAGGAAGACCAAGCTTTTCACTGTCCTCACTGGTGGGCCATCCACCCTGTCTGGCTTTTCCATTGTTGTACCTGAAGTGTTAGCAGTGGGCATCATCCAAAGTAGCATACAGTAGTTGAAATACAGATACACAGTCAGTATTCCTAACTTTAGATACAGAAATGATACAAGAGTACCTGTGGCATTTTAGAGACTAACAAATTTATTTAGTCTCTAAGGTGCCACAAGTACTCCTGTTCTTTTTTGCGGATACAGACTAACACGGCTGCTACTCTGAAACCTGAGAAATGATACAGGCATACAAATTGGATAATCACATTCAGTAAATAATAGCCTTTCCAATGATATCTCACATGAGCCATCCTGCATAAAGTATATCTGGGTTATGTCATATTCATATCATAAGTATATTTTCATAAAGAATGTAGAATGACACGTCACAGGTATCTGTTCCTGCTGTTTATAAAAAATATTCTACTTTGATTGTTACTGAGAAGAAGGTAGAGTTGTGATGGAATAAAGCCACTGTGGCTGGTTGATGGTTCAGAACAGCACATCCAACAAGATACCTTGGTGTTAGTGGCAGTAGGGGAGTTGAAAAGAGGGCAGGGTGAATGAAGTAGGGAGGTCCTGTCAGCTCTTATTGGTTTTCTTTTTGAAAAAGACAGATCCTGTGTAGTAAGGATGTGGGGGCTGGAGAATTGAGGGTTTAAGAAGGTATTTAATAGGTGACTGAAGTGTGGTGGTTCATCAGGGTAGAGAAGTAAAATTGCTTAGTGATAAAAGTGGTAGAATTGAGCAGGGCTTTGGAGCTGTGCTCCAGCTCCGCTCCAGCTTCAGGCAAAAACCTGCAGCTCCACGGCTCCGGAGCTGCTCCAGCTCCAGGCTCCGCTCCAAAACCCTGGAATTAAGGGAGGAGAGAAGAAATTTGTAGGTGCAGAAGTCAGCATGGTCCTGCGACTTGCACCAGACCTGTGTGAGAGCAGGAATGAAGACAGTGGATGTTGGCGGTGATCCGGAACTGGGGGTTGGCATGATGACCTTGCAGTGTGTGAACTAATACACCATATAGACAAACCCTGTATTCACTCCCCTATCTGGTTCCTCAGCACACCAAACAGCAGCACCATGGGGAACTGAGAGTTGATGAGCAGGACTGTGAGAGTGTATTGGGGAAGCAACATTGAATGGAGGAAGCATGAAGAAAAATGGGGCTTGAACTAGGGGGACTGAGGTGGCAGACATGGCGAGAAGAGGATCTACACGCTGATGATAGTTGCAATGTCCCATTTTGTGTGGTTTGGAGGATGCGGGTAAGGTAATGCGAAGAAGGTGAAATTAAGATTGTTAGATGCTCCAAAGGTTGGGTGAAGATTAAGCTAATGATATCCTGGATTTTTATGGTTTTGTTACTAGTGAATGCACTTAAGCAACCTTAACTAGTATATAATTTTGGGGGCGGTGGAGGGGTGGGACTATTCATAAGGCTAAGCAGCTGATTTGTTGGACAGTGGCAGCAGACTTTAATACCCGAGGGCACAGTTTTTTTAAACTTTAAAATTTTAAATCGCTTTATAGTTGGATGAAAACTAATTCTGGAAGGCCCCAAATGAGCAGACCAAATGCAGTTTTGCTGCATCCAGAGACTGCAGTTTTCAGCATGCTATGATCCACCTTGATTTTAGTGACGAGCCATCCAAATCAGGGTGGGACTTGCTGTGCTGGGACCTGTAGTTTTTGCAGGCCATGTCTCCTGAATGACTTTGGGTTACTGTAGTATGCTATGTTACACATAAAACAGGTTGTTGATGCAACCCTTTATTGAGCAAAAGGTAGGGAAGAGCCCTTTTTGGTATTTTTTTAATTAGTCATTGCTAAGCATAATTTTGTGTGCCCTATATAGGGGGAGAGATGCATTTATGAAACCATGTGTCAGCCCTGTAGATGAAATTCAGAACATGGGGTCTTTTTATTTCTAAACTGTTGAATAAAAGGGCAAGGGAAAATACTGAGACATGATTTACAATAACCACTCATTGTCTCAGAAAGATGAGTGCTCTCATGGTTTGTGAACAAATAAGGCTCTAAAGCAAAACTGAGTTTTACTGCTGCAGCTGTGGCAAAATACAGTGTGGAATCAGTTTGAGAACTGGGACTAAGTTCTAAATTGACATACTTCTGTGAAACTCTAAGTCAACAAAATTGGCTACAATAAACCAGTGCAGAATATGGCTTCTTCTGTTTAATGGGGGGTTGTCACAGTTTTGTTTCCTTTATGAAGCCAGCCTCTGACTAGCATTTGTTTCTTTAGAGAAGAAGAGGAACGCCTGAGAAATAAGATCCGAGCAGACCATGAAAAAGCTCTAGAGGAGGCAAAAGAGAAGCTGAAGAAATCTCGAGATGAGATTCGAGCAGAGATTCAGACAGAAAAGAACAAAGTAGCCCAAGAGATGAAAAAGAAAGACAGCAATCCGCTGCCACCTGTACCAGTACCAAACCTCATAGGGATAAACAGCGAAGACCCAACAGATAAGGACATCCGAGAGAAGAGGGACAAAATTAAAGAGGTAACAGGCAGTGTGTGATCATGGTTGTTGCAGGCTGTGATGGGAATTGTTTTATTTAGATTTTCAGCCATTGCTGTTATGAACATTTTATAAAATCACATTTAAAAATTAAGAATGATTATAAATCATTCCTTTTAAAAAAAAGTATTTAAAAAACAAAACATTTAGTAACAAACACACCAGAGCTATTCATCTGTGTTGAGGAAGAATTGAATTCTGGTTTGCAGTCAGAAATAACACAGGAGTATGGATGTCTTGTGGCACATTTCCAACATTGTGCATTCAGTTGTTTTTCAGTTTTCTGACTCCCTGAAGCAATAGGTTCCTACAACATTTGATACCAAAGAAATAGGCTGGATGCATATGTCATTATATATGCTTTCAAATATTGAACATGTGATTCACACTTACTATGTTCCTTATTGGTTTCAGTGGTCCATGTCGTCCAGTGTCCTGACTCTAACAGTAGCCAAAACCAGCTGCTTCAGAGGAAAGTGTAAAAAGCTCCATGGTGGACAATTATGGAATTGATTGTCCATAAGAGAAACTTGTTCCTAGTGGTTCCCAAACTGTGGGTCACGACTCCCAGGGGGGTCACAAAAAGGGTGTCACGGGGGGTGGATGGGTTGTGGGTCTCCATCTATGGAGGGGCAGATAGGCCAAACCTGAGTGGCGTTGTGACCATATATGCCAGATCATAACACCTGGAGTAGGGAACTGGGTCCAGCATGACAGGATGCAGGAGCCATCACTTCCTGAGGAGAGTGTGGAATGGGTTTCCTGTCGCTCCCTCCCCCCATCCTGTTGCACGTAGGAGCTGCAGCTGCCTAGAGTGAGTGCAGGGCCGGCTCTCTCGCAGTCTCCCCTGCCTCCCCAGCAGCCTGAGGGTGGCATTAATAGAGGTGAGCCCAAAGGAGTTGTGACCTGGAAGTGTTTGGGAACCACTGAGGTAGTGGTTAGTTCCTGCTCTGAAGTACTATGGTTTAGTCATGTAACTATGAGAATCTCATCTTTCTTTTTTTATAAAAATGTTTGTATCTCTTCTTGATATAGAGAAAAGCTTAAAAACATGATTTATCAGGAAGCAAATAAAAAGAACTCAAAAGTCTTTCTTCTTCATTGAGTGGTTGTATATCTTGCAGTCATGGTATCGCGCACCCCCAATACCAGAAGTAGAAACTTTTTTCTTGTTAGCAGTCCAGTTGGTCCACACATGCTCACAGAATGCCCCCTTCCCTGGCTGCCTGAGGGCATAAAGGGCTTTCAGTTCCTTCAGCTGCACCTTAGGCTAGAGATGGAACACTAAAGGTCCATTATCTCTGTTTTAACATTGGATTTAATCTGTTGTAAATAGTGGGGTTTTTTTTTAGTCAGTTAGCTTTAGATTAGTTTCCTTGTTAGTATTTTAAGATAGTTTTAGCATTTACTTAGATATTGGTGCAGGGTAGTAGACAGCTATGCCATCTAAATCTCCCAGTTTTAAAATGTGCCCCTTGTCTAACATTGCTAGGCTGGCCAGAGACACTCATCAAAAGTGAGGGGGATAATTCTAGTAAATGTGTTATCTGCTGTTCTTTTGCCAATTGGTCTCAGAAGAACATGAAGATTAAATTTAGGGTGTAACTCCTGGACAGATTTATGAGACCTAACTCAGATTCTGGTCAGTCAGATCAGTCTGTCTCCAGTGTTCCCTCTACAAATAGTGCTGCTGGAGCAGTTAAAGGATCTTTGGCTGAAAAGGGAAACAAATTTTGTTCTCCTAGCTCTTCAAAGAAAAAGAAGATGAGATCACCTTAAGACATAGAAAAGTGCCCTATGAAGTTCTAAAGGATACCAATAAGAGCTTTGTACATTACAGAGAGAGACTTCTGATCATTCTGAGCATTCAGTAAACCTCTGAAGGTTACGGTACTCTCTACTGTACATGCTCCATCAGTATGCAAGGATTCGGTAGCAAGTACACAAGCACTAGAATCATAGAATTATAGAATATCAGGGTTGGAAGGGACCTCAGGAAGTCATCTAGTCCAACCCCCTGCTCAAAGCAGGACCAGTCCCCAACTAAATCATCCCAGCCAGGGCTTTGTCAAGCCTGACCTTAAAAACCTCAAAGGAAGGAGATTCCACTTCCTCCCTAGGTAACCCATTCCAGTGTTTCACCCTCCTAGTGAAAAAGTTTTTCCTAATATCCAACCTAAACCACCCCCACTGTAACTTGAGACCATTACTCCTTGTTCTGTCATCTGCTAGCACTGAGAACAGTCTAGATCCATCCTTTTTGGAACCCCCTTTCAGGTAGCTGAAAGCAGCTATCGAATCCCCTCTCATTCTTCTCTTCCGCAGACTAAATAATCCCAGTTCCCTCAGCCTCTCCTCATAAGTCATGTGTTCCAGCCCCCTAATAATTTTTGTTGCCCTCCACTGGACGTTTCCAATTTTTTCACACTCTTCTTGTAGTGTAGGGCCCAAAACTGGACACAGTACTCTAGATGAGGCCTCACCAATATCCAATAGAGGGGAATGATCATGTCCCTTGATCTGCTGGCAATACCCCTACTTATACCGCCCCAAATGCCATTGGCCTTCTTGGCAATAAGGGCACACTGTTGACTCATATCCAGCTTCTCATCCGCTATAACCGCTAGTCCTTTTCTGCAGAACTGCTGCCTAGCCATTTGGTCCCTAGTCTGTAGCGGTGCATGGATTCTTCCGTCCTAAGTGCAGGACTCTGCACTTGTCCTTGTTGAACCTCATCAGATTTCTTTTGGCCCAATCCTCTAATTTGTCAAGGTTCCTCTGTATCCTATCCCTACCCTCCAGGATATCTACCTCTCCTCCCAGTTTAGTGTCATCTGCAAACTTGCTGAGGGTGCAACCTATGCCATCCTCCAGATAATTAATGAAGATATTGAACAAAACTGGCCCCAGCACCGACTCTTGGGGCACTCTGCTTGATAACGGCTGCCAACTAGACATGGAGCCATTGATCACTACCCGTTGAGCCCGATGCTCTAGCCAGCTTTCTGTCCAGCTTATAGTCCATTCATTCAGCCCAGACTTCTTTAACTTGCTGGCAAGAATACTGTGGGAGACCATGTCAAAAGCTTTACTAAAGACAAGGAATAACATGTCCACTGCTTTCCCCTCATCCACAGAGCCAGTTATCTCGTCATAGAAGGCAATTAGATTAGTCAGGCATGACTTGCCCTTGGTGAATCCATGCAGACTGTTCCTGATCACTTTCCTCTCCTCTAAGTGCTTCAGAATTGATTCCTTGAGGACCTCCTCCATGATTTTTCAAGGGACTGAGGTGAGGACTGGCTTGTAGTTCCCCGGATCCTCCTCCTCCCCTTTTTTAAAGATGGGCACTACATTAGCTTTTTCCCAGTCGTCAGGGACTTCCCCCGATTGCCATGAGTTTTCAAAGATTATGACCAATGGTTCTGCAATCACATCTGCCAACTCCTTTAGCACTCTCGGATGCAGAACATCTGGCCCCATGCAATTGTGCTCGTTCAGCTTTTCTAAATAGTCCCGAACTACTTCTTTCTCCACAGAGGGCTGGTCACCTCCTCCCCATGCTGTACTGCCCAGTGCAGTAGTCTGGGAGCTGACCTTGTTTGTGAAGACAGGCAAAAAAAGCATTGAGTACATTAGCTTTTTCCACATCCTCCGTCACTAGGTTGTCTCCCTCATTCAGCAAGGGGCCCACACTTTCCTTGACTTTCTTCTTGTTACTAACATACCTGAAGAAACCCTTCTTGTTACTCTTAACATTCCTTGCTAGCTGCAACTCCAAGTGTGATATGGCCTTCCTGATTTCACTCCTGCATGCCTGAGCAAAAATTTTTATACTCCACCCTGGTCATTTGTCCAAACTTCCACTTCTTGTAAGCCTCTTTTTTGTGTTTAAGATCAGCAAGGATTTCACTGTTAAGACAAGCTGGTCGCCTGCCATATTTACTATTCTTTCTACACATCGGGATGGTTTGTTCCTGTAACCTCAATAAGGATTCTTTAAAATACAGCCAGCTCTCCTGGACTCCTTTCCCCCTCATGTTATTCTCTCAGGGGATCCTGCCCATCAGTTCCCTGAGGTTGTCAAAGTCTGTTTTTCTGAAGTACAGGGTCCGTATTCTGCTGCTCTCCTTTCTTCCTCGTGTCAGGATCCTGAACTCGACCATTTCATGATCACTACCTCCCAGTTTCCCATCCATTTTTGCTTCCCCTACTAATTCTTCCTGGTTTGTGAGCAGCAGGTCAAGAAGAGCTCTGCCCCTAGTTGGTTCCTCCAGCACTTGCACCAGGAAATTGTTCCCTACATTTTCCAAAAATTTCCTGGATTGTCTGTGCATCACTATATTGCTCTCCCAGCAGATATCAGGGTGATTGAAGTCTCCCATGAGAACCAGGGCCTGCGATCTAGTAACTTCCATTAGTTGCCAGAAGAAAGACTCGTCCACCTCATCCCCCGGTCTGGTGGTCTATAGCAGACTCCCACCACGACATCACCCTTGTTGCTCACACTTCTAAACTTCCAGAGACTCTCAGGTTTTTCTGCAGTTTCATACCGGAGCTCTGAGAAGTCATACTGCTCTCTTACATACAATGCAACTCCCCCAGCTTTTCTGCCCTGCCTGTCCTTCCTGAACAGTTTATATCTATCCATGACAGTACTCCAGTCATGTGAGTTATCCCACCAAGTCTCTGTTATTCCAATCACATCATAATTCCTTGACTGTGCCAGGACTTCCAGTTCTCCCTGCTTGTTTCCCAGGCTTCTTGAATTTGTGTATAGGCACTTGAGATAACTTGCTGATCGTCCCTCTTTCTCAGTATGAGGCAGGAGCCCTCCCCCTCACACTTTCCTGCTCTTGCTTCCTCCCGGTATTCCACATCCTCACTTACCTCTGGGCTTTGGTCTCCTTCCCCCGGTGAACGTAGTTTAAAGCCCTCCTCACTAGGTTAGCCAGCCTGCTTGTGAAGATGCTCTTCCCTGTCTTTGTTAGGTGGAGCCCGTCTCTGCCTAGCACTCCTCATTCTTGAAACACCATCCTGTGGTCAAAGAATCCAAAGCCTTCTCTCTGACACCACCTGCGTAGCCATTCGTTGACTTCCATGATTTGATGGTCTCTACCCAGGCCTTTTCCTTCCACAGAGAGGATGGACGAGAACACCACTTGAGCCTCAAACTCCTTTATCTTTGTTTCCAGAGCCACATAGTCTGCAGTGATCTGCTCAAGGTCATTCTTGGCAGTATCATTGGTGCCCACGTGAACAAGCAGGAAGGGGTAGTGATCTGAGGGCTTGATGAGTCTGGGCAGTCTCTCCGTCACATCGTGAATCCTAGCTCCTGGCAAGCAGCAGACTTCTCAGTTTTCCCGGTTGGGGCGGCAGATAGATGACTCAGTCCCCCTGAGGAGGGAGTCCCAGATCACCACCACCCGCCTCCTTCTCTTGGGAGTGGTGGTCGTGGAACCCCCATCCTTAGGACAATGCATCTCATGCCTTCCAATTGGCGGAGTCTCCTTTTCTTCCCTTCCCTCAGATATATCATCTAGTCCATTCTCTGCATTAGTACCTGTGGAGGGAACATGAAAACGGTTGTTTACCTGTATCTGCATTGTTGGTACATGGACGCACCCCTGTTTTCTTCTGGAGGTCACACTATCTAAAGTCAAGGATAGAACCTTCTTGACTGCTTTCTTATTGGTACTACATACACTGGTATCAATAGGTTCTACAGTTACAGCATCAGTACTGATTATTTCAGCTCCCTCATTTATGGTACCATGAGATTTAGTGGTATCTGCTCATTCAGAATCGCTTCTTCTGGTTCATGGTGACAATCCATTATCAGTATCTTAAAGGGCTGAATCATTAGTACTGCCTATTAAACTTCTGATCTGGTATTCACTTAATGAAGATTCCTTAAAGAGCTCCTCATCCTTATTTGGAAGAATCCGCATTAACTTCATCAGCTACCTTGGCCAGTTTGGAGGGATTTCTTTTATTTCTTACTTGTGCATCTCTCACTGGATGTTTGTCCTAAAACCAGATCTCAGAAGTCTTCTTGTAAAGGATTATGTACCTTCCCATGCTTCTTGGTTTCCTCCTCCTTGGGCTACCATGTGGTTACTCTTGTGGGTAATAGATGTGGCCAAACTGATACCCTTTGGCTCCTCATCAGGGCTATAGAGACCCATTTTCATCTAATTCAAGGCAAAGGTAGCCAGCACCTGAGTAATCAGAAATTGGTCATCCTGATGAGAAACCTCATACATCTCCTATCGACATCAGCAGGTTTCCTCTGAGGAAGAATGGTCAGTCAAAGCAGCCTCCTGTAATTTGTGTCCTGCTTTTGAAGGGGTAATAGCAACTTCCTTCTCACCAACATATGGTTATAGATCTTTGCACGATCTTTTAAAGAGGATTGCAGCAGCCCTGGAAATACCAATTGAAATGGTGTGACCCAAGAACCCCTTAATGCCAACTGGCAAGGGAGTTACAGGAATGTCCTGATTCTGGTATGTCCATTTTGGTTCACCAAAGAATGTTGAATGTTATTGAAGGTCTTAAATGAAAGCTAGGGTCACACTAGTCATTAATATTGTTGTGATACATTGTGATACAGATACTTTGTAAGGAGTTTCATGTATATATACTGAAACTATGTTCTAAAGTCTGTATCATGGCAGAATTGACAAAAGTTTTCTGTCCGACAAAAAGATGTGTACCAATGTAGCTGGTTATTGAAATGTAAACTTAAGTATTGTCTCATTCACAATGGGTCTTCCATCACCTATCTAAGCTGAATGCAGATGAAGGATTGTAAAAATGTAAGAAAGTACCTAACAGGTAGCAAACACAGTTGGGGAAGATAACCTTATCTTGAGATACACTTCAAAGGTTTGCTGGAGTCTACTTGGGGAACAAAGATGACACCTTGTTATCCTGCACCTAGGAAGTAAATGGGCAGCGTGTTTACATTCGTGAAAATAGGATCACAACCAGCTTTGGGTGAAGAGGCTGCAAAAGACTTTGGATGAGATAAACTTCTTTACCAGGACATTAGCTTGTTAAGTTTAGTTTCTAGAAGGCATGTTATGATATTGTTTTATATGTAACCTTTTTGTTTCCATTAGCCTTACTCACTATCTCTTGAATCTTTGGTAAAATTTATTATTGTTTTCACTATAAATATATCTCAGTACTCTAGTATTAAACAAGGTGCTGATCCTGAGTTGAATCATACAAATGGGTGTGTACCCTGCTCCCTTGGGGACAGCAGTCCTGGTATTTCTGTGAGTGATCAGTGTTTGGACACTACATGGGAATGCTTCAAAGAGGCTTGGGAACTGGGGTGCACTTATTGTTAATCTACAAAGCAAAATAAGGTCTGGAATAACCCAGAGGGGGTGACTAACAGGCTCGTGGTGTCAGGGAGCAATTAACCTAGTTAAGTATAAGCAAGTCTCCCTCATGCGGGAGGCAGTAGGGTAACAAGGTGAATCACAGCCCTAGGCACTCCGAAAACTGTCACAAATGGTTTCTGATAAATCTCATAAAAGTTTAGATATTCTACATTGTTCTGCTCCTTACAGAATAGCCATGCTCATAAATGATGGCTTACTGGAACCAGCTCAAAGTTTATGGCCTACTCCAGTGATGATTGCAGCTACCTCAAAGAAAGCTGATAGGAAATATCAAGTTCCCACTAAAGACTTTGAGGTGTTTTATACTCATATGTCACCCAATTCTTTGGAGGTCACCGCTGCTCAAGAGTGCACAATGCAGCGACTTTACAAAATAACTTTCAAGGACAAGAAGCCTAAATATCTTGATCTTCTTGGTAGAAAGAATTATTCCTCAGCTGCACTCTGAAAGAGGATTTTTACCAGTCAGGTTCTTCTATCTGAAAAAGAAAGGAGGGCTGAGAAGGGGAGCAGAGGGGATAGCAGGTACACACACGCATATGTGTATATATAGTATATATATATATATATAATGGTGGATCCCAAAAAAAGACAATGCACTTGGTGGATCAACTTAGTAAAAAGTTTGGGAACCACTGGTCTATATGGATTCCAAGACCCATCCCCATTATTGAAAGTCCTTGTAAGATTTTGGCGGGTTAAGGAACTGAGAGGCACTTGGTTTGCCTTGCCCTTTATGCCCTTTAGCGGGGGTTATTCCTTGAACATATAAGGGCCAACTGGGGACTGCTAGCAAGAAAAAAACTTCCAATCTCTATTGCTAGGGAGTATGCAATACTATGACTAGAATACATATGGACAGCAAATCTCAAAGAACATCAGTTACCTCTCTTTTTAAAAAAATCTTTTGATTTTTGGGCAGCCTGACTAATTTGTTTTTTATGCTTGAGGTTGGCATCATAAAATTTGTTCAACCAAAGAAAATATATTTACTGTTGTTTCCAAATACTCAGAATTTAGCCTACTATAAGACAGCAGTTTGGGCTCAAAGGAGAATAGATTTACATTATTCATAAATCCATTTTAGCTTGTTGAACTTACATGATTGTTTCTCATTTTAAAAAGCTTCCCACTTTGAACTCTTGTTTGTTCCTGCAGTTCTTCCACTGTACTGTTGTCTGTATCAAAAAAATACTCACACTGAGTTCACTCCAGGCATTGGGTAGACTATGGTAATTATTACACAGCCTTCCATAAGAAGGTGTGCAATAGCAGTTTCTCAACAGAGACTGAGAAACAAGAGTTTAGGGAGAATTATGTAGTGCTGCCTATACTGCTTTTCACTCTCTGCTTCCCAAGCTTCTGAGCTGAAGAAGTGTTCCATGCCCCTCTGCTGCGGTGAATCTTTTTGGGGAAAGTGAACAGGAGGGAAAATCCCTGTAAATTATGGGGAATACTCAACTATAAAGCTACAGACCACCGCAAAGAAGTAATTCAAAGAGTTAATCCCTTAAATCTGAAACTAATGTACCACACTCATATGCAGATACAAACACTACCATCTTCCCTCCTCTCCCACACTGATAATTAATTTGAAGTCAGTCTTTGCAAGGGAAATGTTTAATGTATTAAAACACAAAGTGTAAACTAGATTTTGCTTGCAACAAGTTCTAGACCTCTCTTGGGCATTAAAAAAACTTCAGCAAACTTTCCAACACTCCCACATTAAATATTTGTTTAAAAACTGGAATCCAGTATTTGTACTGTACATAATTCTCTGCTGAGACCAAGTGAGATTACTTTGAGCTTTCTGCACCCCATTGTTTGGACTAGATGAACAAAAGATGATGAGAACAAATTTTGAATTGTGACAAAGCACTAATATTTCTAAGTCCTAGAAATCATCAACAAGTATGTTTGATTTATTGATTTTTAAGTTATATTATTTGAATTATGGTAGCACCTAGATGCCAGAGCCCCATTCTGCTAGCCCTGTAAAAATATGTAACAGAGACTGTCCCTGTCCCAAAGAACCTACAACCTAAGTATAAGAACATAGACAACAGTTGGATGCAACCTTAATTCAACCTCCTTGTGCATATGAACTGTTATAAAGCCTTTAATTACATGATCACATAACATTTTCCCCATAGGGCACCTACCTCCTTCTGTGCAGACTACAGATGGTGCACACTGAATGGGTAGCTATTCAATGTTTCTTTTTTATCCTCATCATTCATTTTATGGCCCCATGTCTTATTTACTGCACACTATCCAAAACCTGCACTGAATACAGAATTACCAGTTTACTCTTGGGCTTTTCTGTGACACATTGACACATCACTGTAGAATCTCAATGTTTTACAAATATTAATGAATTTATCTTTGCAAAACCCCTGTGAGGTCAGATGTGGTATTATCCCTACTTTACAGATGGGGAACTGAGGCACAGATAGGCTGCTTTTTATAGTTTTTACACTGGACATTCTCTTCCCTCAGCTGATTGGCTGTTTCCTCTCACATTGAACCCCTGCTTCAGTCTTTTTGCATCAGCCTCAGTACCCTGGTCTCCTCCTCCCCTTCTTCCTCTCCCTTCTCCCTTTTTCTTACCCTCTTCCTTTAATTTCAACCTTGTCTCTCTTCAGATAACCCCTCTCTGAGTAAAACCCTTCAAAAAGAATAAAAACAAACAAAACACACACACACAAATCATGGCACCAACTTGACATTTGCAAACCACCACTTAGTTCTCTCTGCTTGTATGTTTCCTTTCCCCTTACCCTCTATTTAGATAGTCAGCGTGCCAGAAGCTTACAATCTACTACTCTGTATTTGTACCATGGCTATCTCAGTGAGGTCCCAATCTCAGCTGGGTTCCATAAACACTACAATAATAATCTTAATAGAATAAGGTCCATTTTTAAAAATCTTCTCTAAGTTTGGGTACCCAACTTGGGACTCCTAGGACTTGATTTTTTTTTTTAGAGTACTTAGCATTTTTATAGCTCTTTATATATTCAAAGCATAGTTCCTATTCACTTCACTTGCAACTCTGAGTGTTTAGCACTTCAGATTCCAGGTATCTCAGAGTGAGGCCACAGAAAATGAGGAAAACACACCAAACTTTTCCTAGGTCGCCACTAATTCTAAGTTCTAATTCTTGCCCAGCATCATGTAGGAGCCTTGTGACAGAGGCAAGGAAATAATCCAGTTCTCCAGGAAAACTTCAACTCTTTGATCTCATGGTTAAATCTTTCTCTTACTGCAGTCCTCTACCTCATTCACTACACACTCTCTAGCAAATGAGTTCCTGCAGACAAGTCTCCTTCACTACAGAATAGTGATTCCTTGCCTAAGTACCATCTTTCTCTTGTTCCTAATGTATTTATATAACCTCTTCTAATTGCCTTTTATGCACCTTGCTAGGTGTAATTCATTTTGAGCCTTAGCCATTCTGATTTTGTCCCTACATGCTTGTGCTATTTTTTGGTATTCATCCTTAGCAATTTGTCCGTGCTTCCACTTTTTGTAGGATTCCTTTTGATTTTCAGTTCATTAAAGAGGTCCTGATGCAGCCACGTTGGCCTTTTACTATTCTTTCTATTTTTCCTTTGCACTGGGATAGCTTGCTGTTATACCTTTATTATCTAACAGCCAACTTTTCTGTACTTCTTTTTGCCTTAGATTTTCTTCCCATGGGACCTCACCTACCAGGTCTCTGGGTTTGTTACTCTGCTTTTTTGAAGTCCATTGTCCTTATTCTGCTGCTCTCACTCCTTCCCTTCCATAGAATCAAAAAGTCTAACATTTCATGATTCCCTTTCATCCAAGTTGCCTTCCGCCTTGAGATTCACAAGCAATTCTTCCCTTAGTCAGAATCAAGCATAAAATGAACGTTCCCCCTAATTACGTCTTCTACCTTCTGAAACAAAAAGTTGTTCCAACAAATTTCAAGAACTTGTTGGACATTTTTATGTTTTGCTGTATTATTATTCTAGTAGATGTCTGGATAGTTAGTCCCCCATTACTATCTGGTCTTGTGTTCTGGAAATTTCTGTTATTTGTTCTAGAAATGTCTGACCTACCTCCTCCTTATTTGGTGGTCTGTGGTAGACCTCTGAAATGATATTGCCCCTGTTTCCCCCATCCCTTTTATCTTCACCCAGAGACTTTCTTCCCGAGCAAGGTGTACTTTCTATACCGATAATCTAGTCATGAGATTTATCCCAGGACGTTTCTGTGATATCAATTAAGTCATAATTTAGCTTGTGTACTAAGACTTCCAGTACTTCCTGTAAAAGCGGTAAAGAATCCTGTGGCACCTTATAGACTAACAGACTCTTTGTCGCTTTTACAGATCTAGACTAACACAGATACCTCTCTGATACAGAACTTCCTGTTTATTCTCCATAGTACCTTGCATTTGTGTATACACATCTATGATATGTATGCTCTCTATAAATATATCAGAGGGATAAATACAGGAGAGGAAGAGGAATTATTTAAGCTCAGCACCAATGTGGACACAAGAACAAATGGGTATAAACTGGCCACCAGGAAGTTTAGACTTGAAATTAGACGAAGGTTTCTAACCATCAGAGCAGTGAAGTTTTGGAATAGCCTTCCAAGGGAAGCGGTGGGGGCAAAAGATCTATCTGGCTTTAAGATTCTACTCGATAAGTTTATGGAGGAGATGGTATGATGGGATAATGTGATTTTGGTAATTAATTGATCTTTAAATATTCAGGATAAATAGGCCTAATCCCCTGAGATGGGATATTAGATGGATGGGATCTGAGTTACCCAGGAAAGACTTTTCTGTAGTATTTGGCTGGTGAATCTTGCCCATATGCTCAGGGTTTAGCTGATTTGCCATATTTGGGGTCGGGAAGGAATTTTCCTCCAAGGCAGATTGGAAGAGGCTCTGGAGGATTTTCGCCTTCCTCTGTAGCATGGGGCACGGGTGACTTGAGGGAGGCTTCTCTGCTCCTTGAAGTCTTTAAACCATGATTTGAGGATTTCAATAGCTCAGACATAGGTGAGGTTTTTCGTAGGAGTGGGTGGGTGAGATTCTGTGGCCTGTGTTGTGCAGGAGGTCAGACTAGATGATCAGAATGGTCCCTTCTGGCCTTAGTATCTATCTATGAATAAGTTGAGCACATTCATCCACTGTTTTCCTCGTTGCTTATATGACCCTATTGAAGTTTTCCATTTCCCCCAGTTCCCCAAATTCTGGGAATCTGTCAAGGTCATCTTTGTATAGTTATCTGTGGGCTTTTGTCATCCATCCACTTTGAAACTAGTTAAAAGTCTGTCTTCTGTGTTGGTGAGTTGGTATCCCAATGTGCTCTTCCCCTTCTTTAGGTGGACCCTATTTCTGCCCAGGAGTCCTTCATGGAACAGCATCCCATGGTCAAGGAAGCCAAAGCCCTCCTGTCAACACCATATGTGCAGTCATGCATTCAACTTGAGGATGAGTCTGTCTCTGCTTGGGCCCTTATCCTCTGCCAGCAGGGTGGACAAGAATGTCACCTGTGTCCCCCTGACTTTTTCATCCTTGCTCTCAGCAATGATGAACGTCACAGAGGATATTGAAAAATTGGAGATGGTGCAGAGAAGAGGCACAAAAATTAGTTGTGAGCTGGAGAAAAAACCTTGATGCAAGACACTTGCGAAATTAGGCAAAGGTTTCTAACCAGCAGAGGTGTGAAGTCCTGGACAAGCCTTCCAAGAGGAGCAGGTGGGGCAAAAAACCTAACTGGCTTCAAGATTGAGCTTGATAAGTTTATGGAGGGGATAGTGTGATGAGATTGCCTACAATGGCATGTGGCCCATTGGTGACTGCCAGCAGCAAAAATCCCCAACTGCTGGAGACAGGACACTTGATGGGGAGGGTTCTGAGTTACTACAGAGAATTCTTTCCCAGGTATCTGCCTGGTGGGTGTTGCCAGTCTGCTAGACTGAAGTGACCTATATTATCAAAATTGTGTTCCCCGTGTAGGTTCTTCAATGTTGCTCATCTTTGTTTTAAATTTTAGGACACTGGCTTATATAAAGAAACAACCCTATATATTACTAGTGTTTTGCTAGTATTTTATGCTACTCTGTATATATTGTGTAACTTGCTTCTCCGGTCTTTGTCCTCTTTTAAAATGATGTTGAGCTCACAGTGCAGTAATTTTCCTTTTCCTCTGTTTTTAAATGTAAAAAAGAATAAAGCCATATATGTACAGAGACCACACAGGAGAAGGGATCATTTTAAATTTGCACACTTTTAAAAGATTCTTGATTCTCCAGACACAAGTATGGGATAGCCAACATGCTAAACATGGCCACAAGCTACATGTAGCCTCCTGGAGTTCAGTGAGGCCTGTTTACTGTAGAGATGAAGTCAGCGGAGATTAGGTGTCCAGTATACAAAGCAGATTGTTGTTGTTTTTTAAAATCAAGATACAGCATTGTATGTGATAAACTTTAATTTTTATGGTTATATATAATTTTCAAGTGTGAAAGTTAAAAATATGACTAGCATCTTGTGGAGTACATGGAAATTAGGGGTGGCTCTGGGCAATATTTGGGTCCCCGCTCTCAGTAGGAATGAGCTCACTAGGGGAGGCTATGTGAGCTAATATACACCTGACAGTTTAAAACGTAACTTTCATAGTAGGTAAATTTCCTCACTTAGCGAACAAAATACTAACTTTATACTTGGCAATCTGTCATCCACAACTATGGGAAACTTTTGACCTTGAGTGATCATTTGGATTTCTGTTCGTACAGAAAAAGGAAAAAAAGACTTGTTTTTCCACAGTATGGGAAATAAGCTGCTAGACAGTTTGCTTTGATTGGTAACTGAAAGAACCTGCATCTGAAGAGGATTGTGAGTCTGTCTATCTGAGAGCATTTTTTAAATGAAATGACTTATTCAAGTTGTCAGTAATTGTAAATCAACCTACAAACAAAATAACGCAAAGTAAAGTTTTCATCCCCAAAATAGAAGAGAGCGAGAGATTCTATGAAGTCCTCTAGGGACTTTGCTATTGCTGTATATTTTATGTGGAGGGTACTCGGCTACTAAGGCAAGGGCTGGCAACATAAAACCCTAAAATAGATAGAGATGGATAGATTTTTATAGTTTAATGCAATTGAGAACTAAAGTACTGTGTAAATTTACCAGTTGAGACCATTATTGGAGAGCAATGGTGTATTTTTTAAGATAGCAGAAATGCCACAAAGCTTATGTGCATAACTTTTGCTAAACTCTCTTCTATGTCTCCCATAGCAACCCCTTAGAATATATGCATAATGTTCATTAAGCAAATTTTTTATGTCAGAGGGTGTAATAGACTTCATTTCTGATTATATTGCATCTCAAAGTTATTAGTGTAAATGTTAATGTTGTTATGGGGGGGAGGGGAAGGATAGCTCAGTGGTTTGAGGATTGGCCTGCTTAAACCCAGGGTTGTGAGTACAGTCCTTGAGGGGGCCATTGGGGATTGGTCCTGCTTTGAGCAGGGGGTTGGACTAGATGACCTCCTGAGGTCCCATTCAACCCTGATATTCTATGATTCTAAGGTGACTTACCTGCAGCAGACTAACAAATGTTAAGGTGTTTCCATTAAGACAAGGGATATCTGCTCTGTTGGTAAATTTGCATCTCAAGCCAGTGGTGCCAGAACAGAAGGGTCCCAGGGCGCCATGACTCTCCCACTTTTCACCATGGCGGACTCCGCTATCTTCCCCTCCATGTCCCCACCCCTGGGCTCCCCACCCTGGGCAGATGGAGGTAGAGGGTCCACGCCGGCTCCCCACAGCTGCCCGTGCAGCTCTTACCTAGACCCAGCTCCAGTTGGGGGGCAGGGCCTTGGAGCTGCAGCCTGGCCATGGTAAGAGCTACGTGGGTGGCTGTGGGGAGCCGCCGCGGACCCTCCACCTGCCTGCATTGTGGGAGCCTGAGCACCCATGACCTTGCCCCCCAGGTCCCCCATTCAGGGTAGGTGGAGGGTACATGCCACAGCTCTCCACAGCTGCCTGTGTGGCTCTTACCGTGGCTGGGCTGTGGTTCCAAGGCCCTGCCCCCTGACTGGAGCTGAGTCTAGGTAAGAGCTGCGCAGGCAGCTGTGGGGAGTCTGGGTCCCTCCACCTGCACTGGGGGAGGGCCCAGAGGGCGGGGACATGGGAAGGGGGCTGCTTTCAGCCCCTCGGCCCCGCTCCACCTTCCGACTTAGCCTGGGGTGGGGCCTGGGGGGGGGAAGAGGAGGGGCCTGGGGGAAAAGGGCAGGGCCTCGGGGGGAAGAGGAGGGGCAGGGGCGAGGCCTGGAGAGGGCTGGGGGCCCCCCTACTTTTCGGAAGGCTCTGCTGTCCCTATCTCAAGCTGCAGGAATTAGTGTTTTTACAATGCTTGTTTATTATTACAACATTACATAAAACCATAAGAATGGCCATACTAGCCAGTATCCTGTCTTCCAATAGTGGCCAATGCCAGGTGCTTCAGAAGGAATAAACAGAACAGATAATCAGTGAGTGATTCATTCCCCATTGCCCATTCTCAGCTTCTGGCAATAGAGCCTAGGGACAGTTCAGAGCATGGTTTTGCATCCCTACCCATCCTGGCTAATAACCATTGATGCACCTATCCTCCATGAACTTATCTAGTTCTTTTTTGAATCCTGTTATAGTCCTGAGCTTCGGAACATCCTCTGGCAAAGAGTTCCACAGGTTGACTGTGAATTCATGGGCGCCAGGTTTGTATAATTTTTGGTGGTGCCCAGAATGGGTCCAAGAAGAGCCGTCCCATCCGTAGGATGGACCGGGGCAACTGCCCTGTTCCCTGTGCTTTGGGGGACCCCATGCTTCAGGGGGATGTGGAGTCCAGGGTGGCCTGGAGGGCTAGTCGGGGACCTGGCACCAGCAGCAGCGAGTGACCTGGCCCCAGCCCACCCCGCTCATCCCCGCCCCGCTGGTTGCCCTGGTCTGTCCTATGGACGGGACAGTTCTGAAAATATAAGCCCAAAGATTCGTGGAGCCTGGCCCATGTTCCTGAATATTGGTGGAGCATGGGTACCATGGGCCAATATAACTTGCTGCCTATGTGTGCGTTGTGTGAAGAAATCCTTCCTTTTGTTTGTTTTAAATCTGCTGCCTCTTAATTTCATTTGGTGACCCCTAGTTCCTGTGTTTTGAGAAGGAGTAAATAACACTTCCTTATCTACTTTCTCCACACCAGTCATGATTTTATAGACCTCTATCATATCCCCCTGTAGTTGTCTCTTTTTTAAGCTGAAAAGTCCTAGTCTTATTAATCTCTCCGCATATGGAAGCATACCCGTAATAATTTTTGTTGGCCTTCTCTGTACCTTTTCTATTTCCAATATATCTTTTTTGAGATGGGGCAACCACATCTGCACGCAGTATTCAAGATGTGGGACTACCATGGATTTATATAGAGGCAATATGATATTTTCTGTCTTATTATATATCCGTTTTCTAATGATTCCCAACATTCCATTAGCTTTTTGACTGCCACTGCACATTGATGTGGATGTTTTCAGAGAACTATCTGAGTTAAGAATGGTCTGGGTTTGCACAGACTTGAAAACAACAGTCAATATTATTTATTATTTATTTTATTAAACGTGAATAAAAAACGTTGTATGCACTGTTGTAGCTCTGTTGGTTCCATGATATTAGAGAGACAAGGTGGGTTAGTACTATATTTTATTGGATCAACTTCTGTTGGTGAGAGAGACAAGCTTTCAAGCTTACACAGTTCTCTTCTTCAAGCTCTGTGTAAGCTTGAAAGCTTGTGTGTCTCCAACAGAAGTTGGTCCAATAAAAGATATTACCTTACCTTTGTATCATGAATTTTTAAAAAAAGTTAAAGCATTTGGTGAAACTTGTACTATTTCCCTTATCTCTTTTAGCTGTAGAAAGTCTTTTAAAAGAAATTTCCTCATCTCTCCATATTTTAGGTGGTATTAAAGGTGATTTTAAATGTCCTTGTCAGAGGAAAAAAAGGTTAGTTATTGTTTTGGTAGCAGATTTTGAGTGGTAGTGGTTTTGTCATTTTGTTTCCTTAAAAAAACAACAAATAATGATTGACATACAGGTAGAGAGACAAAAGAATAGCAAAGATAATAAGAGAAAGCTGTCTCTTACTTGCAGCTTGTTTGCTAGGAATATTATTATATACATAGAGCATGATTTTATTAGCAATCCTGAGGCCTTGCAAAACTTTATCAGAATCAGGCTTGTGATAAAAGTGGGAATTTTTTGTAATATTTTATTAACAGTATGAATTGGTGGTATTACCCCCTGGATGCAGAACAATTAAAATGCTTCTCCTGGAACAGAGAGAAGAAGCTGAGGTGTTTGGGTCACAGCTGTCTGGTGTGGTATGAATGTGCCATAAGGAGCTGGCTGGAATCAACGGTTAATGGAAGACTATAGAGACAACAGAAATCTCCGTGATGGAAGATTAACTTTTAAAGCAAGTTACTTTCACCCACCTCTCTGCCAGAAAGCAGAGCAAAAAAGACTAGCTGAAGAACAATGGATTGAATGTGTCAGGGCTCTCAGACACACAGCTGTCATTTGGGACTCAGAGTCAAAGGAACAGAGAGAGAGAGAGCGAGCCAAGATGGATGCTGAAGGAAGACTTGGTAGAGTCCTGGCTTCTGCCAGTAAAAACTCTTTGATAACCTAAGTACTTCCTGATGCTCTATTCCAGTTGACTATTAAAACTGAACCTGGTTTGAAAAGCCTGCCTGATGTTGCTGCAAGTGCTTACTGATGTGTATTGGTGTCTGAAGGGAGTAAAAAGTCACAAGTCTAGCTCAGGCAGACTTGTTTAACGGCTCAGGCTATGCTCCTGGGAGTATCCCTTTTAGCATACCACAACCCCAAGGTTGCTTTTCCACAAGCTTAGGCCAACTTAGCCACAGCCCCTCTGAGACTGGCCCTTTGGGCTCCAACACCACTTGGTCTCAACATTAGCTCTGAAAGGCAAGTCTGCCTGAGCTAGACTTGAGACTTTTTACTCCCTTCAGACACCAATACATATCAGTAAGCACTTGCAGCAACATCAGGCAGGCTTTTCAAACCAGGTTCAGTTTTAATAGTCAACTGGAATAGAGCCTCAGGAAGTACTTAGGTTATCAAAGAGTTGTTACTGGCAGAAGCCAGGACTCTACCAAGCCCTGGTTTATTGGGTTAAGATAGAGCATTGTATCCTAAGAGTAGAATTGACATATGCTGTACCTTCATATTAAAGATGTGAGCAGTCATGAGCTGCACTTTGACTGCTGCTGTGTTATAACTTATGTATATTTCCTAATTTTTCCCTTGCTGCTCACCATAGATAAATTCCAGCCCAGAAGTCATAATCACTGTTTCTGTACCACTCTGTTCCATTATTATACTTAAAATGGAGATTGCTGTCTCATTTGATTTTTTTAGAAACTGCCTTGATTTTTTGTTCATCCCTTTCTTATATCTATCACTAAGACACTTTCACATAGGAAAGTAGGACAACAATTTCATTTTATTCTTCTTTGTTATGTCTCTTCAGACTCTCTCCTTTTTTAAAAATCTTTCATATCCATAAATGGAACCACAGCAAGATATTGATTGAACAAAACTTACCTCTTCTGGGAACATGACTTCTGAGTATTGTTCATACAACTGTCTCTCTTGCATACTGTGTAATGGCTTTATTTATTCCCTATTTCATGTTCAGAGGGAGACTTTAAGCTCTTTGGAAAGACATACCTGTTTTTTAAAAACTTTGCTTGCTTTTGGGGATGAGCAGTAATATACTCTATAAATCCACCTTTGGGAAGAAGTTATGTAATTACAATATGATAGAAATGGGATGTTAAAGTAGTACAGAACCTTTTGAACAATGGATAGTGAATGGTTTCATACCACTTTAGAGGAGGATGAGTGTTTTGAATTATGGAGACTTTCATTTCACATTAGTGATGTATTCTGTGCAGGTAATTTTAGACTAGCTGCAATATTGGGACTTGATCCAAAAACCACTGAAATAAATTTAGAGACTTGCATTGTCTTCACTGGGCTTTAGATCATGGTCCCATTTAGTGAGAAACACTTTTCTGATCACTTGTTCATGAGCACTTAAGATTTCAGAATTGTTGGTCTGACCAAAAAAATGGTTCTCCTAGTTCTTGGAGCTATGGTCTCAATCTCTCAAATAAATTAAAATAAAATATAGTTGCTGTTGTGACTGTCTAAAGGCATTTTGTTGTATTCTGTTTGTTCTCTTATGTCCTGTTATTCCAGTGTTTCTCTTTTTTTAATTTTTTTAATTTTGGCAAATTTTGACTTTCATGTAGTTCTGTTTAGTTGTCCTTGCTTTAATATAAATTTTATCAGGCACAACCTGGAGTTTGCTAATCTGATCTTTGAACGATTCTCTGTATATTTAAAGGTAGAAGTCTATTTTCAAAGATATTTTTAAGATTTGTACTATTTAAATCCCACAGGATAGTAGCAACTTCAAGCTGTTGTTGATGACTTTCAGAAAAAATGAGCTATTTCAGAGGATTCTACCCTGTAGTCTGGGTTGCTGGTCAGATCAAAGTACAGGGCAGATAAAAATCCTGTTTTGTTTTTTAATGAAGAATCATTTTAAAACATTTAAAACAGTTTTTTATTTACCATGTTTCTAGCTCTTTACTTTCCTCTAATTTTATAGTCTTAAATTGCTAAAGTTCATACTTTTTAAAATTAGTTTTCTAATTGTTAGTCAAATTTCAGTTTTTATATAGACATTTTTTCCACTAATAATTTTCACATTTAAAATGCTCATCCATTCTGAAAAATGCAAGTCCAGGTGTTAATTAGCATTCTTACTGTAAGAATTACACAAACTCAGGAACAAAATTGCTAAGCAAATAGTCTATGCTCTCTTTGCAACCAACGTCACCTCCCGATGTACTGAATTCCTACTTTAAAAAATCCACTTTTCGGTGCGTAAGTATAGGTTAGGAGCCAAATTTTAGGCCCCCGATTTTGAATATTTCTGCCGGTGTATAAAAAGTTCACAATAGTTTTGTTAATATATAATGAAATAACTTTTCATTGTTAACATTGAAGCAATTTTGTTTTGAAGTCGCAAAGATTTTATGACACTCAGAGATGTTTTTAATTAAAAAACAATTTTAGCCCCTGATGCTGCAAACATTTATGCACATGCTTAATTTTAAGAACACTGGTTTCCATGTGAGTGAAGTTATGTACCAGTTTAAGTTTTTGCAGGTCAGGGCCTTAATTTTCAACATTGAGTTTTTTGTCTATATCAGCTTTGTAAAATTCAAAGATTATACCCTATTAAAAAAATCTAGGATGTATAATTTTGCCAAAGTCCCAATCTGAGTTAAATCAGATGAATTATTTAAATCATTCCATTCTTCCAGAACAATGTAACCAATGCTAAAAAGCTACCATTAGGCTTAATCTATTTGGAATATATTGCAGAAATTGAGTTGGAGCCAATATAGGCAGAGTTAAAGGCGTTCTTAAAGAGAAGAAACAGCCAAATGTCTGTTAAATAATTCCTGAGTTACTTAGACACTTTAGAAATTCCCAACCCACGTGAAAACAAAGCTCACTCTTTGTTAAATGGTAGAGCAAGTAATATTTAAAGAAGGAATTACAAACCCACAGAGGGAGGGGGACACAGTAAGAAGGATGTGTGTTCCATCTTAAGTAGATAAAACCAATTTTATGCATGAGAGTAGAAAACTAATGTCATTTGTATGTTGCTTGTTGGTGCTTTTAAAAGGGGTTAGAGAAATTTACACATTCACTCACTCTTTCTGTTTTCTTTATCTTTAAAAAGGTATAGTGTTACTTACCAACTTTACATAAATGTTATGATTACTAATTAGCTGTTGTGTATTTATGGCAGTTGGAATGTGTAAAGTTCTGTATAAATGTTAAGTATTTTTATTATTAGGTCATGGGTCTGCTGTTTGTTTGGCACAGTTCACCTACTGTACAGCATTGTGTGTCTATTAATGCTCTACAAATCATTACCAGAATATCTAACACAAATTGTGACCTGTAATGAAATGGCGGGCCTTCTGGAGCTCTCCTCTCTTCACCTTTGATGTATTATTCATCTGTTTTTTAAATATATGTACCATGAAATCATGGAGCTAAAGATGGATAAATCCAACAGGATTAGATCATCTAATCCACTTCCCATGGGTCAATGCAGGGTTGTCCCCTACAGAATATATTCTAGCATTGTTTCTCAAGTGTTTTCCTACTGGGAAGCCAACTTTAGGAATTTGTGGCAACCTCCCCTCATTTAGCGTGGCAAACTGGTGTGCTATAGGCAAGGTATGGCCTGCCTAGCCACTTAGTAACTTGCTCTGTTGGCAAGCCCTAAATAATTCCTCCTTGCTCTCCTGGAAGTGTTCACCCTTCAGATATTTGTAGATTGTTGTCATATTATTGCTTAGGCAAGTTAGTCAGATTTAGGCCAAGATTTTTAAAAATGCGCATTGTGCTTAGGCTCCTGAGTACATATATAGGCACTGAAATCAGTGGCCTGAATTTCAGAAAGGCTGAGCCCCTAATACCTCCACTGAAATTAAATTGACTTAAGTTACTATTTGTGCTCTCAGATTTATATCCTTTGACACTGCTGTAGCATGTACAATGCATCACTCCTCTTTATTGGAGTATTTTAGATACTCTTGAGATTTTTTGGATCAAAGACAGTTTGTACTATATAGTCTGCCTATCATAACTGATAGAAATAGTCAGAATAACCATCAATATGCTGTGTTGAGCTTTAGGCACAGAAATGTTCAGATAAGGAACTAGCTTATAAAACTGCATCATATGAGTAATCCATATTAACTGAATCTAATATTTCCCTTCTCAGATGATGAAACATGCCTGGGAAAATTACAGGCAATATGGATGGGGGCATAATGAACTCAAACCCATTGCCAGGAAAGGACATTCCACCAACATATTTGGTAGGTTATACTTTCTGTTACTTTAGTGGTTCTGTCCTCTCCTTCCTTCTCATAACGCTTTTTTAGAAATTACATATGAACTTTCTTAGTATAGTACACTGTACTGTAAATATTGTAAAATATTGTGAATCAGAGAGAGCTATCAATGCATCATTTTAATGACCATTCTTATCCATGTAGAAACTGTTTAATGGGATTTTTTTGTGGCAAGTGTTTTTTAATTTTTATTAAATTTTATTTTATTACTACAGTTATATTGCTGAGTTGGGCTTATGAACAGTATTATTTTGATGTGCATACCAATAGTAATAATGTGGTAATGATATTTATGAAGTGTCATATATGTCACTCGTTGTGAAATGTATAGAAATACAGCATGCCTTCTCTGCATGCTTGAAGTTAAACTCTCAAAATTTAAATGCAAGACGCATAGAAAAACTATTTGTAAGAAGATCAATTTATTCAGTAAGTGGGGCTGAAGGAGGAAAATGCAGGAATTTAGGAGCAACTCTAAACTTAGGTGTTGAATGAAAAAAGTGTAAAGCTCAGGGCACAAGAATATGGGTTTAAGCAGGTATGAAGTTTTTAAAAGGCTTGAAGGTAAGAATGAGGAGTTTGATTTTGATGCAGGAGAGAGAAAGCAGTGAAGGAATTCAAGGAAAGGAGTGATGTTGTTGGAATAGGAACATCAAGAGGAAGATGGCTATTAGCAATGACATTTTGGATAGCCTGGCGCAGGGAAAAGGAAGATGTGGGGATGTCAGAGATGAAGAAGTTGCAGAACACAAGGTAAGAGTGGAAAGGGTGGATTTTAGATAACGAGGAAGTAACAAGGTTTACCATGAACCTGGCTGTGGCAAACATGAGAGCCTGGAATCTAAGATGATGAGAAGTGTTACAAGCCTGAGTTATGAAAAGGAAAGTGGAGTAATCAGTGATGATAAGGAAGGAAAAAAGAGGAGATGGTTTGGGTGAAAAGATTGGATGATCTGGCAGGATGCTCCTTAAGTGACTGAGATGTGTCCAAGAGGAGATTTTGGAAAGACAAAGATGCAAGATTGGAGATAAAATGAAAGATCAGAGATGAAGAAGTAGATTTAGGGAGCCATTGGCTTAGAGTTGGTAGCTGAACCAATGGAATCGAATGAGGTAACCCAGGGAGAAAAGGATCGGATTATGGACAAAGCTGAGAATGGAAGGAAAGCGTGGGAGGAACACATATAAAAAAGGTAATGCAGGAGTAGTGAGTGAGATAAAAGGAGAACTAGGAGAGCTCTGAAAGTTCAGGAGGAAAGTATGAGGAGTGTACCAGGATATGAGTGTGTCTGTCAAAAGCAGAAGATATATTGAGAATGGGGAGTTAGAATTATTTTGGGTAAGTTTTACATCCTGTGTTATACTGGAAGTCAAACTAACCTATCACAGTTGTCCATTCTGGTTTGGAATCTATGAACCCTATGAATTGTGATCATCTAGTCTGACCTTGTGTATGCATAGGCTTTAGAATTCCCCCCAAATAACTCCTAAAGTATATCTTTGAGAAAAACATCCAATCTTGATTTGAAAATGATCAGTGATGGAGAATCCACCACAAACCTTGGTAAATTGTTTCAATGGTTAATTACGCTCACTGTTAAAACCGACTCCCTATTTCCAGTCTGAATTTGGAAAAAAGGAGATTAAGGGGCTACATGATAGTGGTCTTCAAATATATGAAAGGCTGCCATTAAAAATATGGAAAAAAATTGTTCTCTTTTGCCACAGAAGTCAGGAGAAGAGGCAATGGGTTCAAACTACAGCAGAGCAGATTTAGATTAAATCTCAGGAAAATCTTCCTAACTGTAAGAAGAGTAGGACAAGTGGAACAAACTCCCTAGGGAAGTTGTGGAATCTCCTTAGTGGAGGTTTATAAAAAGAGGCTGGATAGCCATCTGTCTTGGGTGGTTTAGGCACAACAAATCCTGTGTCTTGGCAGGGGGTTAGACTAGATGACCCTTACAGTCCCTTCTATAACCCTTTGGTTCAGTATTTCTTTGAATTTATCTATCTTCTACTTCCAGCCATTGGATCATGTTATACCTTTTTCTGCTAGATTGAAGAACCCATTATTAAATATTTGGTCCCCATGTAGGTACCCATAGACTATAACCAAGTCACCCCCTTAACCTTTTCTTTGTTAAGCTAAATAGGTTGAGCTCCTTGAGTCTATCACTATAAGGGATGTTTTCTAATCCTTTAATCATTCTCATGGCTCTTCTCTGAACCCTCTCCAATTTATCAATATCCTTCTTGAATTATGGGCACGAGAGCTAGACACAGTATTCCAGCAGTGGTTGCACCGATGCCAAATATAGAGGTAAAATGATCTCTCTACTCTGTGTTGAGATGCCCCTGTTTATACACCCAGGGATTGCATTAACTTTTTTGGTCACAGTGTTGCTGTGGGAGCTCATGTTCAGCTGATTATCCAACACAAATCCCAAATCTTTTTCAGAGCCACTGCTTCCCACAATAGAGTCCCCCATCCAGTAAACATGGCCTACATTCTTTGTTCCTAAACGTGTATGTTTACATTTAGTCATATTAAAAAGCACATTGTTTGTTTAATAAAGATGTTAAATAGTATAGGGCTAAGAACTGATCCCTGCAAAACCCCACAAGAAACACACCCGTTAGATGATGATTCCCTGTGTACAATAATTTTTTTAGACCTACATGTTAGCCAGCTTTTAATCCATTTAACATGTGCCATGTTAATTTTATACCATTCTCATTTTTTAATCAAAATGTTGTGCCGAATGAAGTCAAATGCCTTATAATGACCCTGTTCTCTTGTAATCTCATCCAGAAAAGATATCATCTTGTTGCTTGACAGTGAGAGACTTGGGTTATGTTTTTACAGCTCGTGGTAGTGAGCCTCCCAGACTGGGTCAATAGACTTGGACTCACGCTATCATGCTAAAAATAGCTATGTAGATGTTGTGGCTTGGGCTGGACTTCAGGCTGGGCAGCTTAGGGAGGAGGGTGGGATTCAGAGCACAAGCCACAACTTCAAAATGCTCTCAGAACAGCTCTTTGACCACTAACGTGAGTCCCTGAAACCCAAGTAGCCTCTGAAACCCAAATCTATCAATCTGGACTGGAAGGCTCATTGCCATGGGCTGCGTAGAAATACCCTTGTCACGCTGTCTGGAGTGCCTCGCAACTGAGAGTGTCAAAAAAAAAGGACAGACGCTCCAAACTGGTGGTATATTCTATAATTAGATATCACCACGCCAGTAACAACTTTGCATTCCTGGATCACTGTATTAGGCTATGTCTACACTAATACTTTTGCCAGTAAAACTTTTCATCGAATCATAGACTCATAGAAGATTAGGGTTGGAAGAAACCTCAGGAGGTCTAGTCCAACCCCATGCTCAAAGCAGGACCAACACCAACTAAATCATCCCAGGGCTTTGTCAAGCCGGACCTTAACAACCTCTAAGGATGGAGATTCCACCACCTCCCTAGGTAACCCATTCCAGTGCTTCACCACCCTCCTAGTAAAATAGTGTTTCCTAATATTCAACCTAGACCTCCCTTCACTGCAACTTGAGACCATTGCTCCTTGTTCTGTCATCTGCCACCCTGAGAACGGCAGAGCTCCATCCTCTTTGGAACCCCCCTTCAGGTAATTGAAGGCTGCTGTCAAATTCCCCCTCACTCTTCTCTTCTGCAGACTAAACAAGCCCACTTCCCTCAGCTTCTCCTCGTAAGTCATGTGCCCCAGTCCTCTAATAATTTTCGTTGCCCTCTGCTGAACTCTCTCCAATTTGTCTACATCCTTTCTGTAGTGTGGGGCCAGTCATAAATATAAAGGGAAGGGTAAACACCTTTAAATCCCTCCTGACAAGACGAAAAACCCTTTCACCTGTAAAGGGTTAAGAAGCTCTCTGGCACCTGACCCAAAATGACCAATGAGGAGATGAGATAATTTCAGAGCTGGAGGGGGTTTGGCTCAAGTTTAGCAAATGTTTATTAACTGTATCTGGCTCTCATGCTTCCTCTCTAAACTCCCTGGCAAAACTCCTTGGTTTGCTGCTCCTGTTCCCTTTCTCCTCTGGTCGCTTAGAAGCTGGCTTTTTAAATCCCTGTTCTCTCTGAATTAGCACCATGTCAAGGAATCTAATTTAAGATGCTTTCATTAAGTGATCTAATTAATTAAGCAGAACCAGCTGAACAAACTGAAGATTTTCCCATCTCTTTGTGGCTACTGTCTCATGAAAAATTAGGTGGGTAAAAATCTGTGTGTAATTAAAAAACAGATCATCCCTTTGCATAGCATTGTGCCCTGTGTTATGGTTCACTTTAAATTCATTGGTGACCTGTGGAGTGAGACAAAGAAATGGCATCACTGGTTTGCACGTTAAAGGCAGATCCTTCCTCTGGATGCCTGAATTTGCCAGAAACAGGGTTACAAATTATACTCAAATAAGGTTGATATGATTAAATCTAGATGGCAAACTAGTTGTTCCTCTAACGAGTACATTCCCTCTCACCCTCCCCCTTTCACTTCCCAAGGCATTGTCCCTACATTTTCATTTGAGTAGGGAGAGGTAGTGTGGGCTGCACCAATTTATAGAATGGATTTCTAGAAATCCAGTCGGGGATACTGTGTCCTCCCTGGCTAATATTTATTTGGAAAAGTTGTATGACTTCCAGTAATTTTAAATCATAAAGCAGAGTCTGCTAAAAGTGTGAGCCAGGTAGTCAGTGTTTGACTAAAATCACGTATAGTATCTGTTATTGTCAGTTTAATATCTGAGGGAAAGCAATTGTTCAATAGTGCTTCTATGGTAAAGCAGAGTTTAAAAAAGGAACAAAGGCTTGGTACTTCTAGGACCTTTTAAGATACATATGCATATAGTATATTATATAATAAATAAGGGTTTTTTTATGATTTAGGCTTGTGGCTTTTTTTATAGTGGTGACTAAAAAAAAATCCAGTCCAAATTGGCAGAGCTGTGAAGATTCTGACTTGCTGCTATTTCCTGTTTGTTGATTGATGTAGTGTTGAAAATCTGTGGAAATTCGTTAACCATAAAATTATTGAGCTTTGTCAAAATATGGTTTGACAGATGTGTTGATAAGAGCATGTCTTGGGCCCAACAAGAGGTTTCTTGTCACCTTATCACTGATCACTTCCATTGTAACAACCACCACTAAAATGTAAAGTATTAAGTTAAGGTTCCATTTTAACAATATCCTTTATTCCCTTTCCTTTTACCTGTCTAAAGGCCTGTATAGGGAGAAACCCTTGTGTGACAGTTTTTAATTGGTATTGAAAGTAGTATTAATTGTCCTTTTGGGAGAAAAGAAAAAAGATTTAAAAAGTTCTGTAGCTATTATTATTGCTATTGTTGTTAGAGTTAATTGTTTTTCCTTTAAGACAAAACAAGTCAAACGCATACAAAGGGCAGAGAAAGGAATACCAAAGATAGAAAACTCAGTTTCTCTGGTTTTGATTTTCACTTGCAGCCTCACTGCTGGAGAAACACCGGTCCAGCACTTGGTCTTATCAGCCACTCTAAGAACTGGTTTCAGAGTAGCAGCCGTGTTAGTCTGTATTCGCAAAAAGAAAAGGAGTACTTGAGGCACAAGTACTCCTTTTCTTTCTAAGAACTGGCAAACCTTTATCAGTGTTGGGTAGTTATATGTTCCTTTTAGCTGTCTCTCTGGTCAACAGGAAGAAAAGGAGTACTTATGGCACCTTAGAGACTAACAAATTTATTAGAGCATAAGCTTTCGTGAGCTACAGCTCACTTCATCGGATGCATAGCACTGTTGAAAAGATGGAGTACCTTTGGCTGCTAAGTCAGAAAGATGAGAGATTTCTAAGAAAAATAAGGTTGGGAAGGAAAATGATGTATGAGGGAGAAGGTGTCACAACAGGAACCTAAAGACTTGTCTGCACTTAAAGGCAACAGTGGTGCAGCTGTGTCGATGTAGCTGCACTGCTGTAGCACTTCAGTGAGGATATGCCGAAAGGAGGGCTTCTCCAGTTGGCGTAGGTAATCCACCACCACAAAAGGTAGTAGCTTTGTTGATGGGAGAAGCCCTTTCGTCAGTATAGTACTATTTACACTGGGAGTTAGGTTGGTAAACCTGTGTCGCTCAGTAGGGTGGATTTTCCACACCCCTGACTGTTGTAGTTATACTGACATAAGTTGTAGACCAACCCTAAGATTCACATCCCAAGTAGTGTTTAGGATTTAGCCAAAGTCAGGGAAGGTGGTGATGTTATCTGGTTCCCCCCTCTCTGGCCTACTCTGCTTCAGGACATGTTTCAGGATAAGAACAATGAAGGCCCAGCAGTGTCATGATGGATTCTGTGGTCCCAGAAGACTGAAAGTGGCAGCCATGAATTGCTAAAACTTGCTCCTAACAGTCCACTCATCCTCCTCCTCCCAATTAGTTGACCCCCACATAAACAGTGTCCAAGAAGAGGTGGCAGCCGCACCCCATTAAAATTAACCATCCAGCCACATTTCAGTGATTTTTACTATAAACACTTCTAGTAACTTTCAGCTCATTGTTATGATAGCACATGACTTTAACTGGAGCCTTGAAGCCATATCCCAATTCTTTTAATTTAAATAATCCAGTTTGTACTAGTTTATTTTGTCTTCAATTTCTGCTTTTATAGATTATTTTATGTAACAGGCTGTGTTGAGTGCGACTTTGTTACCTTGGCCTTAGATTACAGACTTCTGGACAACATGAAGTTAATAAAATAATTGATATGCACACATATATCGTTTGACATTTCCTGAAATTAAAGAGCCTTGACACTTCTAAAACCTCATCAATTTGTCTTCTGATTTTTCAGTTCTGTACACACCTAAGAATAAAATGAATTGCTAAGAGTAGGTCAGAGAGTGCTGTTAGGTTTGAGTATCATAATGTATCAGTTAAACAGTGTTTTTTTTAATAAAGGAAAATTAATTTGTCTGCAGAAGTGATGCACTTTAATGATACAGGTTTCAGAGTAGCAGCCGTGTTAGTCTGTATTCGCAAAAAGAAAAGGAGTACCCGTGGCACCTTAGAGACTAACAAATTTATTAGAGCATAAGCTTTCGTGAGCTACAGCTCACTTCATCGGATGCATGAAGTGAGCTGTAGCTCACGAAAGCTTATGCTCTAATAAATTTGTTAGTCTCTAAGGTGCCACGGGTACTCCTTTTCTTTTAATGATACAGAATGTTATGACTTTAAAAACATAACAGTGCATAACCATCTTTCTATGCAGTTCCAGGCTTTGCTTGTGCACAGTATTTGGCAAGGGATATGTTGTGTTAAGAAAACCTGGTCCGAGAGATATCTGTTTCTTGTAGATTTAAAAAATGTGATAAAGATCTTTCCTAATGGATGATGCTCTTTTTGCAGCTGTTGCAGATGTATTGGACTAACAAGTAAGATATCAAGTGGAGAAGGCCAGGTCTCAAATTGGGTTGGCTTGATGAGCCAATACTTTTGGCTTTGGCAAGCCATCATTTTGTTTTTGTTTCTGGATCTGTCTCACTGCCTAGCTGCTACTCAGCAGCTTGTGTTATCAGCACCACTGGTGAATCCGAGGTGTTAAATATGAAGACAACTATGCTCTTGAAGAGGTGTGTGGGTGAGAGAGAGAGAGAGAGAGAGAGAGAGAGAGAGAGAGAGAGACTAAGCAGCTACACTGAGCCAACTGCTTGCTGCTGCCTTAAAATGTGGGAAGTGGCTCCAGCTGCTGCCACAATTCAGTGTTTGTTGCTAGGCAACACAGAGATAACATTTCATTCTGCTTATCTGCCTGAGAGCAGTCATAGAGAGCAGGAGCAATAGCAGGCTGGGCCCCACAAAACAGGGGTGGGAGTGGGGAGCAAACACACCTTCAAAGCCCTGTGGGTGTCGGATCACTCTGAGGATAAGCTGAGCCCAGTAGAACAGTCTCTCATTTTTATGTCTGTTTCATATAGATTTTTGTGGATGGAGCTTGGATGAGTAATGCTGTTTCTTTTTCCAGTGTGAGCCCTGGAAAGCCAGAGTTGGTGCATGTATATAATAAAGGAAATTAACTATATATGTAAGTGTAAAATTATTGGAGAAAAATGTACCATAGTCATCTGGATTATTCTATTCACCTATCATTGTGCTGATATTAGAAATAAAATCATTTTAGTTTTCTTAACAGATCAGACAGAACCATGTAAGCTGGTTCTCACTCAGCTGAACAGCTATGCAATACTTCTTGGTTATATTATTCCTCCATTTCTACTTTCATTGCAAAACTTTTTCCCTCAACTAAATAGCAAAAGCTGATATGTCAAGTTTGAACTATAAAATATGCAGAAAGCACTTTTGAAGAGAGGCCAAACAATAAAAGTAGGTAACTTGGAAGATAGAAGGATCACTGACACACTGTTGAGTGTGGCTTTGACTTCACTGATTAAAAAAAAAAAGGTGTTCTCTTTTACTCAGTACTAACTAACACAGTTTGTGTTCCCGCTGTTAAAATAGTGGAGGTGAGGAACTGTAATGTTACCATGAGATAAACTAGGTGAGGTCAACCATGAATGGGGGTATATTGCTGACCTTACCAGCCTACCTTGTGGTAAAAACTACAGGTGTCTTGTCTTGGATTTTACAGTGAGATAAATGGTGTGTTAGTTACTTTACCACCCCCACCCCCACTGCCCTCCTCCCCCCATACCCTTTTTGTCAGTGAAGACACAGTCTTTGTGTGTGCATGCATAGGGTAAGTAGGGGAAGGGAAGGAGTGGTTGAGGCAGTCGTTTATGTAAATAATATTTGTCTCTTTCTGTATCCCTTTTGTGAAATGCTGCATATGGTGAGCAGTAGTATTTTAGTTGAGCTATGCATATAAAATCAGCCCATCCATCATTAAAGTTTCTTTGTGGCAAATAAAAGAGAGCAGTAATTCTATTTATGCCTACTGATAAAGAAAATCACAAAAGAACTCCATGGTGCAAATTACAAACCTGTGTCATATAAGTGAACTTAGAACTCCTGTATTTCTAAGATTTTTTTCTTCTTAAAGCAATGAGATTTGCCATTAAGCTTTACTGAGCGTAAAAAGTGTAAAATATCTGCATGTGCAACATTTTCCTCTGTGAAATACATAGTGGAAGAAATGCATTGAGAGAGAGATTTGATCACCAGTGATTTCCACAGGATTAATATTTTAAATTAACTACATGCTATTTTTCTTCAGTAACACAATTTTTGATAGGTTTCAGAGTAGCAGCCGTGTTAGTCTGTATTCGCAAAAAGAAAAGGAGTACTTGTGGCACCTTAGAGACTAACAAATTTATTTGAGCATAAGCTTTCGTGAGCTACTGCTCACTTCATCGGATGCATTTGCCATCCGATGAAGTGAGCTGTAGCTCACGAAAGCTTATGCTCAAATAAATTTGTTAGTCTGTAAGGTGCCACAAGTACTCCTTTTCTTTTTACAATTTTTGATGTCCTGATCTGAGTGTAACACCTGTGGCTGCTGCTACCATACAGGACAAATAATGTCATTTTAGAAATATACAAGAAAACCAGGGTTTGCCTCACAGCATTAGAGATGCTCTTTGATTAGAGCGTAAATCTGTTTTCAGTGACTCCAGTTGAGTGCAGGAGGGCTAGGATATGGGATAAAACTTTTTCCTTTTCATTTTAACTGCTGTAAAAAGGGGAAACTACTATAGTTACAGCTGAAGAATGATTGACATCTTTGCATTTCCCCAAATTGTAATAAGCATTGCAGCACAGTAAGTAAAGTTCAACATGCATAGTTCCTACTTCATCTGTTCCATTTTATAAGCACTCCATTGTCCCATCTTACGTTTATAGATTCATAGATTCCAAGGCCAGAATGGACTGTTGTGATCATCTAGTCTGAATTCCTGTATGACACAGGCCATAGAACTTCCCCAGAATAATTACTAGAGCAGATCTTTTAGACAAACATCCAGTCTTGATTTGGAAATGGTTAGTGATGGAGAATCCATCATGATCCTTGATAAATTGTTCCAATGGTTAATTACTCTCATTGTTAAAAATTTAAACCTTATTTTCAGCCATTGGATCATGTTAGTACAAGAGTGACAGATATTACCAATTTGGTCGATTAAATGTATTCTCTCTACACACATGCACATCATACATCATTTGAAAGCTTATGTCTACTTTAAGGTGAGGTATGATGTGGAGTTAAGTCATGCCATTCCTATAGAAATGGGAATAAACAAGGACACCATGAACATGTTAAAATGACTAGTTTGAAATATTTGCATTGGTTTCTGTTTAATGACTCTATATATTATTTCAAAACACAAATTTGGATTTCTTTATGACCTGAAAGCATCAAAACAACAATCTAAATGGTAAAACAAAATCTAATAATAAAGTTGTACAGGTATCATTGATGTGTAATAGTACTGGTGATATTTTTTGTCATCAACTTGTTCATCATTCTGATCTCCGTTGAGAATGTGTAGGTTATCATAATTTTCATTTCCTTGTCATGTACACAGTTCTGTACAAGAAAGAGAGTTCAGACTAGACACACAGTTGATTGTGCAGCCACCCCTACTAATACAGGCACAAATAAGGTCTTGAGGAAGCTCAGATATTAGCAGGCCCTTGAAGAATACAGGAAGTAGTTAATCATCCACATTTCCCCATTCATGTTGTAATGGTGATCCAATGGCTGGTTTACTTATATGCAAAGACACTGAAATCTTTGTTTGCCAAGATGTTCTTTTGACGTGCTTCAGAACTGTCCTCACATGGTGAGAGTTTGACCAGTGACCTGTCCTTTTCGATGGCTAGACTGAGGTGCAAGCAATTCAGTTGTTCGTAGATCTCCTCCTCTTTCTTGCTCTGATCATACCGTACTTGTACCATCTTCCTTGCTGCAGAAATTGCAGCTTGTCCATCACTCTTTCTTAATTTGGCAAGACCACTGATGCATAACCTCTGCTATCATGATGAGGCACTTGTCCTGGTTACACACTTCTGGCCTCCCTCCAGTGGTGCAACAGACAAGCCAGGATTTACCTTTTAAAGGGCAACCACTCTTCTCAGAAAAGATGGATGAGATTCTCCATAGTCTCAAATACTCTAGAGCAGCCCTGAAATCCCTGGGCATTTACATCCCAGCAGGGAAGTGGAAAGCATTCCATCCTCACTAGTCCCAGTGTTTTGAGGGGTTTGCCCCTTGAGCCCAAGATCTGTCAAGGAGCAGGAGGAGAGGTTACAAAAGACACCCACCCCCATCCCCTGCTTTGGCAGTCGCCTGTTCATCAAAGCAGGGTTCATCTTCCAAGATCTCATTTTGATGAGCAGGTAGAGAGCAGACTATCAGTTCTAAGAGTTCTGTTTGTTTCTTTTCCAATTTTTTTCAGACCACCCTGTCCCCCTTCCATTATGCTTTGGGCCCACATCACAATAGAACGATGGGTTCTAACCATGGTGGAAGTTGAATATACACTCCAATTTATTTCTACCACCCCCTTACCTCCCCTGCAATCCTCCTTCCTTGCTTGTCTTTAGGGACCCCTCTCATGAGAAAGTGTTACTGCAAGAAATACAGTCGGTCCTCCTTGTGGGAGCAATACAGGAGATCCATCCTTTGTTCAGGGGAAAGGGTTTTGCTCCTGATACTTCCTGATACTGAAAGCCAAACAGGATCTCAGGCCTATTTTAGATCTAAGACAGTTAAACAAGTTCCTGAAAAAATGGAAATTCCGGATGGTCACTCTACTTCCATTATTCCTTTCCTGGAGCTGGGGGGACTGGCATGCTGCTCTCATTTAAAGTATGGCTGCTTTCATGTGGCAATTCATCATAGCCACAGAGAATTTCAGAGATTCACTGTCAATGGTTGCCATTACCAGTTCACAGCGCTCTGCTTTGGTCTGTTGTCTGCTCCATGTGTTTTTACAAAGTGCATGGCTGTGGTAGTGGCTTTACTCCGGAGGCCAAGGGTCCAGAGATTCCCTTACGTGGATGTCTGGCTGATAAGAGATTGATCCAAGTCCCAGGTGGTGTTAAGCATAGGCAAAATCCGATCCAGTTAGAGAATTAGCTTTGTCAGATCTTTTAGGACCTGTCTCAGTTACTCAGCAGCCAAATAACTGAATGTGTGGAATTTGTCTCCAGCCATCATTTTTGTGGCACACATGGTATCTCTGATGTATGCTGGTTTCTTTGTTGCATGCTCTTATCTCATTGATTCTTTCAGCTTGAGCTTCCAGCTGATATCCTAATTCAGCTTTGTCTGTTCTCATTGTTACATCAGTATGAAAGAGGGACATAGTCACCCAATAGGATCTGTGCAGAAGAACAGTTGTTGTTGAAACATCATCTCTGCATCTTGCTAAGTACAGGGCTCTGCGGAAAACAGTTTCTGGACTGGTAGCTGCTGTGATTATCCCTCCCTTGCCAGACTTATATTTGGTCTACTTGGCCGTGTCAGCAAATGTTTTGATGCCAGGTACTACATGTCCCATCAGAATCAAATGCATCTCTCATACATTTCTCCATTTGTTCTTTGCCAACATCTGCTTTTTTCAGTAGAGACTCTTGTACATCTGCTTTTACATGCTGTGTAGTAGATATGTTGATAGACACCTCTGGATGTGATTCAGAGTCAAATGGATTTGTCATATTGTTGATGACATGGCTAGTAAGAGCTGTAACATTCCTTTTCAGTGCAAAAGCCAAGAACTTGTTAGTGGACTTTGTCTTCAATGCTTGTTAGTCCACTTCTTTATCTCATAGCTTTTGCATATTCATAATATGAAACTGTTTATTGTCATCTCTAACACTAAAAACTGACCTGCACATAAGTGTCACTAATTAAACCGTTAATTTCTAAATATTTCAAAGGTTAGAACTGCATGCATAGGCAATTACAAATTAAAATCTTCTACCAGGAAGACTAGATGCTTCATTGTTTGTACAAAAGCTTGCAAATGGAAAAGCATTATATTAGCAATTTGTATACATTTATATCTACCCACTATGGAGTGCAAACCTTGGGCATGCAATCTGATGCTACTGGTGCACAACCTTCAGTGTGAGACTGATCTGGTCAGGAAATTTCAATTGAAAATATAGAAAACTGTTATAATCACTTGTGAAATACCTTGGAAAATTTAGAATACATGATGTGAAAAGATTTCATGTTAGTTTACTGCAAAATGTTGATATTCACCATTTTTGTCACATGCTAAAGAGCTTCATCGTTTCTGAAAAAAATATTTGCCCATGCAAAACCAATAAAAATCTTTTAATACATTGTTGTTTGGTAGCTTTGACCAATAAACAACAGATTGAGGTGCTGAAATTAATTTAAGCAATAAAAAATATAGCCATAGTTATGTTATAGTGTTTCAGGAACTGTGCAAAAAACAACACATTCTCATTTTGGGTACCATTCTTTCACCTGACATACAGCATACAGGCTTAAAGCACCATTTGACAGCTCCACATCATATCTCATCTAATCATACATAAAATAAACTTTCAAATGATGTGGATGTGTGTAGGATGTGTACATTAAACTCCAATACGGCCCTTTTTGCAGTATTGCTGCACACCTATACTTTGTTCTGCTAGATCAAAGAGCTCATTATTAAAGATTTGCTTCCCAGTTCATAGACTGTAATCAAGTCACCTCTTAACCTTCTCTTCGTTAAGCTAAATAGATTGAACTCCTTGAGTCTATCGCTATAAGGTGTGTTTTCTAGTCCTTTAATCATCTCATTGAACTTTTCTCAAGCTTCATTAACGTATTAACATCCTTCTTGAACTGTGGTCACTGGCACTGGACATAGTGTTTTAGCAGTACCAAACCCAGAGGTAAAATAACCTCTCTATTCGTTCTTGAGATTTCCAGGTTTTTATTTCCAAGGATTGCATTATCCCTTTTCGCCACAGTGTTGCACTGGGAGTTTGTGTTCATTTGATTATCCACCACAACCCCCAAATCTTTTTAAGAATCACTGCTTCCCATGATAAAGTTCCCTACTATGTAAGTATGGCATAAATTCTTTGTTCCTAGGTGTATACATTTACATTTAGCCATATTAAAATGCATATTGTTTGCTTGTGCCCAGCTTACCAAGCGATCCAGACAGCTCTGTACCAGTGACCTGTCCTCTTCATTATTTACCATTGCCCCAATATTTGTCTTATCTGCAAACTTTATCAGTAATGACTTTATATTTCTACCAAGCCCTTAATAAAAATATTAAATAGCATAAGGCCAAGAATCAGTCCCTGTGAGACGCCATTAGAAACACTCCTATTTGATGATTCCCTGTTTATAATTTCATTTTGACACCAATCAGTTAGCCAGTTTTTAATCTGTTTAGTGTGTGCCATGTTAATTTGATATCTTTCTAGTTTTTTAATCCAGTTGTCATGCAGTACCAAGTCAAACACCTTATAGAAGTCTATTACTTCATCACGGTTACCTTTACCAGTCAACTTTTAATCTCATAAAAAAAAGTCTTTCACCTGATCTTTATTAATTCATCCACACCCTCTTGAATTACAATCCTGCAGTGGCATATATTTCAAGTCACTGCACTGTAGCCATTAAAAATTGACCTTTGGTAGTATTCAGAAGAGAAATTCTGGATTTTTTTTTAGTTGTTTGTAATGAAAGGCATAAATGCAAAGAGGATTTAAGGAGGCACACATCATTCAGGCAGTCTGCTTTTTAGCCTTTGGGCCATGAGTTATGAATTTAAGTCAGGCCACATTTTAATATAGAACTCAGATATGGTCATTAAGATAGGCTTAATTCTTCCTCCATGAAATTGCCTCTGCAGTTCTCCACTTTAGGATTTGTGTGCCTTGCTTGTGATGTTAAACCTTGAATAACAAATAACCATGCTGAGGATGTTCAAGGAGTAACTGCAAATCCAAAGATAAAAATAGGAAATATTCACCTACACCAAGAGTGGGGAAACTTTTTGGCTCAAGAGCCATATCTGGGTATGGAAATTGTATGGTGGGCCATGAATGCTCACAAAATTGGGGTTGGGGTGCAGGAGAGGGTGAGGGCTCTGTCTTGGGATGTGGGTTCTGGGGTGGCACCAGAAATGAGGAGTTCAGTGTGCGGGAGTGGAGTCTGGGCTGGAGCAGAGGGTTGGGGTATGGGGGATGGTGAGAGCTCCAGCTGGAGATGCAGGCTCTGTGGTGGGATTGGGGATGAGGGCTTGGGGGTACAGGAGGGTGCTCCAGGCTGGGACCAAGGGGTTTGGAGCATGGGGGTCAGGGCTGGGACAGGGGGTTGGAGCACAGGGTGTGGGGGGAGTGAGTGTTCTGGCTGGGGTTGCGGGCTCTGGGGTGGGGCCAGAAATGAGGAGTTCAGGGTGCGGGAGGGGGCTCTGGGCTGGGGCAGTGGTTTGCGATGGGGGCTCTGGGTTGGGGTGAGGTCTCTGGCTGGGGGTGCAGGCTCTGGGGTGAGGCTGGGGATGAGGGGTTTGGAGTTCAGGAGGATGCTCCAAGCTGGGATCAAGGGGTTCAGAGGGTGGGAGGGGGATCAGGGCTGGAGCATGGGGTTGGGGCATGGGAGGGGCTCAGGGGTGCAAGCTCTGGGCAGCGCTTACCTCAAGCAGCTCCCGGAAACAGCAGTATGTGCCCTCTCCAGCTCCTATGCAGTTGCGGCCAGGTGCTTCTGCACGCTGCCCTGTCCGCAGGCGCCACCCCTGCAGCTCCCATTGGCTGCAGTTTCCAGCCAGTGGAAGCTGCAGGGCAGCGCTTGGGGCGGGGCAGAGCATGGAGCCTCCTGTCTGCCCCTAAACGTAGGAGCCGGAGAAGGCACATACATGCTGCTGCTTGCGAGAGTTGCGTGGAGTGGCACCATGCATGCGCCAAGTGGTCCCCCACCCCACTCCATGGCAGGAGCAGGGCAAGCCCCAGATTCCGCTTCCCAGCGGGAGCTCAATGACCCTATTAAATTGGTTGGCTGGCCAGATGTGGCCCATGGGCCGTAGTTTGTCCACCCCTGACCTACACACTTTTTCTCTCTCTCACACACACATTCTCTCTCTCTCTCTCCCCCCGCCCCCCACTTCATGTTCATCAGGCCAGAAGTGCCATTCAGGCTGAAGGAATGTCTCTTCTGAGCTCCTTGCAGCCAGGCTTTCTAGCTACTTTCTGTCTCACCATGAAGAAGCAGCTGGAAAGAAGAAGGGAAGGAGGAGCTTGATTCTCAAGATCTCCTGACACACTTCCCACTTCCTTCCTTCCTTCTTTCTCACAAAATCCTAGGAAGATTCTGTGGCAACTTGCTGGAGTTCCCAGAACTGTGAGTCACATTGTTACCCCCCTTGCTGCTCCTAAGTTATGTGACAGCTCTCCGACACCCCCATTTGTCTGCATTGCCAGCAAAGGCTTCAGGGTTCTTGCAGCCCAAACCTTCCAGAGTAGGGAATTTTAGCTCCTAAGTTTCTCAGAGATGCCTATCTTGAATGAAGAGTTCCCATCACTGTATACTCACAAAGTTATGTTCGCTGCACCCTTAAAGAGACAGTACCCAACAGTTTATTATCTTAACTGGGATTAACAAACACTGCTTTAATCAAAATACTGAATTGGTTTATAGTGAAAGTAAAATAGATTTATTATACAAAAAGGCATAGTTTTAAGTGAGACCGTCTGTAAGGAATAAAGATAGCAAGAGTACAAGCAAACAAAAGTAAAAAATACACTTCTGCAACGAAAACCTGGTTTAATAAACTAGCATCTCTTGCTCAAAGAAGAGTTTCTTACTAAGTCTCTTTTCCAGCATGACTGACCAGACACTCTGGCCAGGACCCTTCACAGATCTCAAAGTGCTTGATTCCTTTATCTCCTGAGGTGTAGGATGACAAAATGTTTTTTTTCTCTCTGCTTATATCTTCCCTAAGTTCTTTGAGTCTGGTTCCAGGGGCAGGAAGTCTCCATCCACCATCGAGACTGTTAAGAGGTCATCTTTCCCCACTTGCTCCCCAGGTGCCTTTTTTTTTTTACCTTGCATGTAAATGTGCTTTTCTTTGCCACATTGCCCACACTAGGGCATAACATTCTTTCTCTATGACAAATTAATTTTGTTCCGTGAGTATCAGCTTCTTGCTTAAGAAAGTGATGAGGTGTTTCTTATTTCTTTCCTCTGACAGCATTAGAACAGCATCTAAGCCAGTGTCATATGCATCTGTACCGAATGCGAACCTTTTTGTCAAAATCTGAATTAGCCAGAGCAGGCTTTTCAGACAAGATTTTCTTTACCGAATCAAAACTCTCTTGACATGCCATTAACCATACAACTTTGTTTTGCTTTGTCTTTTTACAGTCTCTAAGACATAATATTAGAGAGTATCCATAATTTCACTTGCAGCCTTGTTAGAAACATTTCACATCACTATTAATGACGAGAGTGGTGTTAGATTTCAAATGGTTATTACATGCCACTTTTTAAATAAATATCATGACATTGGAGTGTGAGGTATAGTGAGTATATCAGACCTGACAAGAGATGCTGATAGTGTAGTGAACCATCAGTGAGCCTCTGTGTCATCCCCCAGCGGTTCCTTCACATCCATCTGGGTCAACCAGGCTAGTAAAAGGTTCTGTCACCCCCCAAAGGTGTGAAACCAGATCTTTTGCCACCCGGAGTCTGCCTTGCTCCCAGTAGAGTTCTGGCCCACAGCTACTCTTAGCTGCGCCAGTGTCTCTCCACAGTCAGCAGTTTTTCCCTGCTCCCAGTGGAGTGTTGGCCCTTAGTTATTTCCTAGCTGTAGCAGAGATTCACCACTCCCAGCAGTTTTTAGGCCTCAGCATCTTCCAGCTGTACCTTGGTTTCCCTGCTCTTAATGGAGTTCTGGGCCACAGCTTTCCTCAGCAGTCTTTGCTCTCAGTAATGTATTTCCTTGCTGTCAGGATCCCACCGCTCCTAGCAGATCCTGGGCCACAGCACATTTCTGCTGCACCACAGACACAATCCACACTGACTCATTTCCTCAGTGAGAGTTTGACCCTTCGACCGCTGAGTTGAGCCATGGTGGGCTTGTACCTGAGCTCTTGAGCTCAAACCTGTTACATCTTTACAGAGAACAGCTCATCAAGAAAAAACACTTCCCACATTTCCACAGTCTGAATTCCAGAATAGCTTGTATGTAGTGTCCATAATGACTCAGGCTACAGGCAGAGTGATGGGGTCCATCATACCTACATCTGGTTGTCGGCTAGCCCCTGATCAGGCACACAAGTATGTCCTTCCTCCTGGGTCCCCTGGATGTGACCTGACCCTCTTCTTCTGTTCGAGCTGCCTGCATTTGTTCTGCTCAGCAAGCTTCTATTGCTCCAGCTCTGCTTCCTCACTCTGACATGTGGCCTTCAGTTCCATTTGTCTCTCCTCCCTCAGTAGCCTCTGCAGAATCGTCTGGGGAACTGTCTGCTTGGCTTCAGTATACCCTGTAGGAGAAAAGGGGACCTTTCTGGCCCCCAGTTTTGAGTAGGTGCCCTATCCTGTCTCATGACATGAGAGTACAGCAATGACACTAGCTCCAATTTCTTCTGATCAGCTGCCGATAGACCTTGCTGTACATATTGCTCTTCTAACTTCCTCTTGGTGAGCTCAGCATGTTTTTTTGCCCCTCCTGCCTTTTCTGTTGTTTACTTATCTTTACACTATACTTGCCTTTGTTCTGTTTCCTCCCTGAAATAAACAGAAAATAATAAAACTGTAACCTGTCTTTGACTGTTCCTAGCCTTTTCACTTGGGAATCACTAAAAACTACACCAGTGCTTAAAATGTAAACCTCAGTTAAAATAGCAAGCTGTGTAAATCCTGTTATGATTATGCAAATATGACAACCTGCTGGGGTTCCCGGAACTGAGAGTCTCCGTGTTACAGCTCTCAGCCTCAGTAAGGGAGCGCTTTGGCTGCTGCTGCTGCTAAGCTGTGTGACAACTTCCTGACACAACAGCTCATCTGCCTTTGCCAGCAAACTCTTCAGGGCTCTGCCAGCTCAAACCTTGCCAAGCAAGTAACAATCAGTGAACTCCAGCTTCTGAGTTCATTGGATATGTCTAGCTACAAACATAGCCTGTATCACTATACATTCTCATAGTTATGTTCCCTGCTCCCTTAAAGAGACAGTACCCAGCAGCTTATTTTGTTAAATTGGGTTAACACGCATTCTATTTTAATCAAAACACTGAATTGGTTTATAGTAAAAGTAAAACAAATTTATTGAACAAAAAGTCATAGTTTTAAGTGATACTAACTCTACAGAATTAAGATACAAGACTTACAAGCAAACAAAGGTAAAATGTGCTTCTAAAACCTAGTTTCACAAACTAGCATCTCTTGTTCAAAGAAGAGTTTCTTACCAAGTTTCTCTTCCAGCATGGCTAACTAGACGCTCTGTCAGGACCCCTCACAGATCTCAAAGTGGTTCCTTTGTCTCCTGTGGTGTAGGATGCCAAAGTGGCTTTTTTAATCTGCTTGTATCTTAAGTTCATTAACCCTGCTTCCAGGGGCAGTTAGGCTTCCTGAGGGTGCAGTCTCCATCTCCCGTTAAGATTAAGTGGTCATCTTTCCCCTCTTGCTCCCCTGATCGCTTTTTTTACCGTGCATGTAAATGTGTTTGTCTTTGGACTCAGCTTGCTTAAGAACATAAGGTCAGACCCAAAGGTCCATCAAGCCCAGTATCCTGTCCTCTGACAGTGGCCAATGGCAGGTGCTTAAAAGGGAATAAACAGACAGGGCATGGATCACTTGATGATAACCTGTCACCCAATCCCAGTTTCTGGCAAACAGAGGCTAGGGACACCATTCCTGCCCATCCTGGCTAATAGGTCCATCAGTGGCTATCTTCCATGAATCTATCTAGCTCCCTTTTGAACCCCGTTATAGTATTGGCCTTCACAACACCCTCTGGCAAGGAGTTCCAGAGGTTGACAGTGCGTTGCATGAAAAAATACTTTCTTATGTTTGTTTTAAACCTGCTACCTATTAATTCATTTGGTGGCCCCTTGTTTTTGTATTATGAGAAGGAGTAAATAACATTTCCTTATTTACTTTCTCTATACCACTCATGATTTTATAGACCTCTATCATATCCCCCCTTAGTTGCCTCTTTTCCAAGTTGAAAAGTCCTAGTTTTATTAATCTCTCCTCATACGGAAGCTGTTGTATACCCCCATTCATTTTTGTTGCCCTTTTCTGAACCTTTTCCAATTCCAATATATCTTTTTTGAGATGGGGCGATCACATCTGCACGCAGTATTCAAGGTGTGGGTGTACCATGGATTTATATAGAGGCCTTATGATATTTGCTGTCTTATTATCTATCCCTTTCTTGATGATTCCCAACATTCTGTTTGCTTTTTTGACTGCTGCTGCACACTGAGTGGATGATTTCAGAGAACTATCCACCATGACTCCCAAGATCTCGTCCTTGCGTGGTAACAGCTAATTTAGACCCCATCATTGTATATGTATAGTTAGGATTATGTTTTGCAATGTGCATTACTTTGCATTTATCAACATCAAATTTCATCTGCCATTTTGTTGTCCAGTCACCCAGTTTTGTGAGATGCTTTTGTAGCTCTTCGCAGTCTGCCTGGGACTTAACTCTCTTGAGTAGTTTACAGTTTAATTTACATCAGACACACATGCAAGCAGGCAGAACCACATTCCTTTGTCTGGAACAGCCATGATGTAGGCACTGCTTGCCAAATAGATTTGAAGAATATATTTCCAGCACCTATCTATAAAGTCCTTGGTGGGTTTACCATCCATACATCACACAAAAATATTACTGATCAGTGAGTTAGTAGTTTTCCAATATAATATTACCTGCCACCTTTTGGGTATATATCATAACAAGTGTTCCAACTGGCACTGGAGTAATCTTAGGGTCACAGATAGCTTCACTTTTCAAAGGGTATTTAGTGTTTCCTATGGCTCAGTCCCTGAAGGGGAATTACACTCATTTGAAAGCCCCTGAGTATGAGGCAGGCCTTCCTGTTTTTTGTAAGACGGGCAGTTTGGCCCTCTTCAGCCTTGGTTCTGCTATTCAGAAAATGAAGATGGTCTGTTATAATTGCCGTGGGGCAGTTCATAGAGTCATAGAAGATTAGGGTTGGAGGAGACCTCAGGAGGTCATCTAGTCCAACCCCCTGGTCAAGGTAGGACCAATTCCCAACTAAATGATCCCAGCCAGGGCTTTGTCAAGCCGGGCCTTAAAACCCTCTAAGGGTGGAGATTCCACCACCTCCTTAGGTAACCCATTCCAGTGCTTCACCATCTTCCTGGTGAAATAGTTTTTCCTACTATCCAACCTAAACCTCCCTCACTGCTTTGTGTTCTGTCATCTGCCACCTCTGACAACAGCCTAGCTCCATCTTCTTTGGAACCCCCTTCAGGTAGTTGACGGCTGCTGTCAAATCCCCCCTCACTTTTCTCTTCTGCAGACTAAATAAACCCAGTTCCCTCAGCCTCTCCTCGTAAGTCATGTACCTGTGCCCCAGCCCCCTAATAATTTTCATTGCCCTCTGCTGGACTCTCTCCAATTTGGCCACATTCTTTCTGTAGTGGGGGGCCTCAAAACTGGACACAATACTCCAGATGTGGCCTCACCAGGGCCGAATAGAGGGGAATAATCACTTCTCTTGATCTGCTGGCAATGCTCCTACTAATGCAGCCCAATATGCCATTAGTCCTCTTAGCAACAAGGGCACACAGTTGAGTCATATCCAGCTTCTCATCCACTGTAATTCCCAGGTCCTTTTCTGCAGAACTGCTGCTTAACCAGTCAGTACCCAGCCTGTTGCAGTGCATGGGTTTCTTCCATCCTAAGAGCAGGACTCTTCACTTGTCCTTGTTCCTCTCCCCAGAAACCTCTGCAAAAACAACAGTTTAGATTTGGCCTTTAATGACTTTTGACTGAAGCACCCCAAAATGGGTTTTGCAGTGGCCTCCCATTTGAGGCCTTACGACCTGTCCTTAGAAGCAAACTGCACCTTCTGGGACTGCTTGGACCATACGATTGAAGGATCAGTCAAGGAAACTTTGATCTTAGGGGTACCTGTATATTAATAACACTTTATGCTCCCTACACTTTTACTAATATATTTCTTTAATTCCATTTTATATAAAATATGGTTTCTCTTGGACATTTGGTAAGAAAGACCATATTACCTAGTGTATCTAATGCAGTAGTTTCACTGTAGAGATATGGTGACAATATAAATCATGAGTGCAAAGCTCAAGAACTCATAGCCACTCAAGGGAATTAAAGGCTTAATTTATGTGTTTAGGGTTACACTATTTAATTATTTAAAAAACAACCAAACAAACCACCATCAACAAAAAACCGTCCCTTCCCTTTTTATTTCTGTATCTCCGTTCCTTCTACTTGTTTCTGATCACTTTTCCTTCTCCTCTCTTCATCTTAACATTATTTAATATTAAACTGTTTACCTTTCAAGAGGCAATGGCAATATTTACTCTGTGCTTTTCTGACACTACTTTATGACCACGAATGTGCTTCAGTAATGAAGTGCACACTGTGACAATGCTCTGTCTTTGTCTCTGTGGGTCCCGCATTTCCTGGTAGATTTCACTAGCCTCCGAGGCTCACAGTGACCCTCCACGTAACCCTTCTCTCTCTCTAGAGGCAAGAGTCACAGGTTAATGAGTCATTTTCATCATAAGCCAGCAAGGGAGGAGAGGAGAAGCAACCCTCCCTCGCACAGTCTCTGTTGTCTCCCAGTATCAGTGATTAATAGGGGAAGGGAGGGGGAGCCTGGGCCCACCCTCTACTCCGGGCTCTAGCCTATGGACCCTAATAGTAGCAGCTATGGTAGCTGACTTTTTGGAAATAAGACATGTACAATTCCCTGGGCCACTTCCCCACAGCAGCCCCCACTCAATATCTCCTTCACCGTTACCTCAGGGCCTCCTTCCTTGCATCTGATATGGATTTGTACTGCTTAGTTCCTCCAGCAGCGCAGCTTCCTCCTACAGCTCCTGACACACACACCTCACTCACTAACGGGGAGGCTTTTAACTAGTTCCAGCCAGCCCTTGTTTGCCTTCAGGTGTCCCAATCTTCCTAGCTATCTCCACTGCTTTCTAGAAGGATCTTAATTGACCACAGATGTCTTGATTAACCTGGAGCAACTGCCATTTGGTTACCATGGTACCAGGGATTTGTTTAGCCTGAGGCTAACATACCTGTTTCTCACTATTTTACTATAGCCATCTGGCCTTGCCCCGTTACAACACATACTCATTTTTATAAGCAGGTAACAGGTATCTGCATGCTTTGAGTGAAACTGTGTCGGTGTGTGTGTGTGTGTGTGCGTGTGCATGCGCACACCAGTATGTAGTTTCAGTGATGTCAACAACGTTGGGAAATGCTAACCAAGTGACCATTGATCTTGAACACTGTGGTGTGCCTTTCATACCTTCATGCATAGTTCTGATCATGTAGTTCCCTGCCTTTTGTCAGCGTCTTTCCAGTCTATACAGTACTGGAATATGATCATTAAAATTCCTGCATCTTGCAGTGTGATGAACCTCACCAGCTTTACTAACAGTCTGTGTGCCTATATCGTACAGGTGACATATGTCTTTGTGTTAGAGAGAGAGAGAGCACGCTTACAACTTCCCACTGCAGAATAATAATGTGTGAAAAAGCATGCAGAATGGTAGAATGAGCTGTAAATATTGAAAAAAATGTGCTCTGATTTTGTTTTTTGATAGCCATTTAAGTACTATGGCTCTACATGGTCAGAGTTTGAAGAAGGCATCAGGTATCCACTTTATTTTTCCTCTAGGAGAATTTTCTCTCTTCCCATTATCCTCTGCCCCTTTTTCATTTACCCCACAGGGTTTTTTTCTGGATAGAAATATTAGTTCAATTCCCTATCTGGAAACTGTGACACTAAGTTTATTATTTACTTTTCCTGATTTTAAAGCCCTCTCTCTGCTCCTATCCAAACCCCACCCGCAGATCTTGTCGCCCTCTGCTTACGCACCCTTCCTGTTACCTTCCCTTCTGGCTTCCTGTATCCCCCTTTCCCCATGTCTCCCCACTTTCCTCATCCCTGTGAATACTAAGTCAGCCTGCTTCCTCCATCTTCTCACTGTTGCCAGGTTGGGGAGAAATGAGAACAGGTGACACAGTCTCACAGCTCTCAGTTCTGGTGCCTGGTGTCACAGCAACCCCCAGCAGCAATTATAGCAATGGTTTTCAACCTTTTTTCTTTTGTGGACCCCTAAAACATTTTGAATGGAGGTGCGGACCCCTTTGGAAATCTTAAGAATAGTCTATGGACCTCTAGGGGTCTGCAGACCACATGTTGAAAACCAACTGTTCTATGGTAATGACAACCTTTTGTGGACTCCTGAGACTTAGTCTGCAGATGTCCAGGCATCCACAAACCACAGGTTGAAAACCACTGAATTACAGGAATGTCCTGCAGTTCTGTGATGGACCATGCTTGGTTGCTCTGTGGGATGCCACATGCACAGTCCAGTCGCACTATAAGCTTTGTGGGGCTGGAGTGTGCTTATGCAGATGGAATCGCCAGAATTTAGCAGCCAAGCTTTAACAAGTGTCTACTGAGCATGAGTGAACTAAGATTTGTTCGAGTGTCCTCTGCGTATTCCCACTCATGAGAGACTCCAACCAGTGCAGAGTGAATGGTAGAACTGTAGGTAGCAGTGCCAATTGAAGCACTCACATGTTTCCCTCCCCTGAGTGAACACTGAGAGTATAAAAGGGGCATAGTACTCCAGCCACCTCAGTTCTTTCTAACCACCACTAACTGAATGAATTAGAAACTGCTCTGGGGTTCTCCCGTATCCATATCTTTCAAAGACTAAAAGAAAAGGAGTACTTGTGGCACCTTAGAGACTAACAAATTTATTAGAGCATAAGCTTTCGTGAGCTACAGCTCACTTCATCAAGTGAGCTGTAGCTCATGAAAGCTTATGCTCTAATAAATTTGTTAGTCTCTAAGGTGCCACAAGTACTCCTTTTCTTTTTGCGAATACAGACTAACACGGCTGCTACTCTGAAACCTTTCAAAGACTAGTTTGTTTGGGTTGTAAATAGTTAGTTTAGTTAGTTAGGCTTGGTCTACACTGCAGACGACCTATGTTGGTATAAATATATTGCCCGGGATGGATTTTTGATGCAATTATACCCTCCTAACTCCCTATGTAGGCAGTGCTATGTCAACAGGAGGGCTTCTCCCATTAATATAGCCACTGTCTCTTGCAGAGGAAGCGTCCCTACACCAATGAGAGAAGCTTTCCCGTCAGCATAGTAGGTAGCATCTTCAGTAAGCACTACAGTGACCCAGCTGCATTGCTGCAGCACTGTATGTGTAGACAAGCCCCAAGTATTGTTGGTGTTAATTTTTGAAGAATTTAAGTTCTTTGCTGCCAAGATGGCAGAGCCAAAGACCAATAAGTTGGGCTTTAAGAGATGTGTGTCATGCCCATCTGTGTTTTCAGCATCCAATGCACATGCTAGATGCCTGGTATACTTGGGTGAGGGACACTCACCATTAAAATGCTTGATGTGCTCGGGGTTTATGAAGTGAGAGTAGGAGGAGCAGGAGAGACAGAATAGGTTTCAAGCAACTTTGCTCCAGGAAGCTTTGTCAGTGATCACAGGTCCTGGATAAAACTCAGAGACTGGCATTGGCTCTGGGTGAGTGGAGTGAAAAAGTTAAGTCCCCTTTTTCGGTGCTGAAGACCACAGGATCCGGAAGACAGTGGAAAGATCCAAAGAGCAGGATTATTCAACCTACTGTGGTGTTGGCCTCTTTCTCCAGACCCAGTCCATGAGATAGGGATGTGATTGTTATGGTGAGCATAAATGCTCAGTCCTCATTGGGATCATCCTTTTCTTCAAGAGACAGTCCAGGAGAGAAAGACCCATCTAATCTGGTGGTCTTTAAGGAACCTGGCTTGGGCAAAGACTCTCATGATAGAATCAGAAAATGTTCTTCGTATCTGATTTTTTTTGGATCTGGATGAGCTGGAAAGAGTTAAGAACCTCTCCTGCAGGTTAAGAAGAAGGATCAGGCTAGCACAAATCCAGAGACTGCAACAGATAGGTGACAAGGCTCAAATTCATCGACTGTCTCTGTCTCCATCACGGTTTGTAATAAATCCTTCTGTGACAGTAGAATAACAATCGAATTTTTTTATTGGCGCCAAGTCTGGTCAGCCTGGACCAGTCCACACAAGAGATCCACTTCCTGGACACTACGGTGCTAATAAGCGATGGTCACAAACACCACCCTATATCGGAAACCTACTGACCGCTATTCCTACCTACATGCCTCTAGCTTTCATCCAGATCATACCACTCGATCCATTGTCTACAGCCAAGCGCTACGATATAACCGCATTTGCTCCAACCCCTCAGACAGAGACAAACACCTACAAGATCTCTATCATGCATTCCTACAACTACAATACCCACCTGCTGAAGTGAAGAAACAGATTGACAGAGCCAGAAGAGTACCCAGAAGTCACCTACTACAGGACAGGCCCAACAAAGAAAACAACAGAACGCCACTAGCCATCACCTTCAGCCCCCAACTAAAACCTCTCCAACGCATCATCAAGGATCTACAACCTATCCTGAAGGACGACCCATCACTCTCACAGATCTTGGGAGACAGACCAGTCCTTGCTTACAGACAGCCCCCCAATCTGAAGCAAATACTCACCAGCAACCACACACCACACAACAGAACCACTAACCCAGGAACCTATCCTTGCAACAAAGCCCGTTGCCAACTCTGTCCACATATCTATTCAGGGGATACCATCATAGGGCCTAATCACATCAGCCACACTATCAGAGGCTCGTTCACCTGCGCATCTACCAATGTGATATATGCCATCATGTGCCAGCAATGCCCCTCTGCCATGTACATTGGCCAAACTGGACAGTCTCTACGTAAAAGAATGAATGGACACAAATCAGACGTCAAGAATTATAACATTCAAAAACCAGTTGGAGAACACTTCAATCTCTCTGGTGACTCGATCACAGACCTAAGAGAGGCTATACTTCAACAAAAAAGCTTCAAAAACAGACTCCAACAAGAGACTGCTGAATTGGAATTAATTTGCAAACTGGATACAATTAACTTAGGCTTGAATAGAGACTGGGAATGGATGAGTCATTACACAAAGTAAAACTATTTCCCCATGGTATTTCTCCCTCCCACCCCACCCCCCACTGTTCCTCTGATATTCTTGTTAACTGCTGGAATTAGCCTACCTTGCTTGTCACCATGAAAGGTTTTCCTCCTTTCCCCCCCTGCTGCTGGTGATGGCTTATCTTAAGTGATTACTCTCTTTACAGTGTGTATGATAAACCCATTGTTTCATGTTCTCTGTGTGTGTGTATATAAATCTCTCCTCTGTTTTTTCCACCAAATGCATCCGATGAAGTGAGCTGTAGCTCACGAAAGCTTATGCTCTAATAAATTTGTTAGTCTCTAAGGTGCCACAAGTACTCCTTTTCTTTTTGCGAATACAGACTAACACGGCTGCTACTCTGAAACCTTTCAAAGACTAGTTTGTTTGGGTTGTAAATAGTTAGTTTAGTTAGTTAGGCTTGGTCTACACTGCAGACGACCTATGTTGGTATAAATATATTGCCCGGGATGGATTTTTGATGCAATTATACCCTCCTAACTCCCTATGTAGGCAGTGCTATGTCAACAGGAGGGCTTCTCCCATTAATATAGCCACTGTCTCTTGCAGAGGAAGCGTCCCTACACCAATGAGAGAAGCTTTCCCGTCAGCATAGTAGGTAGCATCTTCAGTAAGCACTACAGTGACCCAGCTGCATTGCTGCAGCACTGTATGTGTAGACAAGCCCCAAGTATTGTTGGTGTTAATTTTTGAAGAATTTAAGTTCTTTGCTGCCAAGATGGCAGAGCCAAAGACCAATAAGTTGGGCTTTAAGAGATGTGTGTCATGCCCATCTGTGTTTTCAGCATCCAATGCACATGCTAGATGCCTGGTATACTTGGGTGAGGGACACTCACCATTAAAATGCTTGATGTGCTCGGGGTTTATGAAGTGAGAGTAGGAGGAGCAGGAGAGACAGAATAGGTTTCAAGCAACTTTGCTCCAGGAAGCTTTGTCAGTGATCACAGGTCCTGGATAAAACTCAGAGACTGGCATTGGCTCTGGGTGAGTGGAGTGAAAAAGTTAAGTCCCCTTTTTCGGTGCTGAAGACCACAGGATCCGGAAGACAGTGGAAAGATCCAAAGAGCAGGATTATTCAACCTACTGTGGTGTTGGCCTCTTTCTCCAGACCCAGTCCATGAGATAGGGATGTGATTGTTATGGTGAGCATAAATGCTCAGTCCTCATTGGGATCATCCTTTTCTTCAAGAGACAGTCCAGGAGAGAAAGACCCATCTAATCTGGTGGTCTTTAAGGAACCTGGCTTGGGCAAAGACTCTCATGATAGAATCAGAAAATGTTCTTCGTATCTGATTTTTTTTGGATCTGGATGAGCTGGAAAGAGTTAAGAACCTCTCCTGCAGGTTAAGAAGAAGGATCAGGCTAGCACAAATCCAGAGACTGCAACAGATAGGTGACAAGGCTCAAATTCATCGACTGTCTCTGTCTCCATCACGGTTTGTAATAAATCCTTCTGTGACAGTAGAATAACAATCGAATTTTTTTATTGGCGCCAAGTCTGGTCAGCCTGGACCAGTCCACACAAGAGATCCACTTCCTGGACACTACGGTGCTAATAAGCGATGGTCACAAACACCACCCTATATCGGAAACCTACTGACCGCTATTCCTACCTACATGCCTCTAGCTTTCATCCAGATCATACCACTCGATCCATTGTCTACAGCCAAGCGCTACGATATAACCGCATTTGCTCCAACCCCTCAGACAGAGACAAACACCTACAAGATCTCTATCATGCATTCCTACAACTACAATACCCACCTGCTGAAGTGAAGAAACAGATTGACAGAGCCAGAAGAGTACCCAGAAGTCACCTACTACAGGACAGGCCCAACAAAGAAAACAACAGAACGCCACTAGCCATCACCTTCAGCCCCCAACTAAAACCTCTCCAACGCATCATCAAGGATCTACAACCTATCCTGAAGGACGACCCATCACTCTCACAGATCTTGGGAGACAGACCAGTCCTTGCTTACAGACAGCCCCCCAATCTGAAGCAAATACTCACCAGCAACCACACACCACACAACAGAACCACTAACCCAGGAACCTATCCTTGCAACAAAGCCCGTTGCCAACTCTGTCCACATATCTATTCAGGGGATACCATCATAGGGCCTAATCACATCAGCCACACTATCAGAGGCTCGTTCACCTGCGCATCTACCAATGTGATATATGCCATCATGTGCCAGCAATGCCCCTCTGCCATGTACATTGGCCAAACTGGACAGTCTCTACGTAAAAGAATGAATGGACACAAATCAGACGTCAAGAATTATAACATTCAAAAACCAGTTGGAGAACACTTCAATCTCTCTGGTGACTCGATCACAGACCTAAGAGAGGCTATACTTCAACAAAAAAGCTTCAAAAACAGACTCCAACAAGAGACTGCTGAATTGGAATTAATTTGCAAACTGGATACAATTAACTTAGGCTTGAATAGAGACTGGGAATGGATGAGTCATTACACAAAGTAAAACTATTTCCCCATGGTATTTCTCCCTCCCACCCCACCCCCCACTGTTCCTCTGATATTCTTGTTAACTGCTGGAATTAGCCTACCTTGCTTGTCACCATGAAAGGTTTTCCTCCTTTCCCCCCCTGCTGCTGGTGATGGCTTATCTTAAGTGATTACTCTCTTTACAGTGTGTATGATAAACCCATTGTTTCATGTTCTCTGTGTGTGTGTATATAAATCTCTCCTCTGTTTTTTCCACCAAATGCATCCGATGAAGTGAGCTGTAGCTCACGAAAGCTTATGCTCTAATAAATTTGTTAGTCTCTAAGGTGCCACAAGTACTCCTTTTCTTTTTGCGAATACAGACTAACACGGCTGCTACTCTGAAACCTTTTATTTAGATTGTCTAAAATTCTTGGTCCTGTCTCCCAAGTTATTTATCTTTTATGAAGATAGGAAAAAGGGTAGAGCTATTAGTCTCACCCATCTATCTGGAAGGTGTTTGTATTAAAGAGACAAGGTGGGTGAAGTAATAGCTTTTATTGGACCAACTTCTGTTGGTGAGCAAGACAAGCTTACGAGCTTACAGAGCTCAGACCTGAAGAAACATTCTATGTAAGCTCAAAAGCTTGTCTCTTTCCCTAGCAGAAGCTGGTCCAATAAAAGCTATTACCTTACTCATCTTGTCTATTTAATATCCTGGGACCAACACGGCTACAATTACACTGCATACAACACATGTATTAAAGAGGCTTATGAATTGAAAGTTCTCTCTTTTCCTGGGGGAACTAAAGCACATTTTCCTTTGTCAAAAGCAGCTTCAGTGGCATTCTCAAGACATATTCCTTAAATAGAAATCTGAAGAGCAGCCATGTGGAATTCAGTCCATGCTTTTTAGTCTGGGAACACAATGTAGTAAAATTACATCCGATGAAGTGAGCTGTAGCTCACGAAAGCTTATGCTCTAATAAATTTGTTAGTCTCTAAGGTGCCACAAGTACTCCTTTTCATATTGGGAATAAGTTAGTGATAGAAAGGTAAGGGTGGTGTTATATGTTTGGTAAAAATCTACAGAATCATAATTTCAAGGGTGTCACCCTCTGCAGTGGGGCAAGGAGGACTCCGCTTCCCCACTAATCCCCAGGCTCCCAGCTCCAGGTCCTCTGGTGGAAATTTTGATAATATAGTGTTGGAAATGGCCTGAGTTGGGTATATTTGAAAGCCCTTTCTCCCAGAAACATGATTCCAAACATGGCAAACCTAGAGCAGTTATGTAGATGGATGCTTGTTTAAACATGAACTTTTAAAAATTATACTTTAATACATGGGGATGTATTGCTTACCATTTTAAAAAAAGGACACTGATCTTTGATAATCCTAGGGAAGTTAGATTTGACATGACCAAAAATATTTATTCATCGAAGTCATCATCAGTGTTCTGTCTGTCTAGGGCACAACTGCTAGACATGTTTGTCATGCTGTCTGATATGTGACTGGCAGCTGAGAGTGCCAAAATTAGGGCAGACTGGTAGAAAACAGGGTAAACATCCCAAACTGATTGTGAATTCTGTAATTAGATTTTACCAAACCAATAACAAGCATGCAGGTCTGGATTACTATATTAGCCTTACCATGGAGCCACAGATGGTCCTTTTATTCTCTGTGGTGCATCTTGCCACTCACACAAACAGGACTTTGTATTAAAAGGTTATTAAAACCAGAAATCACCTCACATTACTTTCTTCTAACCCCAAAGGGTCGGCCACCCTATGTCATTGCATGTTCCAGATCTCACACCAACACTGACAGCCAATTTCTTTAGTAAATTAAACTAAAGATTTATTAGCTAATAAGAAGAAACGAGTTATTGAGAGGTTAAAGCAGGTAAAATACATAACAGGTGAGTCAGAGTTGGTGAGTCAGAGTTTGTAAGTCTAATTGGTAGCAGAGATGTAAAGTCTGCTAGTTTCCATAAGCCTCAGAGTTACTCAAAATGAGTTTAGGGACCTCTGTCCATTTGCTCAGTATTCACCGTCCAGAGATGCAGAATCACTCCCAGGCTTCCTTCTTATAATTGAAAACAGTCTATCAAGTGTTTAGTCAACAAAGCAAGAGTCCATGCTGTGTTGAAAAGGCAGACAAAGCTTGTGGATTTCCCATTGTTAAATGCTAAAACTAATGCTTTGAAGTTAACTTGTTTCTTCATCTAGAGTTCTGATGCTTCCATCCCATTAATGCATTTAATTTCATCCACCCAGACCATCTTTCATTAGTTTACAGGAATAAAGAGATAGTCCAGAGGTTCTCAAACTGGGAGTTGGGACCGTTCAGGGGGTTGCAAGGTTATTACACGGGTGGTCGAGAGCTGTCAGCCTCCACCCCAAATCCCGCTTTGCCTCCAGCATTTATAATGGTGGTGTTGTTTTTAATGTATGAGGGAGGTCGCACTCAGAGAAGCTTGCTGTGTGAAAGGGGTCACCAGTACAAAAGTTTGAGAAGCACTGAGATAGTCAGAAACATGCCTTTGTTAGTTTTCTTGCAGTTTTACATGTTAAATAAATTCTCATCCTAATGCTAATACATGTTTTGATCTAGGACTAAATAAGTATAATGCAAATCAACAAGTTTCAGATGAGCGAAGACAATAATATGAGCATTTCACTAGTTTTCAAGCATTTAGAGCAAATGTAATTATGAGGCAGATGCCATGTACACATAATGTGATAACATCCCCTTTTGTTCTATTCTAACAAGTGAATTGGCTTGAACACACTGTGATGTTATTGACATAATCTGGGACTGTATAGGACATTGTTGCAACCAAGGTCTTGTAGTGGCACCAAATCTTATATAAAGGGGGTCAAATGAGGTGTCTAAGACAAGGTTATGGTTTGTTGATTATGATTATGCTGTCCATATGTGTGTATCATTTTTGTAGTTGAAGTTATGAATATTGGCTCTATACTGTCTGTATTTCAAACTTATGCTATGCTTCTGGGTGACACCCCAGACAAGTTGGTGTCAGCTCTGCCTAGCCTGCTTGATGGCCCATTAAGGACCATCAGCTATACAATTGACCCATTGAGAGAAGGCAGACACGCCTTGTGACTCAGCAAGGTATGCAGGGACGTGCCTATGAACAGAACTCTGAGGTTTTTCCATGCCATGTGATGGACAGCTTGTCTTTGGAACAAAGAATGACAGACCACATGGCAAGAGAATATAAAAAGCTGCTGCAGCTCCTCCATCTTGTCTTCAATCCTGCTTCATACCTCTGGAGGAACTTTGCTACACTGAAGTTTGAACCAAGGACTGAAAGACCCATCCCAGCTGTGGATGTACTCCAGAGACTTGATTTGAACCTGCAGTTTATTCTATCACTGCTGCAATCCTGAACCACGAACTTTGCCATTACTGTACGTAATTGATTCCATTTAACCAATTCTTGCTCTCATCTATATCTTTTTCATTTTATGAATAAACCTTTAGATTTTAGATTCTAAAGGATTGGCAACAGCGTGATTTCTGGTAAGATCTGATTTGTATATTGACCTGGGTCTGGGTCTTGGTCCTTTGGGATCGAGAGAACCTTTTTTCTTTTACTGGGGTATTGTTTTTTATAACCGTTCATCCCCATAACGAGTGGCATTGGTGGTGATACTGGGAAACTGGAGTGTCTAAGGGAATTGCTTATGTGACTTGTGGTTAGCCAGTGGGGTGAGACCAAAGTCTGCTCTGTTTGGCTAGTTTGGTTTGCCTTAGAGGTGGAAAAACCCTAGTCTTGGGCTGTAACTGCCCTGCTTTAAGCAATTTGTCCTGAATTGACACTCTCAGTTGTGTCCCGCCAGAATCAGCATCGTTACACACGCTATGACCTTTTAAGATTTCTTTGGTTTCTATTAGCATGTGAGTGAATTAGTCTCCTGCCTTGTTTGAGCTGGCAGCCTGTTTGGCAGCATCACAATGTTATCGCACTGTTCCTTGTCTGTGCCACACCCGCACATCTCCCTGCAAGGCAGGCTGTGTAGGGACTGGGGCATGTCTGGTCAGACTTAATGGTTAGTCAGTAGCCTGGAACCACAGCTGGGGTCAGAGTCAGGCATCAAGACAGGGGTGAAAGCCTAAGTCAGCGTTGGAGTATGGCATAGTAGCAGGGACCTGGAACAAGGCAGGAAAACTGGAACCTGGAACAGATGGCGGTCTGGGATAAGGACAGGAACGGGCTGGGAGACAGGTTTCAGGAGTCAGGCAAATAGCCAGTGACCATAGTAGTAGCCAATCAAGGATTCACCTAGTTGCTTAGCTTGCTGTCTCCTTCTGGTTTAAATCGAGTGTCCCAGCCAATTGTATGGCTGGACGCTCTCCCAATCAGGAACTTTGTGGGCAGGGCCCTTTTTGATCTAGACCTTTTGCTGGTCCCCTTTTCCACTGGTTCAGGTGAGCTGTTGGGTGGCAGCTGTGCTGTGAGCAGTGCCTGGGGACCCACAGGCCTGGGTGTGAGGCCTGTGATCTCTCACATTCTGCTGGCCAAATATTTGCAGGGTGGTGAGAATCTGGTCTTAGCACACAAGCATTTGATTAGCTAAAGGATGGATTAGGGAGCAGATGGTATTTCACACATAACTGGTGTGATTAGTCCATCCTCCAAGACCCATCCATGCCTGATAGGAGAGGCTAGTTCTGGATGTGCTCAGTCTTCCCAAAGCTATTCCATGGCTTGATAATTTGACTTCTTGATAGCAGGTATAAAAGAGCCAATTTTTCTGAGTGAACTGAGCAGTCAGCGTGGGTAGCAGGTTTGATTGGCAGTATGCATACTTGGGTTATTTGGTCTGGCACCTCATATAGTGCTGAGTTAAAGGCCAACTATGGTGGAATGTACCTTTCTTCTGAAATAGAGTAGGTATGGTGTGCCCTGGGTTTCCAGATCATTTTGAGGGTATGTCTTCTATCTCTGTAGCTGAAGCAGTATTCAGTGTTTTTTTTTTTTTTTTGCCTCTGGAATGCATTCCACTTTTGCACAATAATGAAGTGAGGTCCAGACTAGTGATTATAGAAAGTTCTACTCTCCTCAATTTAACTACTGATTCATAGAAAACTGGACTTCTTGGCTTCAGAATTTTTGTATCTTTGTAGGAAAGTAAGTTCGTCTTCGAGTGCTTGTTCATGTCCATTCCAATCAGGTGTGTGCACGCACATGTGCACGATGGCTGAGAGATTTTTCCCTTAGCAGCATCCGTCGGGCCGGCCTGGGCGCCCCCTGGAGTCATGCCTTCATGGTGATCAATGAGCCCTGTCGACTCGCTACCCGTTCAGTTCCTTCTTACCACCAGTGATGGTTGGCTGAAACTTCCCTTAGCCCTTGCTTAGCAAGCACGTTCTGTAGTCATTGTATATAGTTACCTTAGTGTCGTCTTAGTATTAGAGTTCTTAGTAGAGTTATTGGGGGTTCCCCCCCATCCCGCATCACTGGAGCCGTGGTATGCCATGGTCCCCAGGGTTTAAAAACTGGGGCCTGCATGAAGTGCATGCCAAAGAGTGATCCATACTCATCGTGTTTACGGTGCCTAGGGGAGGGCCACCAAAAGGATCACTGTAAGATCTGCCGTGAGTTCTGCCCTAGAACTCTTAAAGAAAGGGAACAGTGGCATAAAGTAATCCTCATAGAAGCAGCCCTACGCCCCCACTCTGACCCAGGCTCGGGACCCAGCTCCTAATGCTTCATCCTTGATGAGGAGCCCCCCAACACCGTCATCAAGCTCAGTGCCTAGAAAGGACTCGTCCTGAGACTCTTGACACTGACATGGCACCTCACGAGGCCTGGCTGAAAGCAGGCACCGATCTCACTCGCTGGTGCCTCAGAAGAAAAAGAAGCCGGACAGTCGCTCTCTTCTGGCTAAATCCAGAGACGTGAGACCCCAGGTGGGCCACAGCTCCAGATCCCCTGTTGGGGCCGTGTTGACTCCTGCCCAAGTGAGGCAGTTGGTCGCCGGTCCCTACACAGCAGCTACAGCTCCCTTTGATGCCGGAAGCATACCAAGTCCCTTAGGATCTTCTGCACCTTATGGCACCGTTCTCACCCCCCAAGAGGAAAGAACCTTCAGTTCTGCCCCCTGGTGCAGTCAAGGGGGAAGCTGGCTATAATGTTGAGGCGCTCCCCCTCTCTATGTCTCTCAGTGCCAGCTCAGTCGGACAGAGAGCCTACCATCTCCCCGAGCTCTCGAAACTGAAGGCACTGAGGCTTGGCTCCTCCATGGTCTTCAGTCTCGGAGTCAGAGTCCAACTTCTGTCGCTCCAGGAGAAGCAGGAGCCACAGCTCGATGTCCAGGAGAGACAGGAGGGAGCCCCAGGCATGGTCTCCACAGTGGCAGAACCCACCTCAGTGGCCATACTGGACCCCTGGGGCCTTTTGTGACAGATTTCTGTTACCAATCTGCCTGAAGTGTCAGGTGATCAGTCTGAGGCCATAGGATCATTAAGGGAGGAGATGATGTAACACACCAAATTTTGTCTAAATTTTAAATCTTTATTGATAAAATAACAGCGGAGAGTGATGGGTGTTCCCCATGTCACTCAGAGGAAGGAAGCAAGCTTTAGTGCCTCAAGCCCTAACCCATTTTCATACTCGCACACGCTCTACCCGAGGCTGGCCAAGCCTGGGTGTAACATAAGCAGAAGCGGGGGAAGGGTAGATGGGAGTTCTGTCCTTGGCCCAGGTCATCCAAGGATCCACTATGATCTCCAAGTTGCTCCAGCTCTTAGGAGTTTAAGTCCTAGGCTCCTTGCGGGGGGTGGGGGGAGGTGCTTCGTTCAGGGATCTCTGCTCCTGGTGCCCTCTGCACCAGTCCAAACCAGCTTTCCATGGTGTCTTCAGCTTTCTCAAAACACCCCGGTTCCAGGGACACAAGGCTCGGCTCCCCCTCTTGCCATCTCACTAGTGTTTTCAATCGCTGCAGTCTTAGAACTTGTTTTCTTCTTTCCTGGCCTCGCTGCCTTGCAGGTCTGTGCAGTTGGGTTTTTCTTTCTCACGGATGCTCGGGCACGTTCACGGCCCCGTCTTTCTCAGCTGTCAGCCAAGTCTCGGCTGTGAGCAGCGTCCTTGGCCTGGGGCCAGCGTCTTATAGTTGTACTGAGCTTGCTAGCTACAGTGTTGAGCTAACCTGTTCTCTACTTTCTTTCTCCTTCCCCCTTTCGCCTCTTGCAGCCTGCAAAAATATCTTCCAATCCACACTCACTCATACCTTTGACCCTTCCAAAAATATTCTGCAGTGCTTGCAACAGTGATAGCAATATACAATGCTGATCTGCCTTCCCCAGGGGACCCCTTGAGGGAGGGAGCCATCAGGGTACGACACTTTCATCAAGGACAGGGAGGAACCCGAGGTTGCTGCGCTGCGATCTTTTGTGGCCTCAGCCACCTTTGTCCCTCCATCGGCTATGCATCTGACCTCAGCGCCTGCCCACATGCCAATGCCTCTGACGGCAGCACCGTCATCGACACCAGCACCGTGCTTGGCACTGCCCTTGACAGCGTCCTCGCACCCGTCTTCCACCCTGGCACTGCTGTCTACATCGACTTCGTTGGTGCCTGCGAGAGGATCAGCACCAGCTCCTTCGGTTCCTTCCATCATACTGATTGCAGTGCTGATACTTGGTCTGGCATCTGCAGCTCCTCCACTATCTGACGCACTACTAGCACCAACACTGCCCCGAGAATCTTGGGACCCCTGGGTGTGGCTGGCAGGGAGCATCCTCTCATAAACGCTTCCTCCTCTTCGTCACCGGATGAAGCATTGGCGGGTACAACCGTAGCCCCGGCACTTGAGGACAACAGGGTGCTGCAGCAGTTGCTGCACAGGGCCGCTCAGGGTCTGGGCATTAGGCTGAGGAGGTAGTCGAGGAGGCTGATCCCATGGTGGACATCCTCACCCCCTCAGGACCTTCCCGTATTGCCCTTCCACTTATTAAAACCATTGTGGGCACCACCAAGACCCTGTGGCAGACCCCAGCTTCCTTGCTACCCACTGCCAAGCGGTATGAGAGGCATTTATACTCCCACCCACCCCCTGACTCTCTTGTTGTGGATGCTGCTAACCAGCGTGACCCAGGGCTTCCAAGGGCCCTCCCCAAAAAACAGAGAGGCTAAGCATCTAGAGCTTGTTGGGAGACAGGTCTATTCTACAGGGAGTCTGCAGCTCCATATGTTGAATCAACAGGCCATTGTCAGCAGGTACTCATACACACCTGTGCAGCGATGGCCAAATTTACAGAGCTCTTCCCTTTGGACTCCCAAACCGAGTTTTCAGCCTTGGTGGAGGAGGGGAAGCTAGTCTCCCGTGCTTCCCTCCAGGCTGCATTGGACACTGCAGATGCTGCCACTAGGGTTATGGCGACGGGTAGGCATGAGGAGGGGCTCCTGGCTCCAACTCTCAGGGTTCCCTTACGAGGTCCAGCAAACTATTCAGGACCTCCCATTTGAAGGTGAGACACTTTTTTCTGAAAAGACAGATTCATAGATTCATAGATACTAAGGTCAGAAGGGACCATTCTGATCATCTAGTCCGACCTCCTGCACAGCGCAGGCCACATTATCTCACCCACCCACTCCTACGAAAAACCTCACCTATGTCTGAGCTATTGAAGGCCTCAAATCATGGTTTAAAGACTTCAAGAAGCAGAGAATCCTTCCTCAAGTGACCCGTGCCCCATGCTACAGAGGAAGGCGAAAAACCTCCAGGGCCTCTCCAATCTGCCCTGGAGGAAAATTCCTTCCCTACCCCAAATATAGCAATCAGCTAAACCCTGAGCATATGGGCAAGATTCACCAGCCAGATACTACAGAAAAGTCTTTCCTGGGTAACTCAGATCCCATCCATCTAATATCCCATCTCAGGGGATTAGTCCTATTTACCCTGAATATTTAAAGATCAATTACTTACCAAAATCCCATTATCCCATCATACCATCTCCTCCATAAACTTATCGAGTAGAATCTTAAAACCAGATAGATCTTTTGCCCCCACTGCTTCCCTTGGAAGGCTATTCCAAAACTTCACTCCTCTGATGGTTAGAAACCTTTGTCTAATTTCAAGTCTAAACTTCCTGGTGGCCAGTTTATACCCATTTGTTCTTGTGTCCACGTTGGTGAGCTTAAATAATTCCTTTCCCTCTCCTATATTTATCCCTCTAATATATTTAGAGAGAGCAATCATATCTCCCCTCAACCTTCTTTTAGTTAGGCTAAACAAGCCAAGCTCCTTGAGTCTCCTTTCATAAGACAAGTTTTCCATTCCTCGGATCATCCTAGTAGCCCTTCTCTGTACCTGCTCCAGTTTGAATTCATCCTTTTTAAACATGGGAGACCAGAACTGCACACAGTATTCTAGGTGAGGTCTCACCAGTGCCTTGTATAATAGTACTAAAACCTCCTTATCCCTACTGGAAATGCCTCTCCTGATGCATCCCAAAACCGCATTAGCTTTTTTCACAGCCATATCACATTGGCAGCTCATAGTCATCCTATGATCAACCAATACTCCAAGGTCCTTCTCCTCTTCTGTTACTTCTAATTGATGCATCCCCAACTTATAACTAAAATTCTTGTTATTAATCCCTAAATGCATAACCTTACACTTCTCACTATTAAATTTCATCCTATTACTATTACTCCAGTTTACAAGGTCATCCAGATCCTCCTGTATAATATCCCGATCCTTCTCCGAATTGGCAATACCTCCCAGCTTTGTATCATCTGCAAACTTTATTAGCACACTCCCACTTTTTGTGCCAAGGTCAGTAATAAAAAGATTAAATAAGATTGGTCCCAAAACCGATCCCTGAGGAACTCCACTGGTAGCCTCCCTCCAACCTGACAGTTCGCCTTTCAGTAGGACCCATTGCAGTCTCCCCTTTAACCAATTCCTTATCCACCTTTTGATGTTCATATTGATCCCCATTTTCTCCAGTTTAACTAATAATTCCCCATGTGGCACGGTATCAAATGCCTTACTGAAGTCTAGGTAAATTAGATCCACTGCATTTCCTTTATCTAAAAAATCTGTTACTTTTTCAAAAAAGGAGATTAGGTTGGTTTGGCACGATCTACCTTTTGTAAAACCATGTCGTATTTTGTCCCATTTACCATTGACTTCAATGTCCTAAACTAATTTCTCCTTCAAAATTTTTTCCAGGACCTTGCATATTACAGATGTCAAACTAACTGGCCTGTAGTTACTCGGATCACTTTTTTTTCCTTTCTTAGAAATAGGAACTATATTAGCAATTCTCCAATCATTCGGTACAACTCCTGAGTTTACAGATTCATTAAAAATTCTTGCTAATGGGCTTGCAATTTCAGGTGCCAATTCCTTTAATAATCTTGGATGAAGATTATCTGGGCCCCCCGATTTAGTCCCATTAAGCTGTTTCAGTTTCGCTTCTACCTCAGATATGGTAATATCTACCTCCATATCCTCATTCCCATTTGTCATGCTACCATTATCCCTAAGATCCTCTTTAGCCTTATTAAAGACTGAGGCAAAGTATTTGTTTAGATATTGGGCCATGCCTAGATTATCTTTAACCTCCACTCCATCCTCAGTGTTAAGCGGCCCCACTTCTTCCTTCTTAGTTTTCTTCTTATTTATATGGCTATAGAACCTTTTTCTATTGGTTTTAATTCCCTTTGCAAGGTCCAACTCGACTCAACTTTTAGCCTGTCTCACTTTATCCCTACATGTTCTGACCTCAATTAGGTAGCTTTCCTTGCTGATCCCTCCCATCTTCCACTCCCTGTATGCTTTCTGCTTCTTCTTAATCACCTCTCTAAGATGCTTGCTCATCCAGCTTGGTCTACAACTCCTGCCTATGAATTTTTTCCCCTTTCTTGTGATACAGGCTTCCGATAGCTTCTGCAGCTTTGATTTAAAGTAATCCCAGGCCTCCTCTACCTTTAGATCCATAAGTTCTTCAGTCCAATCCACTTCCCTAACTAATTTCCTTAATTTTTGAAAGTCAGCCCTTTTGAAATCAAAAACCCTAGTTGCAGATATATTTTTGTTAATCCTTCCATTTAGTTTGAACTGAATTAGCTCATGATCACTTGAGCCAAGATTGTCCCCTACAACCATTTCTTCTATGAGGTCCTCGCTACTCACCAAAATTAAATCTAAAATGGCATCCCCTCTAGTCGGTTCAGCAACTACTTGATGAAGGAATCCATCAGCTATCGCATCTAGGAAAATCTGAACCCTATTATTATTATTACTAGCACTGGTCCTCCAGTCTATATCTGGGAAGTTAAAGTCTCCCATGATCACGCAGTTTCCATTAGTATTTACTTTATTAAAAACATTAAAAAGGACTCTATCCATATCCAAATTAGATCCCGGAAGTCTATAGCACACCCCAAGCACTATCGTAGGAGAGGCTTTACTAGTTATCTTCCCCAATGTAATTTTTGCCCAGACGGACTCTGTCTTATCCATTGCATCGCTTCTTATTTCTTTACATTCTACCTCATCATTGATATACAATGCTACTCCACCCCCTTTACCTTTGTTTCTGTCTTTCCTAAACAGCACATACCCTTCAATAGCTGTAGTCCAGTCATGACTACTATTCCACCATGTTTCTGTTATCCCTATAATATCTGGTTTCACTTCCTGCACCAGTAGCTCTAGTTCCTCCATTTTGTTACCTAGGCTCCTCGCATTGGTGTACAAACATCTTACTTTTTGCTGTTTGGCCTCGCTCACATTTTGTACCCTATTAGGCACAGTCATTCTACAGCCAGTATAACCTATTAGACTAGTATCCACACCGCCCTCGTTCCTTATATACATTCTCCTACCCACGGCTGTATCCTTTCTTACTTCGTTGTCTTCCCTCTGAATGCTAAAATCTGGTGTGGAGATTACCTGGACGTCTCCCAACCATCTCCCCTTAATTCCTAGTTTAAAGCTCTCTTTATCAGTTGTGCCAGCCTTGATCCTAGAAGTCTATATCCTTCCCTACTCAGATGAAGTCCATCCCGAGAGAACTGTCCTCTGTCCATGAATGCCTCCCAGTGGCCATACATCCCAAAGCCCTCCTTATAGCACCACTGCCTAAGCCATCTGTTGACAGTCATAATCTTGTCACACCTTTGTTGCCTTCTCTAGGAACAGGCAGGATCCCACTAAAGATCACCTGAGCCTCAATTTCCTTAAGTGTCTTCCCCAGCCTAGCATAATCTCCCTTAATACTTTCCAGCGAGAATCTAGCCGTATCATTTGTTCCCACATGAAGGATAACTAGGGGATTCTTTCCCGCTCCCTTTAGTATCCTTTTCAACCTCAGGTCTATATCCCGTATCTTTACACCCGGAAGACAGCACACCCTTCTATTCTCTGGATCAGCTCTAGTTACAGGCCTGTCTATTCTTCTCAATAAAGAGTCCCCTATCACATAGACCTGCCTTTTCCTGGTGACAGTGCTATTCTCCAGTCTCTCCCCTGTTCCTTCTGGCTGCAAGTTCTTTTCATTCCTATTTTCCCTTATAATCCTCTTCAACCCATCCTGTATCCTCCTGGGGCTCATATTTGGTGTAGTCTCCCTTGACTCTTCCGCTTTTCCTATAGGACTAGCGTCTCTTCTCTTTTTCCTTCAACAAGTACCTGCTGAGCCCCTTCTTCATTTCCAACTCTGCAAACCTGTTCTTAAGCTCTATTTCTCCTTCACTAGCCTGTCTTTTCCTCTGCCTGGTTCTTTTAGTCACATGCTTCCACTGACCACTTTCCTCACCCAGTCTCCCCTCAAAATTCCCCAGCCCTGCTTCCATCTGTGAGTCTGAGCTTTTCCCTTCAGATACCTCATATCTTTGCTCCATCATCTGCTCAAACCCCTTCCTAAACTCAACGAGACTTTCCACCTGCATCTCCAAACCTCGGATCTTTTCCTCCATCAGCTCTATCAGACAGCATTTCATGCAGAAAAAACTCTTACCAGTTCCCCCCTCCAGGATCATGTACATACCACAGCTTCCACATCCAGTCATCCTCAATGTGTCTTCCACTACAGGAGTCCCTCCCACAGCTGCCTCCGTATCTGTCATCGCCTTCCCACCTAAGTCCTGTTAATCTGGGAAACACAAGTCACACCAAAAAGACCACCCCCTTCCCCAGCAAAAGCAAACCCCAAACAAGCACCACAATACAAACTCCCCTTTCAAACTCCCCTGTTTACAGCTCTGTTTGCTGGCTCCTGTGCCGCTGCAGCTGTCTGTGCCACTGCCTGACTGGCTGGCTACCTTTATAGGACCTCTAGTTAGAAGCCCGACGCTCTAATCAGGGCTCAGCTTCTCTCCCAGCACAAAGCCCCTACAAGCCTCTACACACACACACACACACACACACTAAAAATACAAAACCAAGTACAAATACCTTCTCCTCCAACAGAACTCCCACTCAAAGTCCCCTGTTTACAGCTCTGTTTGCTATCTCCTGTGCCGCTTCAGCTGTCTGACAGACAAGAGGCTGTACAGCCTGAAAGGCTCATGAGTTACCCCCAAGTCATTGGGCCTGTACACTCCTGCCACACAGCAGAGGCACTTCGGACCGCAACCTCCTCTGAGATACCATTTGCAGAACTGACAGGTTGGTTCTCGGAGGAGGAACAGGAGTGGCAGGAGGAGGCAACACCCATCCTCAGGCCAGGGTTCTGGCCCAGCCCAAGCTGCCCTCTGGCCCTAAACCAGCCTTTTGAAGGTGCGGTTGAGGACGGTGCACCAAATCAGAGACTGGATCTACCCAGCCTTCCCTTTTCCTCCTGACTATTCCCTTTCTACCGTGCATGGTCCCGTATCACTTCGGATCGCTGGTTGCTCCACATGATAGAGAGGGGATACTCCATCCAATTCTGTACCCTCGTGCCCTTCCTTCCCCCTTCCCCGTCCCCTTTCAGGGGACTCTTCTCACGAGTATCCAGATGGTGCAGTTGCTCCTGTAGCTAGGGGCAGTAGAGGAGTTTCCTCTGGAGCACAGGCTTCTATTCTTGGTATTTCCTAATACCGAAAGCCAAAGATGGCCTCCAGCATATCCTGGATCTGCGAGAACTCAACAAGTTCATAAAGAAACTCAAGTTCCACATGGTCTCCTTGGTTTCCATCATCCCTTCACTAGATCCAGCAGATTGGTAAGCTGCCCTTGACTTGAAGGACACGTACTTTCACATCACAGTCACTCAGTCCCATAGGAAGTACCTCAGGTTTGTGGTCAATGGTACCCACTAACAATTTACTGTCCTCCCGTTTGGCCCGTCAGCAGTACCTCGAGTATTCACCAAGTGCATGGCAGTCGGCGTCATGTTCTTGCGGAGGCACCAGGTACAGGTGTTCCCGTACCTGGCTGATCAAAGGCCACTCCAGGACCCAAGTGGAATCTCAGGTCATATTTATCAGAGCCCCGTCGAGAGCCTGTGTCTATTCCTAACCGAAGCGAAATCGACTCTGTCTCCCATCCAGAGGATAAAGTTCATAGGAGCAGTACTGGACTCGACTCAAGCCTGGGCATACCTGCCACATGGCCTCAACGATATAATTCGAGGCATCATGCAATTCCCCACCACTATAGCGAGAAACTTCCTGAAACTTCTTGAGCACATAGCAGCCTGTACCTACATGGTGCAGCACACCAGACTCAGGCTTTGACCTCTCCAGTGGTGGCTCGTGTCAGTGTATTGCCAAGCCTGGGACAGCTTAAACAGGATCATGACCCTACCTATCCCGGTCCTCGACTCTCTCCAGTGATGGATCGACGCTCAGCAGGAGTACTCAGGGGTCCCCTTTGCTGCCCCACAGCCATCTCTGTCGTTGGTGATGGATGCATCAGACTTGGGCTGGGGAGCTCATTTGGGAGACCCCAGAACCCAAGGCCTCTGGTTCACATCAATGAAAGAGAGCTGAGAGCGATGCGCCTAGCATGTCAGACATTCTATCCTTACTTAACTGGTGTGACGGGCAAGGCCAGATGGCTATGGAAGAGTAGTGGGAGATAGATATATTAGCTCCAGGCTAAACAAATGCCTGGTACCAGGATAAGTGAAATGGCAGCTGTTCCAGGTCAATTAAGACACCTGGGGCCAATTAAGAACTTTCCAGAAGGCAGGGAGAAGGTTAGGTTGATTGGGACTCCTGAAGCCAATCAGGGGCTGGCTGAAACTAGCTAAAAGCCTCCCAATTAGTCAGGTGGGAGTGGATGTCAGGAGCTGTGGGAAGAAGTTGCGCGGTTGGAGAGGCTGAGTAGTACACACCATATCAGGCACAAGGAAGGAGGCCCTGAAGTAAAAGTGAAGTGAAGCTTGAGGAAGTGAGGGCTGCTGTGGGGGAAGTAGCCCAGGGAATTGTACATGTCATGTTTCTAAAAGGTCAGCTACCATAGCTGATACTATTGCGGTCCCTGGGCTGGAGCCTGGAGTAGAGGGTGGGACTGGGCTCCCCCCCCCCCACCTTGTCTCCCAGTCTCAGTGATTAATCAGGGGGCAAACAGAGACTGTGAAAGGAAGGATAACTTCTCCTCACCTCCCTTGCTGGCTTATGATGAAAATGGCTCAGTAGACTGTGACCCTTGTCTCTAGAGAAAGAAGGGTCACGTGGAGGGTCACAGTGAGCCTCTGAAGCTAGCGAAATCCGCCAGGAAACGCGGGACTCATGGAGGCAAGGACAGAGCTTTGTCACAGCAGGCAATGTGTATCAGTCATGACGGACAATATGATAGCAACGTTCTATATCAACAAACGGGGGTGTACACTCCTCTCTCCTGTGCCAAGAAGCCCTAATTCTGTGGGACTTCTGTGTAGAACATTCAATTCACCTGCAGGCATCAGACTTCCCCGGGGTTCAGAACGAGCTGACAGAGCACCTCAACAGATCCTTCTACAGCCACAAGTGGTCCCTTCGTCCAGATGTCGCAATTTCAATCTTCCAGAGATGGGAGTTTCCCCTAATAGACCTCTTTGCCATGCGACGCAACAAGACGTGCCAGCAGTTCTGCTCCTTCCAGAATCACAGCCTGGGCTCCAGCGTGCATGCATTCCTCCTCCACTGCGGAGGTTCTCCCCTATACGCCTTTCTACCCATACCGCTCTTTCACAAGGTGCTTCTCAAGATCCACAGAGATTGAGCTCGGATCAAGCACCAGCCTGGCCGCGTCAGTGCTGGTACACATCCCTCCTAGATATATCTGTGGGAGCCACGATTACCTTGTCGCTCTCCTCGGACCTTCTCACACAAGATCACGGACGTCTTCAACACCTGAACCTTCAGTCACTTCATCTTATGTCATGGAAGCTCCATGGTTAAATCCATTGGAGCTTTCCTGTTCAGACCATGTTCTCCTTGGCAGTAGGGAACTCTCTACGAGAGCCATGTACCTTGCTAAGTGGAAGAGATTTTCAGTCTGGTCAGCGCAGTGCCATTTGCCCCCGATGCTGTCCTTCAGTCTCATAGAATCATAGAATATCAGGGTTGGAAGGGGCCTCAGGAGGTCATCTAATCCAACCCCCTGCTCAAAGCAGGATCAATCCCCAATTTTTGCCCCAGATCCCTAAATGGCCCTCTCAAGGATTGAACTCTCAATCCTGGGTTTAGCAGGCCAATGCTCAAACCACTGAGCTATCCTCCATCTAAAGCTCTCTTTAGGAAGGTCTCTTTTTGTCGTCTATATGGGTGCACTTAGCCTGCATCTCGGCCTTCCAACTATCATTTCAGGATAAATTGCTTAGAGCAGGGCAGTTACAGACCAAGGCTGGGTTTCCTTTACTATTAAGGCACACTAAACCAGCCAAATGGAGAGCACGTTGGTCTCACCCCATTGGCTAACCATAATTCATACAAGCAATTCCCTTAGACACTCCAGTTTCCCAGTATCACCACCAGTGCCACTCATTATGGGGAGGAATGGTTATGAAAACCAATTCCCCAGTAAAAGAAAAAAGGTTCTCCTGATCTCAAAGGACCAAGCCCCAGACCCAGGTCAATATACAAGTCAGATCTTACCCAGAAATCATGCTGTGCCAATCCTTTAGAATCTAAAATCTAAAGGTTTATTCATAAAAAGAAAGAAATATAGATGAGACCTAAAATTGGTTAAATGGAATCAATTACATACAGTAATGGCAAAGTTCTTGGTTCAGGCTTGTAGCAGTGATGGAATAAACTGCAGGTTCAAATCAAGTCTCTGGGGTACATCCACAGCTTGGATGGGTCATTCAGTCCTTTGTTCAGAGCTTCAGTGTAGTAAGGTTCCTCCAGAGGTAAGAAGCAGGACTGAAGACAAAATGGAGGGGTTTCCAGGGCCTTTTTTATCCTCTGCCATGTGGAAGGACACTCCTTTGTTCTTACTGTGAAAAATCACAGCAGCAGGATGGAGTTTGGAGTCACATGGGCAAGTCACATGTCCATGCATGATTCAGTTCTTTTACAGGGAGAGCAGCCATGCTACCTTGAACGTTCCCAGGAAGATTTCTCATGTGGATTGGACAAGGTCCATTGTTAATTAAGTGTTTCTTGATTGGGCAGTTAATCTGCAAATTCCTTTCTCAAGAAGCTGACCAAATGCTTCACTAGTGCTACTTAGAATCAAACACATTGAGATAGAAGTTTCAGAGTAGCAGCCGTGTTAGTCTGTATTCGCAAAAAAGAAAAGGAGTACTTGTGGCACCTTAGAGACTAACAAATTTATTTGAGCATAAGCTTTCATGAGCTACAGCTCACTTCATCGGATGCATTCGGTGGAAAATACGGTGGGGAGATTTATATACACACACAGAACATGAAACAAAGGGTTTTATCATACACACTGTAAGGAGAGTGATCGCTTAAGATGAGCTATTACCAGCCGGAAGGAGGGGGGGAAGGAGGAAAACCTTTTGTGGTGATAATCAAGGTGGGCCATTTCCAGCAGTTAAGAAGAATGTCTGAGGAACAGTAGGAGGTGGGGAGGGGGGAGAAATAACATGGGGAAATAGTTTTACTTTATGTAATGACTCACCCACTCCCAGTCTCTATTCAAGCCTAAATTAATTGTATCCAGTTTGCAAATTAATTCCAATTCAGCAGTCTCTCGTTGGAGTCTTTTTTGTTGAAGGATAGCTACTCTTAGGTCTGTAATCGTGTGACCGGAGAGATTGAAGTGTTCTCCGACTGCTTTTTGTCATTACATAAAGTAAAACTATTTCCCCATGTTATTTCTCCCCCCACCCCACCCCCTACGGTTCCTCAGATGTTCTTGTTAACTGCTGGAAATGGCCCACCTTGATTATCACCACAAAAGGTTTTCCTCCTTTCCCGCCCTCCTTCCTGCTGGTAATAGCTCATCTTAAGTGATCACTCTCCTTACAGTTTTCAGAGTAGGAGCCGTGTTAGTCTGTATTCGCAAAAAGAAAAGGAGTACTTGTGGCACCTTAAAGACTAACAGATTTACATAAATGCATCCGATGAAGTGAGCTGTAGCTCACGAAAGCTTATGCTCAAATACATTTGTTAGTTTCTAAGGTGCCACAAGTACTTCTTTTCTTTATTGAGATACAAGTACATAGCCAATATTCATAATTTCAGTTACAAAATTGCTACATGCATACAGATGGCATAATCATAACCAGCAGATCATAACCTTGTCTTAGACACCTTACTTAACCTCCTTTGTACAATATTTGGTGCCACTATATGACCTTGGTTTCAAGAGTGATCTGTACGGTCACAGTTTATGTCAATAACATCACACTAACTCCATGGTCAGCTGATTCCTAAATGTGCTTGACAGGTTATACCCTCACGTCCATCAGCCAGGTCCTGCCTGGGACCTCAACTTGGTCCTTCTAATCTCATGGGGTTGACTGCGATCTTAGGATAGTCACCTCAGCCAGATGCACAAAGGGATTTAGATGGCAAAATCCAAGATATAGGTTCCACTGTAATTCCAAAAAATCTACTGAGCTACTGTGTAATCAGTAGATGCCTCAACTAATTTGGCACCTACATTTTCACTGTAAATATTCCCTAGGCACCTAAGTTTGTGTCTCTGGGCTTGCTGCCTCATTCTAGGCATCCGGCTGCTTATCTCACATCTAAGCCCCAGTGTGATCCATGAACCTGGGAAAGATAGGTGCTTGCCCGCTTGTCTTGCCTGTGGAACAAGCTCTGGTAGGCGTGTTCAGAACACACCTATCATATCAGGTCCAATTCCATATCCAGACAAGGGAAGAGGTGGTGGTGCCTCCTTTGTACCTGTTAGTGTAGTGGTTAGAGCATTGTACCAATATATAGTAACTGAGTAGTGGAACAGCTTCACTTGGAGAGATTGAGAGTATTATTTCATACCCTACTGGTTAGTGCACACTCCCTGAGAGGTGAGAGATCCCTGTTGAAATCTTTTTTCTCCAACAGGTAGAGGTGGAATTGAACCAAGGTCTCTGTAAAGGACCACAGACTCACCCCTGCTGCATCTCCTGCTGGTCATTGGGAATTAGCTCTTTTCCAGCCTTGAGCACCCTCTGCAGGCTGGTGAGCCCATGTCACTCACAGACCCCAGTGCCCCTTTCTCTGGAGTTCTGCCCCCTGACGGTACCCCCACACTCTGCCTCTGGATCTCCCCTTCCTGGAGAACCCCCAGCCCACTATCTCTACCTTGCTTTAGTCTGGGCTACTGCCAGTCATCACCAAGCCCCTGCTCCCTGGGGAAGACTGCAGTGTAAAGGCCACTCATCATAGGCAAGGGGGTTCGGACTTGTTGTCTTCCTCTGCCTCCCAGTACCTCTATGGGCCTTAGACCCGGCCCTACAGCCTGGGGAGTTGCCAGCCTGGAGCACCTCCGCTCAGCCTGCTCCTTCCCCAGCGCTGCACCATCCTCAGTACACGGGCGGGCAGGCAGGCAGGCCTTGCTGTCTCCCAGCCTGGAGAGAGACTCCCTGGGCCTCTGGCTCACAGCCTTTTTATACAGGCCAGCTGGGGCCTGATTGAGGCATGGCCCAGCTGCGGCTGCTTCCCTAATCAACTATCCCCAGCCACAGCCCTCTCCAGGGCTGCTTTTAACCCCTTCTATTTTAGGAGCAGGGTAGCCACCCAGCTACAGTCTCCTACATCCCAGATGAGTGCGCTTACCATTAGGCTAAAAGTTATAGGGTGGGCAGTATCACCAGCACCACTAACCCTCATGTTTCTTGTAAGGAATAGTTTAGGCGAGGATGGTGGGTCTTCAGGGCAGTCTCAAGTTCCAGTTCAGAAGATTCCTGAGGGAACAATTTATGAGACTCCAGTCCAGCTCTGGGTCGACAGAGCCCCTGTACATTGTCTGGAGCCGCCAAGAAGTGCTTATCTGAGCACAGTCCTCCTGGGCTCTGGATCTTCAGAGAGCAGAGCTAAAGATTTTTCCAGGAAGAGCGCACAGGAGGAAGGTAAGAGCAAGCACTCTCATAAAAAGTGAGGGAAATCCTCTCCAAAGTCCTCATCTAAGAAGAGGACTGCTTCTCTTATATCCTCCAAATCTGGTGAGACTTTGTGCCCCAGTATGGGAGTGGTCAGGAGCTCACAGGGAGCAGGGGTTTGACCTGTTGATACTGAGAGCCAAGAGTGCTCCAAAACTGCCATCAACTGCAAAAGTAGGACCAGCCCCAGCATCAGTAAGGGAAAGTAGGGAGCAGTCACCGAGCATACCGACAGTACCATTACACAGCAAGTAAATGGATTCAGCCGCGCCAACACTCACTGTCCAACCTAAATCAACACCATTGGCTTTGTTAAGAGGCAAAAGATTAGCTCCAACAGAGATTCCAGAGGTTCCTTCTCATTCGTACAAGCCACACTTCTTGGATCAGGACCAGAGTTACCCTTTCCTATGGGGACCACTTCCTTACCCATACAGTTCCTCACACTGGCTCTATTGGGATTCCTGGAAACCGTATTTGAGACCTCCTAAGTTCAGAGGATCACAGCAGGAATTCAGATAGATGTCACCTCACTGAGAAGAACCACACCCCTCTCAAAAGTAAATTGATAACTAAATCCTCTCTCCAAGCTTCAGTTGATACAGCAGACACAGCTTCCATGGTGACTTCGGTTGTCATGAGACGAGCTTCATGGCTTCAATCCTCTGGATTTGTGAGAAAGTTCAAGCTACTGTGGAGAACTTCCCTTTTGAAGGCAACAACCTATTCGGTGACAGAACAGACAGAATGGATGAATCCCTCCATACTCTTAAGGACTCTCATGCAACCCCCCATTCCCTAGGTATATTCACTCCAGCAGCTGAGAGAAAATACTCCAAACCATCTTCATATAAGCAACATCCTATTCCTCAACCCTGTGATCACCAAAGGCCTATGAGCTTCCCAAGAACTGCCAGAGAATGCAGTGCAGAAGACAGAATGTCCCTCTGTCTTTCTCTCCCCAGCCAAGAAATCTTTTTGAGAGAGCCTTTCAACCAGTCCCCATGTCACCTGGCATCCACACTCTATTTGGTGACTCTATTGCCTATTTCTCCCCAGTGTGGCATCATAGCACCTTGGATGGATGGATCCTGGAAATTGTCACCATCAGGTATACAGTGGAATTTTTGTCTTGTCCCTACCACAAAACTCTTCCCTGTCCCTCTTCAGGAATCCTTCTCATGAGAGGACTCTCAGGCTGGAGGTAGACTCCCTGTTCAGTTAGAACTGATCCCTCCTCAGTATCAGAGGAAAGGCTTTTATTCAGCATATTTCCTGATTCCCAAAAAGAAGTGATGCTGGACATCATGTTTTGATCTCAGACAACTGACTATTTTCGTACACTGTTCAAGATTTGGAATGATTACCCTAAACGAAGAGGACTATTTTGTAGCTCTTGATTTGAAGGATGCCTGTTTCCACATAGACATTCATCCAGTGCACAGGATGTTCCTGCACTTTATGGTGGGCCTAGACCATTATCAATACAGAGTGCTTCCATTCAGTCTCTTGACGCCACAAGGGTTTTCACAAAGGTGCTATTTTTGGTGATGTTTGACACTTCCTCTGAATATCCAGGGCTACGAGACATCTCGCTACCACCTGCCCTTAGTGTGAGGAAGCCTTGTCTGTGCCTGCTGTGGGTCAGCATCCCAGTTCTGTCGGCCATGGGCAACTCAAGCATTCCCCTTGAGGCCTTGCAGATTCTGCTGTCACTCTACAGATTAGTGGTTGGTGCACTCCCACCCTCAAGCCCTGTGAATGTCTCCCTGGAGCCACAGGTCCACTGAACACTCACAGTATTCAGAGATTCGCTGCTTCCAAAAATCCGTTCACCCAGCTTACTTGTACCATCTCAGATCACTGCTCCGATTAACTCAAACTTAGGTATGTTTATTGTGAAATTAAACATAAGTTTATTTAACAATGTACAGAGATTTAAATGATATCAAGTAGGTTTTGGAAACAGTTACATATAAAATAAAATTATAATGCCTTTTGAAGTCTATACTTAATTAACAAGATACTCTCATAGTTGGTATGACAGCATCACCAGGACACCCCAGTATTTCTCTGCCTCGACAACTAGCTGCTCACGTGGATCGTCATATCAGGAGGTACAGTTCGTGGTCCTTTCCCTACTGAGCCTCTTTCAAATGCCTGGCCTACTGCTCTGAAGCAGCTTGAGGACACAATTTCAAATGGGATGTATTCTTAGTATAGTGATCAGAACCACTAATAATACTTTCCCAACCATTCCACTCTTATCTCAAGTCCTGAGGAAAATCAAGCAGGCCAAAGTATCAGTAATGCTAGTAGTGCCCTGGTGCCCAAGGCAGTTTTTGTCTACCAGCATCCTTTAGGTCAGGGGTCTCAAACTCAATTTACCTTAGGGCCAGTGCCAGTCCTTAAATCCTCCCAGCAGGCCAGTCATGTTACTAATGCCGCGAAGAACCCGCTCCCCAAAAAAACTCCACCCCCTCCCACCTGCCTAAGGCTCTGGGAGGGAGTTTGGATGCAGAGGGGGTAAGAGGTTGGGCTCTGGGAGGCAGTTTGGGTGGGGAAAGGAGGTCTGGGGTGCAGGCTCGGGCTGGAGTTTGGGTGCAGGGTGCAGGCTCTGGGCTGGAGGAGGGGGTGGGGTTGCAGCCTCTGGGAGGGAGTTTGGGGCTTGGGGTGTGTGGGGAGGGGTGCAGGCTCTGGGAGGGAGTTTAGGGGCTGAAGGGTATGGGGAGGGGGTGCAGGCTCTGGGAGAGGGTTGGGGGGTGCGGCACTTACCTGGGGCTTAAAAGCAGGCTGGGGGGCCTCCGTGTGCAGCTTCCCCTGGGCACTGCCCCTGCAGCTTCCCATTGGCGGCAGAGGTGCTCAGGGTGGGGAACAGCATGTGAAGGCACAGCCCCGTCCCGGGGCTGCAGGGAGGGGCCGGCAGACATGTCGAGTGAGCAGGCAGACACCGCTCAGCTCTGCTGCGCTGCCGGGCCCTGGGCCATGGTAAATCGCATGGGGGGGAGAGTACCCCAGGGCGGCAGCTGGAGCCAGGAGAGAGACCCAGTCCCAAAACTGCTGGAGCCCCACAGGCCACATTGGGGAGGTTCCCGTGGGCTGCAAGTTTGAGACCCCTACTTTGTGTGGCTTCATGTCTCTGCATATGCATCTAGCCATTTCCAATCCTGCCGACTCAGAACAATGGCGAGACTACCCATTCCAAACCAGCATCCTTCTATTTAACAGCTTGGTATTTGGATGCATGGTGAACCCAGAGAGAGGTGTTGTTCAGAGCCAGTATAATCCATCCTCAATAACAGGAGAAGCGCTGTGAGAAAACGTTATGCTGCAAGATGGAAGAGATTCTCTATCTCATGCCAACATTGTCAGATACTTCCAGACCATTTCAGACTACCGCCTTTTTCTAAAGACATTATGTCTGTCAGCTCAATGCGTGTGCATTTGGCTGCAATTAATGCCTTTCATCTTCCAGTGGAAAAATGTTTGGTCTTTACCCACCATACAACTGTGATGTTTCTGAAAGACCTTTCCAGAACCTTAGCTCCAGGACTAAAAACAATGCCAACTCGGGATCTCCATCTAGTATTGTCAGTGCTCATGAATCCTCCATTCAAACTCTTAACCTCCTAGTGTGTTCATCTGTTTTTGAAGGTGCCTGTCCTGACTGCGATCACCTCCAGCAGAAGTATAGGTGAGCGTGGGACCCTTATCACAGACCTTCTCTACGCTGCCTTCCATAAGGATAAGATTTCTTTGAGGTTACACCCCAAATGTATTCCAGAGGTTCCCTCTGAACTCCACTTTAATCAGGTCATACACCTACCATTTTTCCACCCAAAACTTCACTACTCCAGAGAAGACAGGGACTCTATTCTCTAAATCTCCATCAAGCCTTAGTTTTCTAGCTGCAAAGGCCAAAACTCTTCAGGAAATCCCTGGGTTTCTTTGTTTTTGTTGCTGAACTGATGAAAGGAGAAGCAGTCCCCTCAGAGAAACTTTCTAAATGGGTTTCAGGTTGCATCCTGCTGTGCTTTGAGCTGAACTAGACATCTCCCTCTCAAGGTGTGAGTGCTCACTTGACCAGAGACCTGGGTAATTCAATGGCTTCTCTTCAAGGTGTTCCCCTTCTGGAGCTCTGTAGAGCAGCAACATGGGCGTCAGGGCATACCTTTATCAGACATTACACGATGGTACAAGCTTCTTCTGCAGATGTATCCTTTGGCACAGCAGTTCTGCATTACGTGGTACAGCACAGTTTCTTGCACCCTTCTCCTCACTGGCTACTACTTGTGAGTCACCTTGAGTGGAATATATATTGAGACTGTCACTCAAGAAGAAAGAAAGGTTTATAGTAATGCGTTATTCAAGATGTGTGATTCCTATGTGTATTCTATTACGTACCCTCCTTCCCCTCTGATTTGGATCCTTTCCTAAGATGATTGGTGGTAGAGAAGGAACTGGAAAGGCAGTCAGTCTGTGACATCCCTTATGCCTTTCGGTTGGAGCATGAGGAGGTGCAGGCACAGACCAACAGACATTGCTAATGAAAAATCTTCTGCGGTCAGGTGACTGAAGCATATGCATACCTTGAGCAGAATACACATAGGGACTACACATCTCAAAGGACTCCAATTTCTGTAAAGTAAGTAGCCTTTCTTTTTTTTATCTGTTTTTTTTAAATTGGTCTAAAACGTTGAAGGCAATTAATTTTCTCATTGTGGTTTAAGCGTTTACTCATTGTATTTTATAGCTCTGCTGAAATCATATGTGGCAGTTTTATATATACTGCCTATTTTCATTGATTTATTTTGAGCCACTTATTTGCAGATTGGAATTAAAATTCATTCTTCAATCCATTTTCTTAAACATTATCTTGTTCATTGTGAACCATTAAGAGATTTTATAAGAAAAGGGTTTTCAATATTGGCAGCTTTATTGCCAAAGCTTTGTTAGAGATGGAAAAGGAAATTGAGGTGGAGAATTGTTTCAATTTTCATGTTGTGAATTTTTTAATTGGAGTTATAATTCTCTGCCTGTTTCATACTAAGGTTCCTGTTCCTGTAAATAGAGGAGTTTGAAGTTTATTCTTTCAGAGAGGTCAGAGAGAGACTTTATGCCTGGATCTCTGGAAAAGCCAGACTAGTGAAACCTTTCTCAGTCTATGCAGATTAGGTTTTATTAAATAACCCTGTTGAAATGTTGGTATTTTAAAGACCTAATAATTAGGCCTAATTTTGAAGGAGTCATTAGTGGCTCTACAGTTATAGTGCTGTGTTTTTGAGTTAAAGTATTGTTTGAATCACTTTGTTTGAATTAGCCCTCTTCCTATAGAGAAGGTATAACGGTCTCCCTAGATGTATGCCACTGGTTTCCCAGCAATAGGGTTGCCAGGTGTCCAGTTTTTGACCAGAACACCATGTAGAAAAGGGACCCTGGTGGCTCCAGTCAGCACTGCTGACTGGGCTGTTAAAAGTCCAGTTGACGGTGCAGCAGGGCTGGCAGGCTCCATGCCTGGCTCCACGTGGCTCCTGGGAAGCAGCTGGCATGTTCTGCTCCTAGGCGAAGGGATGGCCATGGGGGCTCCGTGCGCTGCCCCTGCCCCAGGTGCCAGCTCCGCAGCTCCCATTGGGTGGGAACCGTGGCCAATGGGAGTTGTGGGGCAGCACCTCCGGGTGTGTGGACAGTGCGCAAAACCCCTGACTGCCCTCCTCTTCCTAGGAGATAGAGGGATGCTTTCTGAGAGCTGCCTGAGGTCAGCGCCACCCAGAGCCTGCACCCCAGACCCCTTCCTGCACCCCAATCCGTTGCCCCGAGCCGCCTCCCACACTCAAACTCCCTCCCAGAGCCCACACCTGATGCCCCAGACCTGAGCCCCTTCCTACACTCCAACCCCCTGCCCCAGCCTGGAGCCCCCTGCCACACTCCAAATCCCTCAGTCCGAGCCTGGCAGCCCTTCCTGCATCCCAAACCCCTCATCCAGAGCCCGCACCCCCAGCTTGAGCCCTCACTTTCTCCTGCACCCCAACTCCCTGCCCCAGCCCAGAGCCTCCTTCCGCACCTCTTATTTCTTGCCCCACCCTGAAGCCTGCAGCCCCAGCCCAAAGCTTGTATCCCTTCCTACACCCCAAACCCCTGCCTCAGCCCAGAGCCCCCTCCTGCATTCCAAACCCCTCATCCACGTCACCACCCCAGAGTCCGCACCCCAACCCTCTGCCCCAGCCCTGTGAAAATGAGTGAGTGAGGGAGGGTGAGGGGAATGGAGTGAACGGGGATGGGGCCTCAGAGAAGGGGCTGGGGTGTGGTAGGGCAGGGGGCAGGGCAAGGTGTTCAGTTTTCTGCAATTAGAAAGTTTGCAACCCTACCCTGCAAGCCCCTGAAGCAGTTGCAGTGTGAGCTTGGAGAGCTCTGAGCAGCTGCTGTTCCTTCCCTACTGCAGCTTCCCTGTTGGCCAGGAGGTAAATCACAAGAAAGGGGGGAGAATAATTCTGCTTGCACCATTACCTGTTTCCCTATTAGGCTGTGGGAGACCCAAGGAGAACAGAATAGGTGCTCAACTGAGACTGCCTGAACCCAGGGGAGCACCTAATAAAGAATGGTTCTGCTCCCCTTTCCCTGGGGTAGCCAGGCAGAACAGTCCAGGAGAGGAGAATAGAAGCTGAGACAACCAGTTACTGCTCCCTGATTCTCTGTCTGAGCCCCTGTGCAGTGTAGAATAATTTGGGGGCCCCTTCATGGCCTCCCCCCCATGACCCTTATATATTCGCCTCCAGCCCCAACATTCCTGTGTGTCAGAGACTACTGAGGGGGAAGTGTAGGAGCTCTACACCTGTTGTGGTCTCCTCTAGTCAAGAGAATCCCCAGCAGTGGACTTGTGTTTTCCACTCACTTTGCTCTCTCTGGAAGCACAACAGAACAGAGATATTGCTCCAAAATATTGATATTTGTCCTCAACCTTTTAAAAATATTTAACCCACAGTGTTCCTCAAGGAAGAGGTGTTGATTTACAACATGGGATTAATTTTCAAACATCTAAAATAGGTTTGAGAGTAGCAGCCGTGTTAGTCTGTATCCACAAAAAGAAAAGGAGTACTTGTGGCACCTTAGAGACTAACACATTTATTTGAGCATCCGATGAAGTGAGCTGTAGCTCATGAAAGCTTATGCTCAAATAAATGTGTTAGTCTCTAAGGTGCCACAAGTACTCCTTTTCTTTTTATCTAAAATAGGGAGAAAGTGCCTAGATTGGGGTGAAACAGAAGCTTACTTGTGCGGAAGAATGAGAAAAGATGAATAGATTAATAAAAGTAAACTTAAGGTTTTCAACGTTACATTGAAAGGAAACCTGCAGTATAGTGCGAATTACAATATACAAAATCTACTTTGAGACAACGTTATTTAGGTTTCATAGTCAATAACTTATACGTTAGGAAATGTCAGAGTAAAGGTTGCCTGTATAACCCTGAATTTTGCCCCTTAGTATATATGTATTGTGCTAGTCATTAATTATTTGGTCAATAACCAAATATGGAATTTACCACAGGGGTTAGTACTTCTCTTGAGTCCCAGGGGCGGCAGTAATTACCCACTACTGTTTTTAAGTCCTGGAGGAGCTGCAGTAATGCACCCCATGGAGTAGAACACAATCCTTATCCTACAATGTGACATATAGCATTCATAAAGTTAATCCAGTTGTCCCCAAATATAATGCATGAGGTTGCAATAGCTATCACAGTATTAGTGAGGCATTGGTTGTGACATCATAGTTAAGGCTGAATTCTACTACGCACTTCTGGCAGGGATTCAACCTTTATTTTGTATGAAAAATACAGTACATCCTTTCCGAACTTACAGTACTTATTCTTTGAATACTGAATGAATTTTATGAGAATTACAAATAAATCCATTAATTATTTTCAGTTTAAATTAATTTAAAACTGGTCCTTTAAAACATTTAGCAACTGTTTCAGCCTTTTTTGTCTTGAATGGTCTTAAAGAAATAACAAACACTTCAAACTTTTTAAAGTATAATTAAAATTCATTTAAATTTTGTGCGTAAGTTATATTTGAAGAAATTAGTTTACATAAGACCACAAGCATGGCCATAGTGGATCAGACCAATGGTCCATCTAGCCCAGTATCCTGTGTTCTATCAGTAGCCAGTGCCAGATGCTTCAGAGGCAGTGAACAGAACTGGACAATTTATTAAGTGGTCCATCCCCTGTCATCCAGTCCCAACTTCTAGCAGTCAGAGGTTTAGGGTTGTAATTAAAAAGAAAAGGAGTACTTGTGGCACCTTAGAGACTAACAAATTTATTAGTTAAATTAGAGACTTGTTAGTCTCTAAGGTGCCACAAGAAGTCCTTTTCTTTTTGCGAATACAGACTAACACGGCTGCTACTCTGAAACCGGTGTAATTAAGTTATTAAAGATTGTTGTATCTAATTTTTATTCCAAGACAAAAAAATTAACACGGAGTTAAGTTTGTAATTACGCATCAGTAATTTAGGGTAGAAAAAAATTACAGGGATATTGTGATTATCCCAAATCAAGTACTACAAACCCAGGAAATTCAGAGTTATAGCTATGCTTGAAAGAAATCCAGAAATATGAAGTTGAGAAATGCACAATTAAGACATTGTTGGGGAGTCTTTGTCTGAGTCCAGCTGTGTCTCCCAATGGTGAGGGTCTGTGGCTAGTGGTAGGGAAACCTGGGTGTGACATTTCCCAGAGTACAATCTGGACTGATGGACACCTGTATTTACTCAGTTCACTAACCTGGGCTGCCTCTGTCATTGCTTCGTTGTGGAAGCAACCACTCCTGGTCTGTTCACACACAGCCTCCAGCATGTAAATTGCTCCCAGCTACACTGTCTGAGTGCTATAGCCAGCCACTCATGAATTACATTGCAAGGCAACACCAGCAAACTCCCAGTCCCAGACTTACCCCCAGGAATGTGCCTCTTGTACTGCCCTGCCCTCTCCTCTCCTGGACAACACAAGCTCATATAAAGTCTGTCATTTTTTAATAGGAAACAATATGTACAATCCTGTTATCACAAATGAAGTGTCCCAAACACACTGGTTTAGATAAAACAAATTTATTAATTACAGAAAGATAGATAGATTTTAAGTGATTACAAGTAATAAGGCATAAAAGTCAGAATTGATTACAAAGAAATAAAAGGCAAAACACAACTAATACCTAACTTAACAAGCTAAGTGAATTCAAAGCAAAAGTTTATCTCACAACATGCTTTAGCAACCTTACTGGCTGCAGTTCTTTCAGCTACGATCTTCCCCCCCCCCCCCAATTCAGTGGTAATTTTCTTGTCCTTCAGGTGTTGTTGATGCCATGAGTAGAGATGCCATGAGAGATGATTTGGGGCCTCTTTTCTTCATTTTTATCCTTTTTCTCTTCTTTGAAAATCATCTCCAGCTGGAGTTCAGAAGACAAAATCTGGGGAGATGGGAACTTCCAGCTGCTTCTTTGCCAAGATGTAAATTTCTCGCTCACACCCTTTTTCCTGCCAAAGAATGGCTGTTTAACCAGGTGATAGTCTATCTGATTTTGTTGACACCCATCTCAGGTGTCAGTTTGCCTTTTGTCTTTGAAGAACCAGTTTGTGCCTGCTTTTCTAAACTTGGAATATGTCTCAGTAATGTTTTACAGTAAAATCTTATAACTTTACATACAATGTTGCCACACTTATTTTACCAGGACAATAACGATCAGTAAATCACGGGTTTTCAAATGATACCTTACAAGGCATAGTTTGTACAAAATTTATCTTAGTCTTGAAAAAAGGGTGAGCATAGGTATGCAGACTGTTAGACTAGGCCCTCCTTGCTGCAGCAAGTTCCAACCCAGGGCCCTGTGATTGGCAGTCAGATAGGCAACCTGGGAACGGGCACCACAAAGCCTGCTTCATGGGTTGCTTCCTGCCCTGGCCTCTACCAATTTAAGTCCCAGCAGGATGTGCTTATGGACTCAAAAAAGGGGGGTTCTCCCTAACTGTGATCTGGAAGCTCTTCTCCATCAGTCGTGATCCCCTGTTCCCAGTCTCCACGGGGGCCTTCAGTGGCTCAGACATGGGCTCTGGTCCAGGTGCTGTGAAGCTTCTGCAGCCTCTGTGCAGAAGATGCTAGTGTAGGACTGCTCCCATGCCCTAGTAGCTGTGACTGAACTGAGCGGCTCCTTTTTGAGCTCTGCTTCCTTGTTAGCATGCCCAGCAGGTGCCTTTGGGGCTTAGAATTGCTTGTTAACCCTTGATTCCCCACTGTGGGGCTTATACACGCAATCACAGACACCGAAACCTTGTCTCTCCTCTGAAGTGATTCAGAAAGGGGGAGGTAAAAAAAGATTGAATGTGTCTTTAAAAAATCACCTTAATCTAATTTGGGACAAGAAACACAAAAATGCTTTAATCGTAATTGTATAGTTGTTGCATAGCATCACTACAGGGTACTGATACATATCTGGAACCTTTACTGCATCTTAATGTAGTTTTTTTTGTCTGGAATATGACACAGTGATGGTAATTCACAGTTACCTTCAATAAGTAAGACATGCAATTAACTAACATCACTGTTTGCAAAATTGAGTGTAATTCCTCTGCTAAATGTCGGGATGTGCAAAGGATTACTACAGATACTGCTGTAGCTCACGAAAGCTTATGCTCAAATAAATTTGTTAGTTTCTAAGGTGCCACAATACTCCTTTTCTTTTTGCGGATACAGACTAACACAGCTGCTACTCTGAAACCTACAGATACTTGAAATTACAGATGATCTCTTAAGTAAAACACTTTCCCCAGTCCTGTCCAAGAATCCCCTAATAGGTATTTGAAGTTGAATGTCCTTACAGTCGTCGTGGCTCCCTGAGAGTGTGGTTGGTCATCTTCTGGTAAGGAAATCAGATAAGAATAGTCTTTTAAGTTTCACTCTCCCTTTTCCCCCAATACCCAAATGTGTGGCTTTCAGCAGTGCACCTAAGCGCCAGGGCCTTCATGCTGCTCCTAATTTCTTGACTGTGAGATTTCTTCCTGGTACTATCGCCTTGTCAAGATCTAAGACTACTTCAACTATTTATTTTTGCCTGTGACATTTTTTTTCCAGTGAAATAATCACTTCTAATAGAAATCTTATTTTTTGCTTGTAGGAAATTCGCAAATGGGTGCTACCATAGTAGATGCTTTGGATACTCTCTATATCATGGGACTTCATGATGAATTCAGAGAAGGACAAGACTGGATTGACAAAAACCTTGATTTTAGTGTGGTAAGTGGAACATCTTCTTGCATTTCACTGGTCCTTTTAAAGGTGTTTTGAGAAAACATACTGTAGTGATCCCAAGCGGGGGAGAAGTTGTTAAGTTGGAACTATGGTTGAGGATACAAAAAACATTTATTAGAAAGACCTGAAATTCAGGTTTATGGCTAAACTTCAAAGGACTTCCTTTTTATTTTTTGTGTTTTGAAAAGTGAAAATCTGTGGCCCCCCAACCAAGGATGTCTTTCTATTTAATGTGTTTAAAAGTTAGCGATTGTCAAAAGATGGATAATACTTAAATGTTCCATGAGAGATATTAGAACCTCTGCAGAAGTACAAAGTTATCCCCAATACAGATCAAATTATAAGCATGTTACAATAGCACCAGAGTATTCAGTTGTGGAAGGAGAAGGGGTTTTACTTTTAAAATTGTGGTGCATGAACTACTTACAATATTTCAGTCCAGTTGTTTATTACAAGTTTTTAAGGTATATACTCTGATGCACCCCAGAACAACAATCCGAAAACACAAAACAACGGTGACAAAACAATACACAAATGTAATAACCATGAACTGGTTAGGTTTAAACAAAACATAACAGTCCGAATAGCAGATATGTATCGATGGGTCCTGAATAGCAGCACACATCCAAAGGTATGTGCGTGTGTGCGCACACACACATGCACACAATTTCCTTCCCTTCTCCCCAAAAGTTCAGTGATACCTGGTTGGAGGCATCAAGTGACCTTGGGGCTGTAGGCTGATTCAGTTCACTGTGTGGGCACTCTTGCTGTGCTATAACTTCCCCAGTTGGCCACATGACACCATCTTACACAGAAAGAGCATCCTCTTCCCTGTCTGTTCCTCTTTCAGTAAACAGTATATTTTGCTGGTGAACAGTGCATTCTCCCTGTGGTAAATGCATTTGGCATGCTCCTTAGCCTGTAGCCCAGAAGATCATGCCAGAAGCATTCAAAATGCTTCAGATCCTCAGCTAACATACACTGCCTGTCCAAGATAGAATGCTTCGAGTCTCTTATGGATATGCTTGTTGAAACTCGTGTATTTCCTAATCACATCAGTTGTTTTCAAGGACAATACAGGAGTGGGATTATCCTTTTCTGTCATTATAAACAATTTGGACCTACTAGGTTGGCCGAAGAGCTGATAGAACATGGTACTTTCATGAGGCAAACTCTGAATATCATATAAAGCAGGACTTAATGCAAGGGTGTATCTCACTGGTTACTCTAATATGTAAGCTACATGTTACTTCAGAGTCTCATGCAGTCTTTCCACTATCCCATTTCCTTGGCATACACAGCAGATTTATAATGAAATGTACCAATTCTCATTAGAAAGCCTTCAAACTCTTTTGGTACGTGTGACTGGGTGTGCCTACCCTACACCAGCACCGAAGGAATTAACTATGCTTTGCAGGCTGAGGAAGCCCACCCCTATGACCCTGCTGGGCATGCTCAGCCTGGAGGCAGCATATAAAAGATAGCAGCCCAGCTCAGTCTGGGGAGGCTGCTGACAGGGAAGGACGGAGGCTGCGAGCTCCCTGCAGGGAGTTGCTACAAACCCTGACTACGGGACTACGGCTCACAGGGTGTCAGTATATTCTAGTGGTAGTCAATTATGTGACCTGCTACCTGGAGGCCGTCCACTACAGGCCAACATGGCCCCTGTCATAGCCTCAGAGCTTCTGAAAATTTTTGCTAAGGTCAGGATACCCAGAGAAATATTGACAGACGAGGGGACGAATGTCTCCTCCAAACTGATGGCTGAGTTATGTCGTCTATTAAACATCCACACTCTCAAGACATTGGTATACCATCCACAGACCGATGGCCTCGTAGAAAGATTTAACGGAACCCTCAAAACCATGCTTAGGAAGTTCGTGGACAATGACCCACAACACTGGGACAGGCTGCTCCCCTCACTACTGTTTGCAGTGCGTGAAGTCCCCCAGGCCTCGACAGGGTTCTCCCAGTTTGAGCTCCTTTATGGGAGGCAGCCGAGGACGATCCTAGACCTGCTCCAAGAGACTTGGGAGGAACAAGAGTCGAGGGTTCCAGGGTCAGCCCCATACATCTTGCAACTAATTGAGCATCTGCAGAAGCTTGGGGAGTTCGCCTAGAAGAACCTGCTTCAGGCCCAGCAAACCCAGGACTTCCAATACAGTCGGGGGGCCAAGATGCGGACCTTTGAGGCTGGGGAGAGGGTCTTGCTCCTGTTGCCATCATCAGAATCTAAACTCCTCACCAAATGACTGGGGCCATTTGAGATTGTTCAATGGGTATTATGAGGTCAGACTCCCTGGGCGACTAAAAGACCTCTGGGTCTACCATGTGAACGTCCTGAAGGCCTGGAAGGCCTACTGATCACCCCCTGCCCCCCAGAACCTGAATTGGGAGCAGTAACCAGTTGAGCCCCTGGCACAACACCAATCACATTGGGGAAGGACTTAAGCCCAGAGCAACAAGCAAGCCTACAGCGGCTGGTGCAAGACTTCCCCTCTGTTTTATCTTCTTGTCCAGAATGGATGAGTATTACCAGCCACCACATAGACATCATTCCCGGACAAAAGGTCCACAACCAACATCGCCTACTTCCCTGGAAAATGTGGGAAGTGGTCCAGAAGGAACTTGAGGCGATGTTAACCTTGGGAGTAGTGGAAGAATCCTGGAATGAATGGACAAGCCCCATAGTCCTGGTCCCAAAGCCTGATGAGACTATGAGGGTCTTTGTAGATTTTAGGGGGGTGAATGCCATTTCCTGCTTTGATGCCTACCTGATGTCATGGATGAATTGACTGCTGGAACAGCTGGGTAGTGCTAAGTTTCTGTCAACACTAGATTTGACCAATGGGTACTGGCAAATACCCCTGGCCCCGACTTCCTGGGAGAAGACACCACTCGGTCTATACCATTACTATACCTTTGGGTTACATGGGGCTGTGGCTAGGTTCCAGTGATTGATGGACCAACTGTTGCAGCCACACCAGCAGTATGTGGCAGCTTTTATTAATGATATTGTGGTCTATAGCACAAGTCGAGAGGAACACCTACAACATCTCACCGCGGTCCTCCAGGCCTTGAAGGAAGCAGCTCTCACAGCAATCCCTGCCAAGTGTCGCCTTGGGTGGAAAGAAGTGACCTACTTGGGATACACGGTGGGGGCGGGCCAACTCCACCCCCTGGTGGACAAGGTACAGGCACTGAAGGACTACCCCCACCCCTACAACAAGAAGAAAGTTAAGGAAGTTCCTGGGTTTGGCCGGATACCACTGACGGTTCGTGCCAGACTTTGCCACGATAGCCGCCCCCTCTCCTACCTCACAAAGAACTCCCGGCTATGGAATGTCCGGTGGTTGGAGGATTGTGAAAGGACCTTCCAGACCTTGAAAGAGCGACTCACCCACGAACCCGTCCTGTTCCAACCAGACTTCTCAAAACCTTTTATTTTAGAAACAAACGCCTCAGAAGTGGGACTAGGGGCCGTTGTTTTTCACACAACACACAGTCAACCTATGGAACTCCTTGCCAGAGGATGTTGTGAAGGCCAAGACTATAACAGGGTTCAAAAAAGAACTAGATAAATTAATGGAGGATAGCTCCACCAATGGCTATTAGTCAAGATGGGCAGGGATGGTGTCCCTAGCCTCTGTTTGCCAGAAGCTGGGAATGGAAGATAGGGGATGGATCGCTTGATGATTGCCTGTTCTGTTCCTTCCCTCTGAAGAAACTTGCATTGGCCGCTGTCGTAAGACAGGATACTGGGCTAGATGGACCTTTGGTCCAACCCACTATGGCTGTTCTTATGTTCTATCGCAGGAACGAGAAGGGGAGGAACACCCCGTGCTGTATCTAAGCTGGAAGCTATTTCTCTGAGAAGTCAAGTACTCCACCATTGAGAAGGATGCTCTAGTGGTAAAATGGGTGACAGAGGCTTAATGATATTGCCTACTGGGGAGCCCCTTTCATCTTATTACAGGCCATGCACCCCTACAATGGATCAACACCATGAAGGATTTGAACTCACGGATTATGAGATGTTACCTCGCCCTCCAACCCTACGAGTTCAGCATGTTACACCGCCCAGGTAGGGCCCACGCTAATGCAGACTTTTTCTTCTGGGCTGGTGTGGGGGACAATGGGGAAGGACCCCTGCCAGGTCCAGTCTTGAGAGGCAGGGTGTGTGATGGGGTATGCCTACCCCACACCGGTCCCTAAAGGGTTAATTATGCTTTGCAGGTTGAGGAAGCCCTGCCTCTCTGATCCTGCTGGGCATGCTCAGCCTGGAGGCAGCATGTATAAGGTAGCAGCCCAGCTCAGTCTGGGGAGGCTGCTGAAGGGGAAGGATGCAGGCTGTGAGCTTCCTGCAGCGAGTTGCTACAAACCCCGACTATAGGACTATGGCTCACAGAGTTCCTGACTGGAGACTCCAGGCTGCCCGATGAGCCCAGAGAAAGGACGGCACTGGTGGGAGCCCAGCCATTTAAGGACCCCAGAAACCCAGGGGACCTGGGAATTTTTGATGAGGGAGAAAGGGTAAGAAGCAGCCCAGGGGACTCGAACTCTTAGCTGGCAAGCGAACCAGGAGACTGGTCAGCGTGTTTTGGGAGGATCCCCACTGACTTGGTGGTGAGCACCCCCACTACTGCCAGGGCCCTGGGCTGGGGCTTGGAGTTGCAGGGAGGTCCCGAGTTTCCCTTACCCGGGATGCCACACCCCCGAGTGGCACCCCTCTTCCCCAATGGGTCAACTGGCCACATAATCTCACAGAGGTGGGCTACTTCACTGACTCTGGCCATTGGGCCACACTGCCCTACTCTAGTTATTAAGTAATACTACCCCATGTTACAGTAAAAGTCATTGGTGTAGGATCTGACCAACTGCAAAATCACCTCCACCATTCCATCTAACCCTACGTGACCAGACACTCTGTGATGGGGTGTGTCTACCCTGTGACAGTACATAAGATATCCTGTTATCTGAAACAAGGCTCTCTAGTAAGCCAAACGTAGCAAATAAAGTAGATAGGCAAGAAATGAGCTCCTCTGAGGTGCCTTGTGAAATTATGAATGCAAAGGCATAACATGAGTAATAGTCTGAAACAGTCAATGGGATGTAATCATACAGTGAAATCAGGGGGCCAGTAATATCCACTGCAATTCTCTGCTATGATCTGTCTATTACTACCAGTTTCAAAGGATCCGGAGGAACAGACGGTATATGCACTTTGTAGACAGAGCATGCCTTCAAACTATGCTCAATGTCTGTTTGTAACCTTGGCCACCAGCCATGACTACGCATAATATCCCCAAATTGACATTCCTGGGCTATCCTCTGCAGATGGCATGCAAACTATGTACATCATACATGCATACATCATGTCCTACATACATCACATACATCATACATCCCATGCATCATCACATGTATGTAGGACAATAATGGAACAACATTTGCAGCTGTACCTTTAACAATATAAAACTTTGCAGTCAACTTTATTATAGCTTTGTACAGCACAGAGCATACAGCTTTACCCACTGTCTGCAAGGCGTAAAAATCTCAAGCTTTTATAATCACTATCTGTAGTCAGTGTCCAGATTGTGAACTAACCCAGAGGAGAGAACATTAACTTCACACCCATATCAATCATGCACTTCATTAGTATACTGTTAATTTCTAACCCAAATTAATGGTGTTAAGTTTGCAAATGAATTGTAGCTCTGCAGTTTCTCTTTGAAGTCCGTTTTTGAAGGTTTTTTTTGTTGAAGGATGGCTACTTCAATCTCTCTGGACATTCAACAACAGATTTTAAAGTATTCTCCTACTGGCTTTTGTATGTTACCATTCCTGATTTCTGATTTGTGTCCATTTATTCTTTTACTTAAAGACTGTCTAGTTTGGCCACTGTACATGGCAGAGAGGCATTGCTGGCACATGATGACATATATGACATTAGTAGATGTGACTGTGAATGGCCCCCTGATGGTGTGGCTGATATGGTTGGGTCCTCTGATGGTGTTGCTAGAGTAGATATGGGGAGAGAGTAGGCAACAGGGTTTGTTACAGGGATTGGTTCCTGGGTTAGTGTTTCTGTGGTGTGGGGTGTAATTGCTGGTGAATATTTGCTTCAGGTTGGGGAGCTGTCTGTAAGCAAGGACTGGCCTACCTCCCAAGGTCTGTGAGAGTGAGGGATCATTTTCCAGGATAGGTTGTAGATGGTTGATGATGTGCTGGAGAGGTTTTAGCTGGGAGCTGTACATGATGGCCAGTGGTATTCTGTTATTTTCCTTGTTAGACCTGTCCTGTAGTAGGTGACTTCTGGGTACTTGTCTTGCTCTGTCAGTCTGTTTCCTCACTTCCCCAGGTGGGTATTGTAGTTGTAAGAATGCTTGATAAATATCTTGTAGGTGTTTGTCTCTGTCTGAAGGATTGGAGCAAATGCGGTTGTATCTTAGGGCTTGGCTGTAGACAATGGATCATGTGATGTGTCCTGGATGGAAGCCGAAGGCATGTAGGTAAGTATAGCGGTCGGTAGGTTTCCTGTATAGGGTGATGTTTTTGTGACCATCACTTATTTGCACCATAATGTCCAGGAAGTGGATCTCTTGTGTGGACTGGTCCAGGCTGAGGTTGATGGTGGGGTGGAAATTGTTGAAATCCAGGTGGAATTCTTCAAGTGCCTCCTTCCCATGGGTCCATATGATGACGATGTCATCAATGTAGTGCAAGTAGAGAAGGGGCGCTAGGGGGCGAGAGCCGAGGAAGCCTTGTTCTAAGTCAGCCATAAAAATGTTGGCATACTGTTGGGCCATGTGGGTACTCAAAGCAGTGCCGCTGACTTGAAGATATAAGTCGTCCCCAAATCTGAAACGGGTGAGGACAAAGTCACAAACCTCAGCCGCCAGGTGTGCCATGGCCTCATCAGGGATACTGTTCCTGACAACTTGTAGTCCATTCTCGTGTGGAATATTGGTGTAAAGAGCTTCTACATCCATGGTGGCTAGCATGGTGTTTTCAGGAAGATCACCAATGCATTGTAGTTTCCTCAGGAAGTCGGTGATGTCTCGAAGATAGCTAGGAGTGCTGGTAGTGTAGGGTCTGAGAGGAGAGTCCAAATAGCCAGATAATCCTGCTGTAAGAATGCCAATGCCTGAGATGATGGGGCATCTTGGATTCCCAGGTTTATGGATCTTGGGTAGCAGATAGAATCCCCTGGTCGGGGCTCTAGGGATGTGTCTGTGTAGATTTGTTCCCGTGCTATACCAAGGAGTTTCTTGAGTAGATGGTGTAGTTTCCTGTGGTACTCCTCACTGAGATCAGAGGATAGTGGCCTGTAGAATGTGATGTTGGAGAGTTGCCTGGCAGCCTCCTGTTCATAATCCAACCTGTTCATGATGGCCACAGCACCTCCTTTGTCAGCCCCTTTGATTATAATGTCAGAGTTGTTTCTGAGGCTGTGGATGGCGTTGCGTTCTGTACGGCTGAGGTTATGGGGCAAGTGATGCTGTTTGTTCACAATTTCAGCCTGTGCATGTCTGCGGAAGCACTCTATGTAGAAGTCCAGTTTGTCATTTCAACCGTGAGGAGGAGTCCACGCAGAATTCTTCTTCTTGTAGTGTTGTTGGAGGGTTCCTGTGGGTCAATGCGCTGTTCAGTGGTGTATTGAAAATATTCCTTGTGTCGGAGATGGCAAAAGTAGACTTCCAGATCACTGCAGAACTGTATCATGAGCGTGGAGGTGGTGGGTCAGAAAGAGAGTCCCCGAGATAGGGACTCTTCTGCCATGCTAATAGGGACTGGGAATGGCTAGGCTAGTAGCTAGTGAATAGGGATTGGGAGTGGCTGGCTCTCTACAAAAGCAGTTTTCCCTTTCTTGGTATGGACACCTTTTCATCAATTATTGGGAGTGGACCACATTCACCTTGACTGAATGGCCTTGTAAACACTGGTTCTCCACTTGTAAGGTAACTCTTCTCTTCATGTGCCAGTATATCTATGCCTGTATCTGTAATTTTCATGCATCTGAAGAAGTGGGTTTTTTACTCACGAAAGCTTATGCCCAAATAAAGCTGTTAGTCTTTAAGGTGCCACTGGACTCCTCATTGTTTTTGTGGATGCAGAATAACATGGCTGCCCCTCAGATATTTGATAGTATGGTACACTAGTACATGCAGTATATGAAATGCAAACCTGGATGGAGAAATGCGGTAAATATTATGCTGGCCACATACTAAATGCCAGGAGAACTCGTACGATGCAAATTCTAGAGGCTTTTTTGGAGAAGACATGAATGTCAATTAAAGATTTTGGGACAGGATATAAAGTCCCAGGCTCACCTGGCTAGTGGACTGAAGGATTGAGTAGGAGAAAGTGAGAGACAGGCTTGAACTCGAGTTGCAAATGGAAGTTAAAAGCCAAGTTTCTGTATCTTCACTGCTGTTTTAATTCAAGTTAGCGCCCCATGTTAGCTAACCCAAATTAAAAACAAAATTTATTTTGCAGTGTAGGCATATCTTTATTCAGTGTTCATGTATTCAATTTTTAATAATTTTAAAAATCTAGGAAATTCTCAGACAGAAACTAAATTAAGAAGGAATTAAGGTTGAGTGTGCATATCAGTAATACAAGGTTAAAAAAATTGCAGGAGGGTTGTAATTATCCCTAAAACAGGAAGTTCAGAAAGTTAAGCTTAAAAGATATCCAAATATGTTAAATTATGGAAATGCACAGTTAGGGCACCCAAACAATCTTAACTCTACTTTGTGACGCAACATGGTGTCCATTAAAGTGTGTTTAAAGATCAATTTAATGTTGGAATACAAATACTATTATTCACTGCAAATAAGATTATTCACTAATTATAATTGTATGGTTATTGCATGGATAGAATTGTTTGGGGATTATTGCAAGATCCTGTAAATTTTTACCTTTACATTACTGATATATACACTCAACCCTTACTCCATTTTAATGTAGTGATTTGGGAGAGGAGGGGATCTAAACAGGGATTTGTGAAGATGTCGCAAATGTCTTTTTGTGCTACATAAATCTACAGATGTTGCCATTTTCCTGCTACCCTTTAATCCTGAGCTTATCTGGCTGTCTTTTGACACCTTTTACCATGTCAGGGTTTTTTTTCCTCAGTGTTTTTCTTGCATGGGGGTGTTCAGTGAGGTGTGGGTTCTCCTTTGCCTACTTCTATGCTGGTGCCCATAAAATAACAATAGGAGGCAGGGAGAATGAGATATTTCATGATTTAGGACAGCAAGGATGAGCATGGCCTACCTTCCAGACCATTGGCTTAATTACCTTAAAAAAAATTTTAACTTCTAGGGCAAATATATTTTCATTGTGGATTTTTTTAAACTTAAATGTAATATGCATTAGGTATATATTTTAACATTGTGGTATATGAGAATATCATTAATACTGAAGTGATAAGATTTCTGTAATCAGCTAACATTGTCCCAGAATTCCCAGTTTGCCATATGTTTCTGTGCAGTTCTCACAGAAAACAAGAGTGAGTGGATGAACGGCAAGGATTTTCTCAGATAATTTAGGTCTAAAAATTATACATTGTACTCGGAACCCTGAAGTGAGATGGGACAGTTCCATTTTTAGGGGGCTGTCAAGTACCTATATTCTATTGATAATGAAAATGAATTATGGAGGCTCAAGGGAAAAGCGTAGGAGGAGGCACATAGGACAGTGTGAGTGGGCAGTAGGTGTGGATGCTGGCACTTCTGAAGGAATGTGGGAGAGGGATTCTGACCAGGAGGAGGGAGCTGCAGACAGGCTGTGGTGGCTGTTGTCGTGAAGATTTGCCAGGGGGTTGTTCTTGTGAATCCAAATATTGGCAAACTACAAGTCCTTTTGTGCATTTGGATTTGTATCTATGTCTACCCTAATGATAAGAGTTTCTTCTAATACCTTGATTGTTGTATAGAGGAGCTTTTTAAACATTTACTTTTTCCTCTCTTCCCAGAATTCAGAGGTGTCTGTTTTTGAGGTCAATATCCGCTTCATTGGTGGTCTTCTAGCAGCATATTACCTTTCAGGACAGGAGGTAAGGAAACCATAAGGAGGTGTGGACATTAGTAGTCCGTCAAATGAAAGCTGCACAATTGGAAGGTTTGAAGTTGTTGGCTTCACAGTATTTTTTTTAGCTAATATAATAAGTAGGTTGGGCTGTGTTACCCAATTCTACAGGGATCATGGAATCTCCATCTAAAGCTGATTACGGGACAGCAGGGATCGGCCTCCTTTGGCACATGGCCTGCCAGGATACGCCCCCTGGTGGGCCAGGCCAGTTTGTTTACCTGCCGCGTCCGCAGGTTCAGCCAATCGCAGCTCCCCCTGGCCGTGATTCGCCATTCCAGGCCAATGGGGGCTGCGAGAAGTGGCGGCCAGCACATCCCTCGGCCTGCGCCGCTTCCCATAGCCCCCATTGGCCTGGAGCGGTGAACCGCGGTCAGTGGGAGCTGTGATTGGCCAAACCTGTAGAGATGGTAGGTAAACAAACCGGCCCGGCCCGCCAAGGGCCTTACCCTGGTGGGCCACGTGCCAAAGGTTGCCAATCCCTGCTGTAGAGTATCTCCAGGCTAGCTAAAGACCCTATACCAGGACTTGGAAGCAGCCTGTGCCTTCTTCAGTTTGTTCTTTTTACAAAGGCTTTTTCAATTTCATTGTCAACAGAGTTGAAACTTCTTACACAAGTAGTCACCTCAGCCCTAGTTATCTAGTCATTAGACTCTAGTGCTTACAAATATCTTGTTTCAAGATGTTTCACCTCTCTCAAAAGAGAATTTTTCTTAGCCGCCACTTGTTCCTCAATGGACACAGGTACCTGAATGCAGAAACCCTTGACACTTTTCTCAGGTATCTTTTGTGTAGGGAGCCATAACCCTGCTACAACAATAGGCTAAGATTGAAGCACACTGGACCAAACTCATCCCACAAGTACAGTTCCCACTGAAGTCATTGTGAATTATGCTTGTTCTATATCAGGGCTACATTTAGACTTCTCTCTGTCTCTCTCCCCTCCTGCATGAGGATTGCTGGGGAAAACTTCTACTATATCCAGTTTTGGATTGGAAGGCCATCACCTCACCTTTATATAGCCTGCATGGTATCTTGAAATATAGGTTGAATACAGGGGACAGTATTCTTAGAATTGATTCAGCTTTTTACCTCTAACTCACAGGTATAAAACTTGCTCTGTCAGCAGTGGCTGAAAATTATTGCTCTCTGCTGACTTTTGGGGGGATTATATGCTGAATCTCATTCTGGTTCTTTGTTTTTAAAACAATAAATTTAGTGCTGGTGAATGATGCTGCACTGACAACTGTGGAGAATGAAGTTGTTTGTTTACCCGTGAAACAAAGTATTGGTGGCAGCAGTTTAACTACCTCTAAGTCCTAGTCTACAGTAGGAAAATGTGCCATGTTAGAAAATGTATTAACTAAATGTTTTCTAATATCTTGTTAACTAACAAGATTTTTCTCTTAGTTTGGACAAGGACAATTGTTATAATTAAAGAGGTGTTAGCTGGTTGTGTTTAACCCTGTGTAGGGGTCAACCCATATTTCTAAACATAGCTTGTTCCTGTCTACACTGAGTGCTAAGTTGTTTAACACAGTATGTTACTTAAAAGATATTAGCTAATACATTTTCATACAAGCTGGTTTTCTGAGTGTAGACATGGGATGGTAGTCTCCATGGTGTATTTCAGTTTTTAGAGACTATGCTGATAATTGCTCACAGGAGGAAAAATTAGCATCAACTCTGCTTGTTTTTGTGGTGGAGGAACCTGATCATGGAGTACTGTGGAAATTAAGAGTTTATATCTATTACCATCCCTTCTTCCAATCAGAGTTGTTCTACATTTACTCTTTGGTGTTACCAATGCAAATGTTGTACAATGGGAAAATAAGAAAAGAACACACGTGATTTACAGTGTCTTGTTTTGGCAGCTAGTTCCTTGGCTTAAAATTGTGCAGACTTGGACAATCCTTTGTTTATGCACAAAACTTTTATTAAGTACCTGTTTGGTGAATAATGGCCTATAATCTTTTGGGTAGCTGTATCTGTCATATCTGGATGCTTCCCAGGCTTTCTTGGGGGAGATACATGCAGAATTCTGCAGTATATAGCTTGAGGAGAGAGGGTTTTTTCAGTGCATCAGGCCAAATTCACTTTTCTGCTCTATCCCCTTTGTGCTGGGAGGATGGATGATTTTATGGTTAAGGCACAGAAACTGGGAATATGGACAGCTGGATTCTCTTCCCAGCTATGCAGTAGATTCCCTGTATGATCTTGGGAAAATTATTCAAGGCCTCCATTTTCCCCCACCAATAAAATGGAATTAATATGGATTATTCATAGATTTTAGGGCCGTTATGACCGTTTAGTCTGACCTACATAATACAGGATACAGAACTTCATCCATTGATTATTCATGAAGCCCATAACCTCAGGTAGAGCATATTTTCAATAATGTTTGTGAGGCACAGTTAGTATGGTGATAGTCATAATTGAAATGCCTAAATATAAATAAAATATTCAGCTGAACCGTCTCTGAAAGTTTGGACTTCAGTTTACTAAAATGGATCTTCAGATATTTTATATTGGGGTAACATTTGGGTGGGGAGAGATGAGTCTGGGATCTGAATAGCGAACTCTTACATGGAAAACAAAAGACTGGGTCATTTGTGGCAGTATGAAAACTTCCAGACCTTGAGGAAAATCTTTCACATTGTATCCTAAACTCTTTTGTATTATCCTGGGTAGCCTAGTTTTCTTTTGATTTTACTTTATAGTTGTGTTTTTATTATTTCATTAATTGACTCTTGTTTTAATTGTTATACATCAATTATATTGTTGTACAAGTGCTTTATTTCAGTGTGTTCATTTACGTTGACATCATTATTACCTAGAATTAGTTATGTAAAAGTGGTTACTGTTCTTTGAGCTTATCCTTTTCTTTTTAAAATAACATTAATAAAATGACTTGAAAAAAATCTTTGTATCTTTCTAACATAACAACAAAATGGTACAGATGTAGTCAAAATTGTCACATGCACATATCAGAACACATTAAAGCACTGCATTTTACAAAGATGATTTACATGTTATAGGTTTATTACTACACTGAGATTGAATGTTCTTGCATTTTTGATCCATTTTCGAGGCAGACTCTTCATTGATTGCAAAACCAGCATTATTTACATGTTGAGGTTTTCTGGGTATGTTTGTGGAGCTTTTCCTTCTATCATAGAGTCTGACTCATTCTTCTCTGCTCTGAGAATCTCTCCCTTATGTTCACCATCATGTTGATTGATTGGTTCTTCTTTACATAGCATGAAGTCTGAGTTCTGTTCAACGTATATGTTGAGATCAATCAATTCTTCTGTCACTACAATGGAGTTATCTAGCTGTTCTTCATTGAATGTGAAATTGATCAGGTTTTCTTCCCTTTCTTGTTGACACACTTGTGTATTTGAATCTCTTGGGGTATCCGGATAGCTGATCCCTGAGGAAGGACAAGATAAGTCCTCTGTGAAACCACTGCCTGTCCAAAAAATTGTGAGTTCTTTGCGCAGAAGAGCTACAACCAGGCTAGTGGTAAGCGTAAAGGGCACCAAGTAGAGGAGAGCTGGCTGACCCATTTGCATTAATACTGATGCTACAAAGGTCATCAGGAGGCCATAGCTATACGCTATGGTAGAAGCTACAAAATAGACTCTGGAGGAGTGCATCTGAACATCAAATCTGTGGCAGTAGGCTATCAGGAAACCGGGAATTACAATGTCACCAAGGCCAAGGATAGTAAAGGGGCTGTCATCAAAGGTTGATGCAGAGGATAATATTGGAACCTTCAACAAAAAGGGGATCTTTTCACGACTGACAGAGTCAGATGGTCCAAGAGCTGCCACTTCCATTATGCTCTCCCCAGACTTGGTTAGAAAAGGAGTGATAAATACGAAAAACACATCGTAGACCAAAAGAGCAGCTAGAAACAAACTGCAGTTCTTCAAGGTAGGCATGCGGATTGTTTTTAAAACATAAAGGCAGATAGAGATTCCTAAAATGTCTTGCAGGACCCAGGCCCACTGATCTTCATTTCTGAAGATCATCCATGTGACAGTGATGGAGACAGAAAATCCTGCCAGGAACAATGTCCTAATTTGTGGACCATTGTGAAAATATGGTAAATGGAGTTTGTATTCTCCAAATGGGAGTTTGTTCACAGAGGGAGACAAACAACTGTAAAGCCCAATGGATGCATATAGGCTGAAAAATCCTATCATTATATTCACTAAGTGATCGTAGAAGCAGTAGAGAGCAAGCAGCATGAAGGAGGACATCACTACACTTGCACAGATAAAGAAGACATCAGGGTCAATTGTTACATCATCAAAATCTTCTTCATTTTTGCATCTGCATTTCATGTATTGCTGCCTTTTCTTCTCTATGTTTCCTGCCCAGTAGCCTCCAGTTGTGACTGTGCCTACGGCAAGGATGAACATGATCTCCGTATTGTATCCCAAGAGCCTGCCTAAGTGTTTGAAGAATAAATAGATTATGTCCATGTCACTGAGCAGATTTACAGGAGTAATGCTCTCCTCACAGTGACCCCAGTTGTGGCCCAATCCACTGCCTCCTGTGAGGGATATTGGGGCATCTCCACCAAGGATTAATACCACTTGTGTTCCATTTATTCTCTGGAGTCTGCCGTTCTCAAAGAAGTTGCAGTTACCCTTCCTCACTGAGGCAATTCTAGTGCTGAGTCCCCCACCATCACAATCCTCCTCGCCAAAGGAGGAAGGAAGACAACACAAGGTTGAGTAAGTTAGGTCCTGATGTGGCTGAAGCCATTTCGTTTTGCCACTGTTATCCTGCATTGATTCCACCCAATGAGAAGGGAAGAGGAAGCAGTAATCTCCTCCCTTCTCTGGAATGACTCTGACGACTCCCAGATGCTGAGCAAGTGCATGTGGAACGAGAAGCAGGAGGATGCAGGACAGCAGCGGTGTCATCTTCTTCCCTGGGTTCTGCTCATTGCAGGTGTCTTCTCTCACCACACTCCCTTTCACCTGGAAAGTTTTCCTCCTTGTGGTGAGGCATCCACTCCCCCCCTCCCCCACCTGTTACATAATAAACTTTGGCCCCATGGAGATGAGCCCCGCCCTCTGTCTGTTACATAGCAAACTCCTCCTCCTCCCAGTCTGGGAGAGTCTCCATCCTGTTATATGACAAGCCTGTCCTCTTCCTCATGGATACAAACCCCACCCTGTCTGTTACATTGCAAGCTCTGTACCCTCGCCCTGGAGACAAGTCCTGCTGTGCCTGTTATATTGCAAGTCTTATCGTCTGCCCATGGAGAGAAGTTCTGGCTTTTGCAATCACGCAGCAAGCTCCTTCCCCTCCCCAGGCAGCCTAAGGAGCCCAGCCCCCTGCCTTCTTCTCATGTGGTTGTAGAAACAAAGTAAGTAGTTTTTGTGGTTTTATCACCACTCTTGTGATTTTGTTTAAAATACTTCATAATTTCAGGAGTCAACTGCCTTGTAAACATTTAACTTGAGAAAAGATTGCTGCCATCTATCGTTTCCAGGATGTTTGCTTCTGGCTCCTCCTGTTTTGCACATGATAGAACCTAAGAGAGAAAGGAGACATGATATTGAGAGAAAGAAAGCAGGGCAAGAGAGTATTTTGAGAGACTCGGGCATGGGAAAGTGGGGGACATATAAAAAGTAGGTGGGTGACCAGTAAATTGAAGGAGCAGAAGAGAGATGGTTAGCAGAGCCTTAAGTTCCAAAAAGTGGTGTTACATGTGTTCCTTTTAATTGTTTCTCCGCAGAACTAGGTCAGACACGCAGATTTTACCCAAATGAGAGGCTGCTCAGGAGCCTTCTGTCTGCACAAGACTGGCATAAACTTGAATACATTTGTAATAAGAAAACTGTACTATTAATTGTGTATATTGTCTTTTGGGATAGAATCAGTGTTGTGAGTGTTCACAAAATATGTGGCAGTGACAACAGCCTTCCTGCACAGACAGGGCGTGCATGTATTACTCTAGACATAATCCAGAAGTAGTAATTTCAGTGAGATCTAGGTATCCCCCTTCATGAGATGCTAAATTAATTTGGCCTTGCACAAAGACCTCTGCCCCATCAACAGCTTAGCCTTTAAAATTCATATAGACTCACTGATTTGTCTTTGTGATGTCACCCTTTTTGCCAAGTAAAATCAGCAGGTTGTATATATTCCACTGGGTTAACTGACAGAATGACCAGGGGGCCATCTGTCACAGTTTTGGGGTAATAGCATCTGTAACATGCTGCTCCGTGGCCCCCTCTAGGAGTGCCACATCAGGTCTCAGATTGCCAGCTGTCGCGTCTTTCTAGGTGGGGACCCATATTCCACTCTCTTACACTGTGTAATATCCTCAGCAAGGCAATTTGTCTAAAGTCCAGAACCTGTCCATTGTTTTCCCTCTGAGGGCTGTGTACAACCCCTCACCCTCCACAAATGTACCCAAACTGGTAATTGCAGAGTTCAGGAGATACTTCCCCACATCACAACCACTCGTCCGCATCTCCCATTTGGAAGCCAGCAGCTTGTTGCATCATTTTTTTGGGAGCGGGGAATATTTTCCTTTGGTCACATGTGTGAACTGTAGAAAAATAATTTAAGGATGTTCTGTAATTCATTATTAGACTCTTTAATTGTGATTATGCAACAGTAAGTAATGAGGTTGAGGCACAGTGTGACCACTGTGATTTCTGTCAACCAGTAGAATTTGATCATTGTCAGTACTGTTTTATATGGACCATGTTGAGGATCCTATTGGAATGTATGAACAGGAGTCCTGATTTGGAGTAGTGGTGGGCACAGAGAAAGTGGTAGATTTTTTTTAGACACAGGTAACGTGCTGTAATGTTCTTAGTTTTGCTTGGTATCCATACAGGGACAAAGTTATAGTTTACCTTAACCCTTTACTCTGTCACCTTAACTCTACATTTCCTGTTGTTCTAGTATTTGTGTGTGTGCGTGGGGCGGGGGTATTGTAACTCTAATTTTCTTTTAAGGATTACGTGGGAGAACCTTAACTCTGCATTTCCTGTTTTTCCAAGGTTTGAATTTGGGGAATCATCATTTCATTATATAGTGCATGCAGTGTTAATTCTGTCATTTTCTGCATATACACTATGAGGTAGCCTTTATATACATGATCACATATTATTAAAACGAGGAGTCCGGTGGCACCTTAAAGACTAACAGATTTATTTGGGCATAAGGTTTCGTGGGTAAAAAAACATCTGAAGAAGTGGGTTTTTTACCCACAAAAGCTTATGCCCAAAAAAACTGTTAGTCTTTAAGGTGCCACCGGACTCCTCGTTGTATTTGGATACAGACTAACACAGCTACCCTTCTGATACTTGACACATAGTATTAATTCCACAAGGACCCCGTTTCATTCACTGCATAGGGTGGGCAATGCACGGTACCTCAGGTGCCAGTGCTCAAATGCTTACTTGATTTAGTGTTTCTTTTTTATTAATTCAGTGTGTGGCTCCATGCCTTATTTACTGCACACAACCCAAACCTTTATTTTGGGGCTTTTCTGTGTTCATTATCATGGTATTTGAGCTCCTTATAAACATTAATGAAATTATCTCCACAACGTCCCTGTGAGAGAAGGAGGTATTATCTCCGTTTTACACATGGAGAACTGAGTTAAGGACAGGTTTATGGTTAAAATATTCAAAAGTGTCCATTAATTAGGGTGCCTCAATAGTTGGAGGCCTAACTTGACATACCTAGAGCCTGATTTTTGCAACCATAGCTTTCAGTTTCAGCTGTGAGTGCTTAGCATTGCTGAAAATCAAACCCTTAGGATATGTCTACGCTACCCGCCGGATTGGTGGGCAGCGATCGATCCAGCAGGGGTCGATTTATCATGTCTAGTCTAGATGTGATAGATCGATCCCTGAGCGCTCTCAGGTCAACTCTTGTACTCCACTGCCTTGAGAGGTGCAGGAGGAGTCGACAGGGGAGTGGCAGCAGTCGACTCACTGCAGTGAAGACACCACGGTAAGTGGATCTAAATATCCACGTAGCTGAAGTTCCATAACATAGATCAATATCCCTCCCTCCCCCCAGTGTAGACCAGGGCTGAGTGTATGAAGTTCGAGTACCCAGAAAATCAAAAACACAGTTAGTGGTAACCTCTGAAAATTCTGTTTTATTTGAATTGCCTAGCATCAAATAGGAAGTCTATAGTATAACAAAAAATAGAACCCATGTCTCCTGGATTCCAGTGACTTAACTGTAAAACCATTCTTTCTCTTCCTTCAGAGTTCTTCCTGCTGGAATAGACAGAACTTCAGTTTCAACTATTTGTTAGGCAGCCATACAGTGCTGGCTGTCAGGATTCTTGGGTTCTACTACTAGTTTTTGGAAGGGAGTACTATCTAATGGGCAGAGGAATTAGGACTCCTAGGTGATGTTTATTTTTTTTATTATACTTTGACTTTACTTATAGCTGTTGGCCTCAGAGTGCTTTGTGAGGATGGGTTATGCAAGAATAATCATTTTTGCAGACAGCATAACAAAGCAAATAGATTTTGTCTATTATTCTTGAGAGACAATGTGGCTATATGGATGAGATTTTCACCTGCCATGTTAGAGATGTCAGCTTTATTCCAGCTACACACGAGTGACGTGGTCCGCCTTTTGTTGTTCATTTGCGAGATGGGAGACTCTTTGCTTCTCCCTAAAGTAGGGGTAAGTCTTCCTCAAGAAGGAAGCTTGTAAATTGCATAGAATTATAAGTAATAGTGGGCTAATGGGGCTAGATCTTCAGCGAGTGTAAAACTGTGGAGGCCCATTCAAGTCAAATGAATCTGCCCCCGTGGTCTCCTTGCTCCGAGTCTGGTGCTCCTTCACGTAGACCAAGGGATATATTGATATTGAAAGCAATGGTGGTGGTTCCATTTTGCCCATGTCTATTATGGATGAGGGGCCCTCTCTAAAGCACTCTCAAGGGATGCAGTATCCGCTCTACTCTTGATTGCAATTTCTCTGGCTGGTGAACTTTGTGTGGATCGTTAACTGGCAGTGATTACCCTCCTTATATTGCAGCAATCTGAACATGGTTAATTTGAGCTAATGTTCCAGAAAAGAACACCAAATCTCTTATTTTCTGTACTTAGATGCTCCCAAAACCAATGAAGGGCATATTGCTGATCTAGTGGAGTTCACTGATGTGTGTGTGCCTGTACCCCATGTACTTTTTAAGTTAAGAGTGAGCACATAAAGGTATAATGCCAATCAGTTATGGGAGGAGATCCATAGTTCAGGAAGCCCTCATTCAATTTGAATGAAATGTGACAGAAAAATTCTACATTTGCTCCAGAAGCACCTTCCTGATTTTAAACCCCATAAGTCTTTATTCACAATTTTTAGAGGGGAGTGAAAAATAGAGGGCTTATAATAGGAACTGGGCTACAGCCTTAACTATGAAGAGTCTATTGGCTACTCCATAATGTAGGATAAATAATAGAAAGCTGTTCAAATCCATTGTTTCATGGTGTTATCAGCTCTCTCTTGGGAAGCCCGTCTTCCATGATTTTCATCTCTTGGGTCATGTGAGAATTAATCACTTCCTTTTATCACGACAAGGACTCTTTCTGTCTGACTGAACCTGGATTCTGAGTTTTAACCTCAAAAGCTTTTGGCTAGAAGTGGAATACATTAAACTTTAATTCTCTCCCTCTGCATTTTGACAAACAGATTCCTTCCTTGATTATTTGGCATAGACTGCCCTGAACTGCTAGGAAATTGTTTGCCAGGTATTTCCTTTAGAACTTTGAGAGTTTTGTTGAATACACTTTTGTAATCCACTTTGATTTTAACTATGTTTTAAGGATATTATCCAGTTACAGATAGATATTCTCTCAAAATATACATTTCCAGAATTACTGGCTACTTAATGAAAAGCTTCATGTGGAATTTCTAAACTCATAAATCAGTTCTAGCTTGTTTGGCACAAAGAATGGATTGTCCGGAGAGATAAAGAACTGCTTAAACTAACTCCCTCAACCCAGAATTCTTGTTTTTTTTCTTGCAAGGTGGAACTTTGTGGATCATAAAAACTCCAAATTTGATTGATAAGACCAAATAAAGAAACCCCAGCAACAGCAAACAAGTAAAACACTAAAAAAATGCCCTAAAATAAGAGAACCCTAGTATTGGATAGAGGGTCAGTCTTTACATATGATATAAGCCTAAAATTGTATGAAATTTACACCACAGCATATTGCTATGTTTAAAAAAATTGTATTATGTAAAAAAACAAAGCAAACTTTATTCTAGTGGCATTTGCATGAGTGTAGGACAGTGAAGGCTATATGCCATCCTAACAAAGTATTCTCATCTATTTTATTTATTAACATCATAAAAGAGATGATTTATCATTTTATTTTCTCTGCAGTAGGCTACTTATATTAAATCTACACAGCATAAAAAGCCTGATTATTTATTGTGTTTACGTTTGCTAGCCTCAGATATAAAATAGTTCTTCTATATGATTGTCTTTTCTCATTTTGATAACCATCATCAAAGTGGCGTCTCTTTCTGGGTGAGATGATAATAAAATTCAGGTGGATAAATTCACTCTGAAAGCTGTCATTGAAAATAGAGGAATAGGGCTGTGGAATACCTGATAGGCTATTCACAGATAATCAAAACAATCCTTTTCCAGAAGATTGATATGCAGTGTCTTTTGTTCAAGTTTCTTAAAGAAACTTATGGTGATGCATGCCAGTGAAATGGAATGAACCTTTTTGTCCTACAACTGACTTGACTATGTAAAGTACAGCAGTTCAGTCAGTGAAACAGTATGTTTCATGAGCTGTTTGCAGACAGCAGGCTTGTCTTTCCCTTAGAAGGGGCTTATCTGTACTAATAGTTTACCAAAAAGTTGAAATACAGAGGAGAGCTCTGTTACTCTCTGATGTGACACCTCCCTACTGGCAATTTCACATTTTTTTTTCATAAATGTCAGACCCCAGACACACATGCATACAAAACAGTACAGATTGTAATGCCAATCCTTATTCACTTCATATGTACTGGATTTTTCATAAATGGGAATATCGAATAGGAGTAGAGAAATTATATTACCCTATACTTGATACTGGTACAGCCCCTACAGGAATACTGTGTACAGTTCAGAAAAAAAAAGAGGAGTACTTGTGGCACCTTAGAGACTAACAAATTTATTTGAGCATAAGCGTTCTTGAGCTACAGCTCACTTTGCTGTAGCTTGCAAAAGCTTATGCTCAAATAAATTTGTTAGTCTCTAAGGTGCCACAAGTACTCCTGTTCTTTTTGAGGATACAGACTAACACAGCTGCTACTCTGAAACGTGTACAGTTCAGGCATCCACAATTCAAGAAGGATGTTGATAAATTGGAGAGGATTCAGAGCAGAGCCTTGAGAATGATTCATATATTCCAGCCTGAGAAGGGACCCCTGAGATCATCTTGTCGGATTTCCTGTGTGCCACAGGCCATAGAATTTCCTCCAAATAATTCCTAGAGCAGAACTTCTAGAAAAACATCCAATCTTGATTGAAAAATTTCCAGTGATGGAGAGAGAATGCACCATAGCCTTTGGTAAAGTGTTCCAATGGTTAATTACCTGGGCTGTTAAAAAACTGTCAAGGCTGAATCCCAACTCTGTCACTCAGAGTACAGAAGTGGGGCCCGCAAGGATCTTAAAATCAATACTTGCCAATCCAGGCTTGTAATAAACTCCCAACGTTACAGCTTTTCTCTGACCATGGCTTGGTAAACACTGCCACCATCCAAATGCAATGAAACCTGCTTTGAACCCAGGAAGGAGCACTTGGGAATTCCTCCCTGTGGGATGCCCTCAAGCCCTTTCACCCCATCTCTAGGGAAGAGCTGAAAAAGGAAACAAAGGAAATTAGCTGTGGCTACTAGGTAATCAAACAACATGCACAAACCTCTTAGGACACCAAAAGTCCAATCCTGTTCTTAAAAAAGGTAAATTTTATTAAAAACAAAAAGAAAGAAAATACATCTGGAATTTAGGTTTTTGCTCAATTTTAAAAGAGCAATTCCAAAAATCAAGCACCCAAAATAGCTTTCTTGGGGATTAAAGAATAAGAATAAGAATAAAATAAAAGAATTAACCCTAATCGCATCTAGTTAACATTCTGATCTACTTACACATTGGAGTTCAGATAAGTAGTTCTAGGCATGATCTGATGACTTATAATTATACCTGGCTTAGATGCTTATAGCATGGCTGCTCTGACCCTTTAGCCCAGAGAAAACAGACAAAGGAAAAGTCTCTTTCCCAATTTTAAAAAGTTCTACCTTCCCATTGGCTATTTTAGTCAGGTGCCCGCTTTTTTTCTTTACCTAGGGGACTTTTTAACCCTTTACCGGTAAAGCAAGTAAAGAACAGCTACCAGGAGGGATTTTACTGCTAACTGGCTGGCTGGTGTCAATCAAAGGGAGTGATCCTCTCACTTTATTTATTACAGGCACCCCAAATCACAGACGGTGCTGGCCAGCCTGGTTCAGGTCAGGTCCACGCCGGCTGGGATTTTTTCCTGGTGGCTTAGGAAACACAGTTAATACAATACATGCACCTCTAATTTTACTAATAATTACATGAAGAACTAAACAGTACTTTTTACATTTTAAGGACTACAATGACATAGAATACAGGGACATTTTTACCTGACTGATTCTGGGAAACCTTCCCAGGAGAGTGCATCAGCCACTTTGTTAGAAACTTCTGAAATGTGTTGTATTTTAAAATCAAAGTCTTGGAGTCTCCACCGAAGGAGTTTTTGTTAGTCTCTTTGACTGTGTGAAGCCACTTCAGTGCAGCATGGTCAGTCTGCAGGTGGAAATGCCGTCCCCAAATATATGGGCGTAGCTTCTCCAGAGCATATACAATGGTGTAAAATACTTTTTCTGATTCTGACCAGTGGCTTTCCCTCTCAGAAAGTTTTTTGCTGAGAAACATGACAGGCTGGAATTGTTGATCTGGTCCTTCTTGCATTAAAACTGCTCCCACACCACGTTTGGACGCATCTGTGGTTACGACGAATAGTTGGTTGAAGTCTGGGGCCCTCAGTACAGGGTCAGACGTAAGGGCTGCCTTAAGCTGGTTAAAGGCTTTTTGACACTTTTCAGTCCACTGAACGGCATTTGGCTGCTTTTTCCTGGTCAGATCTGTCAGGTGGTGGCAGTTTGGCTGTAGTGTGGTATAAATCGTCGGTAATACCCGACCAAGCCCAAGAAGGATTGGACCTGCTTCTTTGACTTACGGACAAGCCAATTTTGGATAGCATTAACTTTAGCCTGTAGGGGGTTGATAGTTTCTTGACCCACATGGTGTCCAAGGTAGGTTACCCTGTTTAAGCCTATGTGACATTTTTTGGCCTTAAAAGTTAATCCTGCTTCCTTTTTGCGCTGGAAGACAGCTTGGAGGTGTTCCACGTGTTCTACCCATGAGTCTGAGAATATAGCCACATTGTTGAGGTAGGCAACTGCAAATCCCCCAAATCCAGCCGGAAGGTTATCTAACAGTTTCTGGAAAGTGGCAGGTGCATTTTGCAGTCTGAAAGGGAGCACATTAAATTCATACAGCCCTACATGGGTGATGAAGGCTGACCTTTTCTTGGCTGGGTTATCTAGCAGCACTTGCCAGTACCCCTTAGTTAAGCCTAAGGTGGAGATGAACTGGGCATGTCCCAGTTTCTCCAGTAGCTCATGTGTGCGTGGCATGGGATAGTTTTCTGGGTGAGTTACAGCATTTAGTTGATGATAGTCTGCACAAAAGTGGATTTTCCCATCTGGTTTGGGAACCAGAACCACTGGAGAGGCCCATGCACTCTTAGAGGGGCGAATTACACCTATCTGTAACATGTCCTTGATCTCCCTTTCTATTGCGGTTTTGGCTTGAGGAGCCATCTGGTAGGGTTGGGCTGTAATTGGGCAAGTATCTCCTGTGTCAATGGAGTGGTACGCCCATTCTGTCCATCCTGGGGTGGCTGAAAACATTGATGCGAGGCTGGTGCACAGCTCCTGGATTTGCTGTTGCTGCTTATGCCCCAAAGGTCATGGAAAGGCTCACCTCTTCCACGCCACCGTTGCTTTTTCCTTCATAGTAGACTCCTTCAGGCCACTCAGCATTGTCTTTCTCCTGGGCTGTAAACTGGAGAAACTTGATTTCTTGGGAATAAAAGGGCTTTCGAGAATTAACATGGAATACTTTAGGTTTTAGGGTAGGGTCTGGGAACACTCTGAGGTAATTAACAGCTCCCAGGCGCTCTCAGACCATAAATGGCCCCTCCCATGATGCTTCCATCTTATTGGCTGAAGTGCTTTCAGGACCATGACTTGGTCACCTACTCTGAAGGAACATTCTCTGGCAAGTTTATCATACCAGGCCTTTTGCTCTTGTTGAGCATCCTGTAGGTTTTCTCGAGCAAGGGCTAGAGAGTTTTTGAGGGTGTTTTGCAGGTTGGTTACAAAGTCCAAAATGTTAGTTCCTGAAGAAGATGTAACCCTCTCCCATTGTTGCTGTAATGGCTCCTTAACTTCATGGCCATAAACAAGTTGAAAGGGTGAAAATACCAAACTGGGATATGGTACAGCCTTGTAGGCAAAGAGCAACTGTTGCAACACTAGGTCCCAATCATTGGAGGGCTCATTCACGAATTTACGTATCATGGCCCCCAAAGTTCCATTAAACTTCTCCACTAGACCATTCGTTTGACGGTGGTAAGGGATGGCAACCAAGTGGTTTACCCCGTAAGCTTCCCAAAGATGTTTCATGGTCCCTGCCAGGAAGTTAGTTTCCGAATCTGTAAAGATTTTAGAGGGCCAACTTACCCTGGCAAAAATGTCTGTCAATGCCTGGCTCACGCTTTTAGCCCTGGTGTTGCTTAGAGCTACTGCTTCCAGCCATCGGGTGGCAAAATCCATGAAAGTCAGTATGTACAGCTTTCCTTTGGGTGCCTTCTTAGGGAAAGGACCCAGAATATCCACAAAAAGAAAAGGAGTACTTGTGGCACCTTAGAGACTAACAAATTTATTAGAGCATAAGCTTTCGTGAGCTACAGCTCACTTCATCGGATGCATTTGGTGGAAAAAACAGAGGAGAGATTTATATACACACACACAGAGAACATGAAACAATGGGTTTATCATATACACTGTAAGGAGAGTGATCACTTAAGATAAGCCATCACCAACAGCAGGGGGGGGAAGGAGGAAAACCTTTCATGGTGACAAGCAGGTAGGCTAATTCCAGCAGTTAACAAGAATATCAGAGGAACAGTGGGGGGTGGGGTGGGAGGGAGAAATACCATGGGGAAATAGTTTTACTTTGTGTAATGACTCATCCATTCCCAGTCTCTATTCAAGCCTAAGTTAATTGTATCCAGTTTGCAAATTAATTCCAATTCAGCAGTCTCTCGTTGGAGTCTGTTTCTGAAGCTTTTTTGTTGAAGGATAGCCACTCTTAGGTCTGTGATCGAGTGACCAGAGAGATTGAAGTGTTCTCCAACTGGTTTTTGAATGTTATAATTCTTGACGTCTGATTTGTGTCCATTCATTCTTTTACGTAGAGACTGTCCAGTTTGGCCAGTGTACATGGCAGAGGGGCATTGCTGGCACATGATGGCATATATCACATTGGTAGATGCGCAGGTGAATGAGCCTCTGATAGTGTGGCTGATGTGATTAGGCCCTATGATGGTGTCCCCTGAATAGATATGTGGACAGAGTTGGCAACGGGCTCTGTTGCAAGGATAGGTTCCTGGGTTAGTGGTTCTGTTGTGTGGTGTGTGGTTGCTGGTGAGTATTTGCTTCAGATTGGGGGGCTGTCTGTAAGCAAGGACTGGTCTGTCTCCCAAGATCTGTGAGAGTGATGGGTCGTCCTTCAGGATAGGTTGTAGATCCTTGATGATGCGTTGGAGAGGTTTTAGTTGGGGGCTGAAGGTGAGGGCTAGTGGCGTTCTGTTGTTTTCTTTGTTGGGCCTGTCCTGTAGTAGGTGACTTCTGGGTACTCTTCTGGCTCTGTCAATCTGTTTCTTCACTTCAGCAGGTGGGTATTGTAGTTGTAGGAATGCATGATAGAGATCTTGTAGGTGTTTGTCTCTGTCTGAGGGGTTGGAGCAAATGCGGTTATATCGTAGCGCTTGGCTGTAGACAATGGATCGAGTGGTATGATCTGGATGAAAGCTAGAGGCATGTAGGTAGGAATAGCGGTCAGTAGGTTTCCGATATAGGGTGGTGTTTATGTGACCATCGCTTATTAGCACCGTAGTGTCCAGGAAGTGGATCTCTTGTGTGGACTGGTCCAGGCTGAGGTTGATGGTGGGATGGAAATTGTTGAAATCATGGTGGAATTCCTCAAGAGCTTCTTTTCCATGGGTCCAGATGATGAAGATGTCATCAATGTAGCGCAAGTAGAGTAGGGGCATTAGGGGACGAGAGCTGAGGAAGCCTTGTTCTAAGTCAGCCATAAAAATGTTGGCATACTGTGGGGCCATGCGGGTACCCATCGCAGTGCCGCTGATTTGAAGGTATACATTGTCACCAAATGTGAAATAGTTATGGGTCAGGACAAAGTCACAAAGTTCTGCCACCAGGTTAGCCGTGACTGTATCGGGGATACTGTTCCTGACGGCTTGTAGTCCATCTTTGTGTGGAATGTTGGTGTAGAGGGCTTCTACATCCATAGTGGCTAGGATGGTGTTTTTAGGAAGATCACCAATGGACTGTAGTTTCCTCAGGAAATCGGTGGTGTCTCGAAGATAGCTGGGAGTGCTGGTAACGAAGGGCCTGAGGAGGGAGTCTACATAGCCAGACAATCGTGCTGTCAGGGTGCCAATGCCTGAGATGATGGGGCGTCCAGGATTTCCAGGTTTATGGATCTTGGGTAGCAGATAGAATACCCCAGGTCGGGGCTCCAGGGGTGTGTCTGTGCGGATTTGTTCTTGTGCTTTTTCAGGGAGTTTCTTGAGCAAATGCTGTAGTTTCTTTTGGTAACTCTCAGTGGGATCAGAGGGTAATGGCTTGTAGAAAGTGGTGTTGGAGAGCTGCCTAGTAGCCTCTTGTTCATACTCCGACCTATTCATGATGACGACAGCACCTCCTTTGTCAGCCTTTTTGATTATGATGTCAGAGTTGTTTCTGAGGCTGTGGATGGCACTGTGTTCTGCATGGCTGAGGTTATGGGGTAAGCGATGCTGCTTTTCCACAATTTCAGCTCGTGCACGTCGGCGGAAGCAGTCTATGTAGAAATCCAGGCTGCTGTTTCGACCTTCAGGAGGAGTCCACCCAGAATCCTTGACCCATAACTATTTCACATTTGGTGACAATGTATACCTTCAAATCAGCGGCACTGCGATGGGTACCCGCATGGCCCCACAGTATGCCAACATTTTTATGGCTGACTTAGAACAAGGCTTCCTCAGCTCTCGTCCCCTAATGCCCCTACTCTACTTGCGCTACATTGATGACATCTTCATCATCTGGACCCATGGAAAAGAAGCTCTTGAGGAATTCCACCATGATTTCAACAATTTCCATCCCACCATCAACCTCAGCCTGGACCAGTCCACACAAGAGATCCACTTCCTGGACACTACGGTGCTAATAAGCGATGGTCACATAAACACCACCCTATATCGGAAACCTACTGACCGCTATTCCTACCTACATGCCTCTAGCTTTCATACAGATCATACCACTCGATCCATTGTCTACAGCCAAGCGCTACGATATAACCGCATTTGCTCCAACCCCTCAGACAGAGACAAACACCTACAAGATCTCTATCATGCATTCCTACAACTACAATACCCACCTGCTGAAGTGAAGAAACAGATTGACAGAGCCAGAAGAGTACCCAGAAGTCACCTACTACAGGACAGGCCCAACAAAGAAAACAACAGAACGCCACTAGCCATCACCTTCAGCCCCCAACTAAAACCTCTCCAACGCATCATCAAGGATCTACAACCTATCCTGAAGGACGAGCCATCGCTCTCTCAGATCTTGGGAGACAGACCAGTCCTTGCTTACAGACAGCCCCCCAATCTGAAGCAAATACTCACCAGCAACCACACATCACACAACAGAACCACTAACCCAGGAACCTATCCTTGCAACAAAGCCCGTTGCCAACTCTGTCCACATATCTATTCAGGGGATACCATCATAGGGCCTAATCACATCAGCCACACTATCAGAGGCTCGTTCACCTGCGCATCTACCAATGTGATATATGCCATCATGTGCCAGCAATGCCCCTCTGCCATGTACATTGGCCAAACTGGACAGTCTCTACGTAAAAGAATGAATGGACACAAATCAGACGTCAAGAATTATAACATTCAAAAACCAGTTGGAGAACACTTCAATCTCTCTGGTCACTCGATCACAGACCTAAGAGTGGCTATACTTCAACAAAAAAGCTTCAAAAACAGACTCCAACGAGAGACTGCTGAATTGGAATTAATTTGCAAACTGGATACAATTAACTTAGGCTTGAATAGAGACTGGGAATGGATGAGTCATTACACAAAGTAAAACTATTTCCCCATGGTATTTCTCCCTCCCACCCCACCCCCCACTGTTCCTCTGATATTCTTGTTAACTGCTGGAATTAGCCTACCTGCTTGTCACCATGAAAGGTTTTCCTCCTTCCCCCCCCGCTGTTGGTGATGGCTTATCTTAAGTGATCACTCTCCTTACAGTGTGTATGATAAACCCATTGTTTCATGTTCTCTGTGTGTGTGTATATAAATCTCTCCTCTGTTTTTTCCACCAAATGCATCCGATGAAGTGAGCTGTAGCTCACGAAAGCTTATGCTCTAATAAATTTGTTAGTCTCTAAGGTGCCACAAGTACTCCTTTTCTTTTTGCGAATACAGACTAACACGGCTGCTACTCTGAAACCTGAGAATATCCACAGTTACACTCTGAAATGGAACCTCAGTGATGGGGAGTGGCTGGAGAGGGGCCTTGACCTGGTGCCATATGCTTTATTTACAGGATTGGAAAGCATGTCTTATAGTGATAGAGTTCAGGAACTGAATCATTGAAGTTTAATGAAGAGTAGGTTAAGGGGTGACTTGATCACAGTCCTAAGGGGAAGAAATATTTGATAATGAGCTCTTCTGTATAATACACAAAGGTATAACAAGATCCAGTGTCTGGAAATTGAAGCTAGTACAAATTCAGATTGCTAATAAAGGCAGCAAGGGTAATTAAGCATGGGAGCAACTTACCCAGGGTTATGGTAGATTCTCAATCACTGGCAATTTTAAAATTCAGATTAGAGGTTTTCTAAAAGATATGCTCTAGTTCAAACGGGGGTCACTGTGATCATCTCGTCTCACCCCCTGCACGATCACAATGATCCCTTCTGACCTCATAGATTCTAAGGACAGAGGGCACCATTGTGATCCTCCTATAGAACACAGACCATAGAATTTCCCTGAAATAGTTCCTGTTTGAACTAAAAACATACCTTTTAGAAAAACTGGTGACCAGTTTGCCTGGCATAATTTGGACCGTATTTGCAACTGCTGTAACTTAAACATGGCTATCCATGGCCCTAAAGGACTATTTCAGCATCTGAAGGTAGCTGGGAACACAGTAGCTCTTTGGCAATGTCTTCTGTTTCCTTGGCCACACCCCCTACAAGAGCTGCAAGGGTGATGGTGTAGTTCTGTTACAGTTGGTTTGCATCATGGATATTCCTGAGTGGAGGGAGTAGGACATTGGAAAGTGGGACATGGGTTTGAATGGCAGGAGGACTGGGGTAGACTAGGGCGTGGCACCTGTCAATCCCACATTCTCCCTTCCCATGTCTGTGCCCACATACGGGGGACTCCTGCTGCTCCAAGGGGGATGATTCCCCCCCTCATATGAGCTAGGTCCAGGATAAAAGAGGTCTTGCTTCTCTAGGGGTGTCTGAGCCCATTCACTGCCCCCAGTGTGTGCCAGGTTCTGAGGGACATGTGTCCAGGTACAAGCATTGGATCCCCTCCCTGTGAGCTGAGTTCTGGGGCGAGGCTTGCCCTTCTGGGTGAGGAGCTGAGAACAGGCATACTTTGTGCATACCGGAGGGGGATGGGAACACCCACTGAGATTAATTGAGCAGGTCACACATCTCAGAGCTATTTTTTTCAGGTAGTAGTCACCTCCCTGGGGTGTTCTCATTCAGCTGAGAACATCTCATTGCAATGAATGGGCCATTTCACACCATTCAGGCCCTCCTATGCTGCAAATGGATGTATACAGGAGTCCTTTCCCTCCATTATGCTTTTGTCCTTCCTGTTAAAGAACAATGCTTCGGAGTCCTCTAATGTCCACATGCTTGTGTGGATTTTCTTGAAATTTGCTATGCCTTGTTGGAGTGCAGAAAACATGGGGTCATTTGGGCTGTGGTCCAATAATAGGCATTTGAAAAAAGATTCTAATGGGGTCTTTTTGATGCATGACAAAATGTCTTGTGCATTATTGTTGTAGCTGTCTTGGTCCCAGGATATTAGAGAGACAAGATAGGGAAGAAAATTATTGGATCAGCTTTTGAGACAAGCTTTTGAGATTACAGAGAGATCTTCCTCAGGTCTGGAAAATCTATATAATGTACATTTCACCCACCTTTGGGGGACCCAAATTGCATATGACATTTAAGAACATGTTCACTTTTTAGCTTGTATAGATTTGCAAAATGAAAGGATTATAGTGCATATATTCCAGTAAAAAAAAAGTGAGAGGATTTCTATGCAGCCACTTCGTTCTTGCCTACGTATAGGACCCTACCATATTCACAGTCCATTTAGGTCAATTTCAAGATCATGGGATTTTAAAAATCATAAATTTTATGATTTCAGCTATTTAAACCTGAAATTTCATGGTGTTGTAATTGTAGGGGTGCTGACCCAAAAAGGAGTTGTTGGGTAGAAGAGGTTGCAGTACTGCTACCCTTACTTCTATGCTGCTGCTGGTGGCAATGCTGCCTTCAGAGCTGTGCATCTGGAGAGCAGTGGTTGCTGGCAGGGAGCACAGCGCTGAAGGCAGAGCCATTGCCAGCAGTCGCACAGAAATAAGGGTGGCATGGTATGGTATTGCCACTCTTACTTTTAGGCTGCTATCTGTAGAGCTGTGCCCTAACTCAGCAGCCGCCACTCTCCGGCTACCCAGCTCTGAAGGCATCAGTGCAGAAGTAAGGGTGGGATGATATGGTATTGTCAGTTTTACTTCTGCGCTGCTGCTGGCGGGGTGCTGCCTTTAGAGCTGGGTTCCTGGTCAATAGCTGCCATTGTCTGGCCGCCCAGCTCTGAAGGCAGCTCAGAAGTAATAGTGGCAATACCGCAATCCCCATAAAATAACCTTGCAACCCCCTGCAAATTCTTTTTGGGTCATGACCCCCAATTTGAGAAACACTGGTCTCCCCCAGGAAATCTGTATAGTAGAGGGTAAAAGCACACAAAAGACCAGATTTCATGGTCCGTAACGCATTTTTCATGGCCATGAATTTGGTATATGTAGTTCAAGACAATGTGCTGACACCATTGTTCCTGGTGCCAGCCACCTCTGACATTTCTAGTCCAAATCTTCATATATCTGTGCAGTAATGATGTAATAACTCATGTTGCTTGCTATGAGTTGTCTGTTATAGTATAACTTTTTTGTTTTATGGGGAGGTTTACTGTGAATACAGCAGAATAATCAATAGCTAGTCTACCTAAATTTTTTGTTTTTTTGTGGACTGGCAGGAGCTGGAGGTAGAGGACTATGTGAGGAGTGGGGGGCGGAGCAGGAAATAAGGATGTTTGGTAGGCAGGCCTTGGATTCATTATTTGAAAAAATCAGTGGAGAGGGAGGAGCAAGTTGCTACTTCCTGTTCTCTGTGCAGATTAATGTGGTGTTTCCAAAGAGAGAGAGTTTGGAATTGACAACAGAGATATCTTGACCTCTTTGGGAAAAGAAGTGTGCGTTGTCAACATATGGATTCTGAGCAATTACAGATGTGATGTAGCTGTGAAAAAGGCAATCGCCATCCTAGAACATATTAGGCAAGGCATTTTCACTAGAGATAGAGAAGCATTAATGCATTGTATAAGTTACTGGTAAGACCTCATCTGGAGGTCTCATAAGTCTGGTCATCCATGTTCAAGAAAGAGGAAGTCAAACTGGAACAAGTACAGAGAAGATCTACTAGGATGATCAGAGGAATGGACAGCCTATCTTATGTGAGGAGACTGGAAGAGCTTGGCTTGTTCGTTCTAGCAAAAAAAAAGGTTGAGAGGGGATATGTGACACAGCCCAAGGGCAGAAGGCAAAGGACACCCAGATATCTAGCAGTGAGTTTCAGCTGACCTGTCCAGCCCAGTCTACCTCAACTCGGTGTTGTCATCATCATGTCTCTAAAAGGTGTCATATAATATGTCAATGGAAAGCTCATAACTGACTGATTATTAGTATAATTGTGTAATATAGGTGAAAGCAATTGATGCAAAGTTATGGACATATGCTAAAATTGTAATTCTTAAAATGTTTGCCAGCCAAACAGGAGTTACCCCACCCTAAACAAAGGAATGTGGTTTCTCCACCCACCCTAAACAAAGGAACTCCACCTGCAGTTACTTCCAGTAGTTTGGAAAACAATGAGAATGCATTTACATTAGGACTGTCAAATGATTAAAAAAATTAATCGTGATTAATCATGAGATTAAAAAAATAGTCACGATTAATTGCTGTTTTAATTGCAGTTAAATAATAATAGAATGCCATTTATTTAAATATTTTTGGTTGCTTTCTACATTTTCAAATATATTGATTTCAGTTACAACACAGAATATAAAGTGTACAATGCTCACTTTATTATTGTTTTTGGTTACAAATATTTACACTGTAAAAAAGATAAACAAAAGAAATAGTATTTTTCAGTTCACCTTATACAAGTACTGTTATGCAATCTCTTTTTATTGTGAAAGTGCAACTTACAAATGGAGAAATTTTTTTACATAACTGCATTCAAAAATAAAACAACGTAAAACTTTTGAGCCTACAAGTCCACTCAGTCCTACTTCTTGTTCAACCAATCACGAAGAAAAACAAGTTTGTGTACATTTATGGAGATAATGCTGCCCACTTCTTATTTACAATGTCACCTGAAAGTGAGAACAGGTATTCACATGGCACTGTTGTTGCTGGCGTTGCAAGATATTTACGTGCCAGATATGCTAAACATTCGTATTCCCCATCATGCTTTGACCACCATTCCAGAGGACATGTTTACATGCTGATGATAGGTTCTGTTCGATAACGATCCAAAGCAGTGCGGACCGACACACATTCTTTTTCATCATGTGAGTCACATATCACCATCAGAAGACTGATTTTCTTTTTTGGTGGTTCAGGTTTTGTAGTTTCCTCATCAGGGTATTTCTCTTTTAAAACTTTCTTGCAGCATGTTCCACACCTCATCGCTCTAAGATTTTGGAAGGCACTTCAGATTCTTAAACCTTGGGTCGAGTGCTGTAGCTATCTTTAGAAATCTCAGATTGGTACCTTCTTTGTCATTTGTCAAATCTGCAGTGAAAATGTTCTTAAATTGAACAACATATGCTGTATCATCATTTGAGACTGCCATAACATGAAATATATGGTAGAATGAGAATAAAACCGCAGTGCAGGAGAGATACAATTCTTTCCCAAGGAGAGCAGTCACAAATTTAATTAACATGTAATTTTTTTAATGAGTGTCATCAGCATTAGAGACTTGTGTACTCTTCAGGGACTAATGCACCTGACTCAGTATTTGCAGTGACACCCCAAACAGCATGTTCAAAACAGATTGGGATTTATGAGTCAACTGGAACTCAGCACTGGAAGTCCTTAGGTTAGCATAGAGAAATGAAGGTTAAAGCATAGTCCATTCTGGTCTAGCCATAATTCATCGGTGAAGCTGTAGTGAACTCCATTTTCAGGCTCTGTGTATGTGTGTGTGTGTGTCTGTCTGTCTCTCTCTCTGACTTCCTTCCTTAGTTAGTTCCCTAGTGAGAGAGCCCACAGTTTTTTTCCAGAGCCCTCACTTATTCTCCCATCTCACACTTCTTAGCCCTTTTGTTCTTGAGTGGGGGTCTCTGCTCAGCTTCCCTACTGAGAGTATCAATCCCTGTTTCTCAAATTGTTTCTCTTGGACCCCTTGTTGATTTGGATTGATTTCAGTCAATTCCTTACTGACTCTATTTATTCTACCCAGGCAGAGAGGTGACACACACACCTACATTTCTTAGGCCTTGTCTACACTACCAAGTTTTGTTGACAAAAGTGATTTCGACACTCAGAAATGGGCATAATAAAAGTCGGTAGAGCGTGTCCACAGTTGGGGCACTGTCATCGACAGTGTGAGCATTGCACTGTGGTTACCACAGTCCAGCTTGATTCCTTCTGTTGCTAGGTGTTGCTGGAAGATGGAGCAGATCACAGCACATCTTGGGACCTGGCTCAATGTCCCATGATTACAATGCTTTCTGTTCCAGCACTTGATGGGCTTCTGTCTTTCTGTCGTGGCATTTTTCAATGGCCCTTCTTTGCTGTGCACCCCTACATCTTTATGAGAAGGGGTGGATCCCGCATTGCTCTCCTATGTTCTGTTAACTGACATTAAGACATCGCGGAAGGCAGTGCAGTTAATTGCGAAGTTCCTAATTGAAGAAGACTCCCAGTTGCCTGACATGCTGTGTGTTATGAATAGGAGCAACTTTAGATTGCTTTTGGCATTCATAGAACAGCTGAACATGGTGGAATGTCCTTTTTGGGCTTGGGAAACAAGCACTGAACGGTCGGATCATGTCGTCATGCAGGTGTGGGATGCCGAGCAGTAGCTACAGAACTTTCGGATGCAGAAAGCCACCTTCCTGGACCTGTGTGTGGAGCTCACCCTAGCACTGTGGCATAAGGACACCAGAACAAGAGCTGCCCTATTGGTAGAGAAGCTTGTGGCAATCACTGTCTGGAAACTGGCTACTCCAGACTGCTACTGGTCGGTTGCGAGTCAATTTGGAGTCAGGAGGTTGACCACTGGGACGGCATTAATGCATAATAATTAATCACATCCTGCTACAAAGGACCATGACTTTGGGAAACGTGCATGAAATAGTGGACAGCTTTACAGAAATGGGTTTCCTTAACTGTGGAGGAGCGATAGATAGCACACACATTCCAATTTTGGCACCAGACCATCTTGCAATGGAGTATATCAATAGGAAGTGGTACTTCTCCATGGTGTTGCAGGCGCTTGTGGATCACCGTGGGCATTTCACTGGCATCAGCATGGGGTGATCCGGGAAGGTGCAAAACGCATGCATTTTCAGAAACACTGGCATGTATAGAAAGCTACAAGTGGGGACCTTCTTTCCAAACCAGAAGATTACGGTGGGAGATGTTGAAATGCCCATAGTGATCCTGGGGGACCCAGTGTACCCCTTACAACCCATGGCTCATGAAACCTTACACAGGAAACCTGGACAGCAGTGAGGAGCAGTTCAACAATAGGCTGAGTAGGTGCTGGATGACAGTGGAATGTGCCTTTGGCAGTTAAAGGCACGCTGGCGATGCCTTTATGACAGGTTAGACCTTAATGAGGTTAATATGCCCATGGTCATGGCCGTGTGTTGTATGTTGCATAATCTTTGTGAAGCTAAGAGTGAACGGTTTGCTCAGGGGTGGAGTGTTGAGGCAGACTGCTTGGCAGCTGATTTTGAGCAGCCAGATACCAGGGCTATCAGAGGAGCCCAGAGGGGGCAATTTCAATCAGGGAGGCTTTGAGGCAACACTTTGAAAATGAGAACCAGTAATGTATATCTCTATGGTTGGTGGTGCAATGTTACATTACGTGTAGTTTTCCTAGAAAGTAATGGTAACATTTGGGGCCTTACATTCCAGCAAGCACATGAATAAACTGCCTGTGTATGTATTAGTTTCAGAGTAGCAGCTGTGTTAGTCTGTATCCACAAAAAGAAAAGGATACTTGCAGCACCTTAGAGACTAACACATTTATTTGAGCATAAGCTTTTATGAGCTACAGCAGTTTATGCATCTGATGCAAATAAAGATGAGTTACCATTAAAAAACTTTGCTTTTATTGTACAAAAAACAACACACACCAACACACAAAGATGTTTGATGGGAAAGCAGGTACCAGGGAAGGGAAGATTTTCAGTGCTGTGTGTAGGTCCAGCTATCATTATGAAAGTTGTCTGAGGGGCTGGAGCAAAGGGGAAACCGAGAAGTCCCGGAAAGGACTGTGCGGGTGGAATTGGGGGGGGGGGGGAGGAGCATGGAAAAGAGTTCTGAATGTGCTGCTGGAAAAGGCTGGCATGGAGCTGCTCAGTCTGCAGCATTATTAAGAACTTTAGCATCTGCGTTTGTGCCTCCATGACTTTAATCATCCGCTCACTAACATCCTTAACAAACTGCTGATTTTCTTTTCTGTCCTGCCTTTCGGTTTCCCTCCACTCCTTTCGTTCCCTTTTCTCTGCACTGGAAGAGTGCAGTACTTCCCAGAACATGTCTTCTTTTCTCTGTCTTGGGCACTTTCTTATCGGGCGGACACACTCGGCTGGTGTGTATGGGGTGTTCCTGAAGGTCACATCTGCCAAGCACAAGGAATAATGCACAGAAGCATGATTGTTAGATTCATGCACAGCATTGAAACATTTCAGAAAAATACACCTTTTGTAACATAACAATCACTTTCTCACTGACCCTTGGCAAGCACACATCTCTGCAAATTCCCAAAGCATGGTGAGTACTGGGGGGGAACGCTCCACATGGGGAAAAGAGCACTCACTCTGCAAGGGTTGTGGTGCAGCCAACTAGGGGGAAAAATCGAAGATTCTTCCACACTTTTCCACAGGCGGAGGTCATTGTAGCAGATATCTCACTGCTAAGGGTAAGCAGGAAAATGAGGGTACATCTACTATGTGCTTATGGCTTCTGCCCTGCTCCCTATGCTGCTTGCCTATGTGCTGCTTTGGTCCCTGCACAAGTGATTGCCGAATGGCGCGGGAAAGTTCCCTACGATGGGGGAAGGAACAGAGCTGCTCTGCCACGGAACGTTCAGCAGAGGATTGCCGAGAACCTCCACGAAACTTTTCTGGAGATCTCTCTGGAGGATTCCCATGAGATCTCAGCGTGCATCAACACCCTGTTCCGCCATACTGGTTAGCTACACAGGGAAATGTCCAGCTCACAGAAGCACAGCCAGCCTTCTACACTTCTGTACCCTGCATCCATCTCCACACTACAGAAACCACAGCCACTTACCAGGCATCTCCTCTCCTACTGTTTGCTTGTAGGAGAGCAACTACTGAGACTAGCTAGACACCTCTGGAGTGGAGAACAGTTCCTGGCTGCCTGCTCCACCAGGCGACCCTTCCAGGAGCTCCACATTGTCGTCTAACTCCACCTCTTCATCAGTGTATTCGTCCTCCAGGTTAGGTCCTCTTTCCACCCCCTCCAGGCCCGCTGAAATATTCATGGGGCTCTTGGCGGTGGAGGTGGGGTTGCCACTGAGGATAGTGTCCAGCTCCTTATAGAACCAGCAAGTCTTAGGTGCAGTACTGGAGCAATGGTTTGCCTCCTCATCTTATGGTACACCTACCTCAGCTCTTTTATCTTCGTTCTGCACTGCAGCATTTCTCAATCATAGCCCTTTTCACACAAGCCTCAATAAATGTGCCTGTAGGTATCCCAATTCCTATGGGTCAAGCGCAGCTGGGACTGCACAGCCTCCTCTCTCCATATACTGAGCAGATCCAGCAGCTCTGCAGTAGTTCAAGCGGGAGAGCGTTTGCTGTGATAACCTGCCATGGTCACTTGGGAAGATGTGATGAGAGCTCTTCACGCCAAGCAAACTGGAAATGGAATTTCAGAAATTCTAAGGGGGAGGGGCAGATGGTTGTTTACCTGGCTTCAGGGCAGTGGAGTTCAAACTACTGACCAGAGCTGTCACGATGGGCATTGTGGGACACCTCCTGGAGGCCAATTAAAGTGATAAAATCAAGCACGGTGTCTACACTGGCACTTTGTTGACAAAAATTTAAAGGAAAAAGACTTATGTCTCCCTTCGGGGTGGGTGTATTTTGTTGCCAAAACAGCACATTTTTACTGCCAAAAGTCACATCACGTTCCCACTTCATCACAAGTATGCAAATATGCATTATTTCTATGCAGAACTGTGTAGGTTTTGTCAGTATCAGGGCATAAGGCTTTTATTACAAAGGATGTTGTCAGCAGTGAGCGGGAATATGAGAGGATTCTAATGCTTTAATCATGGTTAAGCAAAATGTAGGTTGAGGTAATATCTTGTGAATAAGTGTAAGGAAGTTGTAAAAGGCTGTGAAGTGGTTTTTAAATTGTACACATGTGATATTCTTTCTGGGGAGTTGGCTAAGTGTGTGTGTGTTTCCCTGGAATCTGGAACCTCCTGATTCTTATAATGCCATGGGCCAGGGTGAGTATGTGCATATTGAGGCATTGTTCAAAGAGCATAGAGGGAAAGTAGCATGAGCAGCCCCCCTCCCCGCCTTTAATAGTGTTAGATGGAATCTTGTGGGTGAGAGGGAATGGATTGTAAAAAGAGGTGAAGAGCTGGTACACTTCATGAACTGTGGGGCTGGCTGACTGTGTGTTAATGGGGCATATTGGGACACTTCTGAAAGAAGGCAAAGTTAAGGTTGTCCATGAAATGTTAACTGAGTGTTTCGTGGTTTGAGTAGCAGCCATGTTAGTCTGTATTCGCAAAAAAGAAAAGGAGTACTTGTGGCACTTTAGAGACTAACAAATTTATTTGAGCATAAGCTTTCGTGAGCTAGCTCACGAAAGCTTATGCTCAAATAAATTTGTTAGTCTCTAAAGTGCCACAAGTACTCCTTTTCTTTTTTGAGTGTTTCCTGCTTTTCAAAAGTTTAAATTTTGCTCAACTCAGCATTCTGTAAGGGGACAACATGCCACCAAGCAACCTTAACTCTGTGTTAATGTAGCTTTTTGCCATTGAATACACTTAGACTTTTGTAAAGCATTTGACTCAGTGCCAAAAACATTCTGTTTAAAATATTAATAATTAGTACTCTACAGTATCAATAAAGCACATATTAAATTAATTCAGAACTGGCTGACTTCTCTGAAAAAGTAGTAGTCAATGGGGAATCATCACCAAATGGGTTTTTTTCTAGCGGAGTTTCACAGGGATCAATTTTAGGACCTTAACTCTGGGTTAACTAAGTTTTTCTTGCCATTTAATAATACAAAATGGAACAAGCATAGATTCTGGTGTGGTTTCCACAGATACTGTGACAATGTGACAGGTTCCAGAACCCTGCATAGTGAACCACCATAAATTCAGGTTCTAGAATGCTGCATAAAGATGCAGATTAATTACTGTTGACTGTTGTTAGGTGGGCTTTTATTAGCTCCAGCCGTATAGAAAATAGTTTGGAATCATTCTTATGAGGCAGAGGGACCTAGACTAGAGACTGAGCAGAATTAATCCTTCAGGGAAGTCAGATTTAGGGAGAAATCTTAGGCTGAGAATTTTTTAAAGATTGTTTTTGAAAGCGTTTTCAAATACCTAATATTAATTGAGAGATAAGGTGGGTGAGGTGATATATTGTATTGGACTAACTTCTGCTGGTGAAAGAGACAAGCTTTTGACCTTACACAGAGCTCTTCTTCAGGTCTGGGAAAGGTACTCAGAGTGTTACTGCCAAATACAAGGTAGAACAGATTGTTAAGCATGAAGAGTTAACAGGTCGCAAGAGACTATTCAAGGTGAAGTTGGGAGTTAATGGTCTCTGTGACCGTCTGAGTATCTTTCCCAGACCTGAAGGTGACCTCTGTGTAAGCTTGAAATCCTGTGCCTTTCACCAACAGAAGTTGGTTCAATAAAAGCTATTACCTCACCCACCTTGTGTGTCTAATATCCTGGGACCAACATGGTTACAACAACACTGCAAATAATAGTAATAGGATTTTTTTCATATTCTTCAGTGTGTATCCAAGGAGCAGCATTGCTGAGCATGAAAGCACAAAATTGAAACTTCATGTTCAAATCTCAGTGAAATGTGGAAAGTGAACAAGTAAAAATTAAATCATAAATGTGAAAAGAGAACAGAAAAAACTTTGTTTTTTATCATCTAAAGTTTTCCTAATGGGATCAGGGGGATGTATATGTTTTAAAGTGCCAATCTCTCTTTAATTTATAATAAGCTAAAAAACCCCAGGTTTGTTAGAAATTCATCCTTCTGTCTACCGTCACAGGTGTTCAAGCTCAAAGCAGTGCAGCTGGCAGGAAAGCTCCTTCCGGCATTTAACACACCAACAGGCATTCCCTGGGCAATGGTGAATCTGAAAAGGTAACAGATTTTCTTTTGTCTTAGTTTTAAACCAAAAATTGTTATGGCACATAACAATAAAAGTGGGCTGTGTGTTGGCCACACTTTTCTCAGCAGAGGTTCAAAATACTTGTAAAGATGAAGGGACTGATTATCCAGTCAATCATACCAGTTTCACACTGATGTAAATCTGCTGAGTTAGTGGAGTTACTCCTGATTTACATTGATGTAACTGGAAGAAGAGTCTTGACTGATGGTTACATATAATGTCCTTCTCTGACTAAGTCATCTCACATTTATATTTTTAAATTACATTTTTAATTAACGTTTGTATGTACTTTATTTATTTATTGTGTAGCACCCTGGGTTTCACAGTCATTATTCCAGTTTAATGTAGCCTCAAAACATTCTAAATTCTAAGACAACTACATTAAGAGGGAGCTAAGTTTGAGAGTACATAAAAGTAATTTAGGGTAAAGTATATTACAGAGATGTTTGTAATTATTCCAAAAAAAAGCACTATAAATCCAGGAAATTCAGATATGTTAAGGTATGGATATCCAAATATGCTAAGGTATGGATATAAACAATTTAGGGCACCCAAATAACCGTAACTCTACCCCATGACACCACACAATGAGCATATGATTAAGGCATTTTAATATTTGTGATTTCAGATTAAATCAAACTGATTTTTAAAGACAATTAGATTTTGTTCTTTCTCTTTTGTTTTCCTCCTTTATTTCTTCGGGATGAAGTTAAGGTTGTTTGGATGCCCTATAGCAGGGGTTCTCAACCTTTTTCTTTCTGAGGGCCCCTCAACATGCTATAAAAACTCCAGGGCCCAGCGGGGGTGGAAGAGGGAGATTCAGGACTCTGGGCCAGGAATGGAACCCTTAGGCATGCATAGGTGTAGGTTGACTTCTATTTTGGGGTGGCAAGGGCTGGCAGGCCTCGAGCCAGCTCCGCACAGCAGGGTCCAGGGAGGAAGTACCACCTCCACTCCCTGACTCACCTCAGCTGGCCACCAACCCTATCTGGGTTGTGGAGGGATGCAATCAAGACATATAACTCAAAGGGGGGACTCAGCTCAAAAAGTTTGAAAGCTTAGGGTGCAGACAAGGGGTAGCTGGGGACTGCGTGTAGTGAGGGGTTTAACGCTGGGTGCAGCCAGAGGGATAGCTAGGGGCTGTGTGCAGCCAGGGAGGTAGCTAGGGGCTGTGTGCAGGCAGGGGGGTAGTTCAGGTTGCAGGGAGATGGGTAGCTAGGGGATATGTGCTAGGAGGGCTCCCCCTGTAGTGGCTGCTCCCCAAGAGCTCTGCTGGCCCAAGGGCCAGGTCCCCTGCCCAGGCAGGTTTTACAGGCTGTGTGAGCAGTCAAAGGGGGCTGGGAGTTGAGGAGCAGCTGCAACCCTGGCCACCAGCAGCAGACGGAAATGTCATGGCTGCCTGCTCCGTGGCACCACCAGCCAGAGAAACAGCTGCCCCACACAGCCTGGCTCCAGCTTCCCCTCTGACTACATCCTGGCTGGAGGGCAGAGCTTGAGGAGGACTGGGGGAGAGGAGAAGGTGAGGGAGTGGAGCTGCCCCTGGGACTGCCCCACTCTGGGTAAGGCACTGTAGTTTTGGGGGGCAACACCCTTGTGCCCCCTTAACTCTTTCCATGGGCTCAGAGCTTCTGCCTGAGTCAGGGCTTGAGCCCCACCGATTCTGGCTTCAGCCTAAGGTGGAGTGCACTGGGGCTCGGGACTTCAGCCCTGCGCTGCTTCTGGCTTCAGCCCCGGAGCAGGGGCCCAGCTCCCAGCTTCAACTCCTGGAGGGGGTGGGGCACTGAGGCTCATGGTTTTGGCCTCACGGCTCCTGGCTTCAGCTCTGCGGGGGAAGGTGCAGAGAATGGCTGGGTGCCAGGACTTTGCGCACCAGGTTTCAGCCATGGATCCCAGTTGAGAACCAGTGCCCTATGGTGCATTTCCATACCTTGCAATTTTTTTCATCTCTTTGAACTTAGAAACTTAACTCTGAATTTCCTGGGTTTGTAATGTTTGGGTTGGGATAATCACAACATCTCTGTAATATATTTTACCCTAAATTACTGTCAAGCGTTATGAACCTTAACTCCACGTTCACATCATTTTTGTCTGGGAATTTCCATATGGATGTTTGATTGTTTTTTGAAATTATTAAAAATTTCAACATGAATGCTGAACAAGAAACTCAAAAGTAATGATTTTCTGAGATTCATCTAATGATTGTAGTTATGTGGTATCAACTGGAAATCATTAAAAATGTGTAACTGTTAGAGTCTGATTCACAGATACACTTTGGCTGCTTTAGGCTGTTCTGGAGCAACACAAAGCAGCCAGAGCATATTGGCCAGTTAAACTAGGTTTACAGCTGCTTTGCATTGCAAGAGCAGTGCAAGTCAGCAGGAATATATCCCATTTTCTTCCTCCCTACTGTTCTCTATACTCCCCTGCACACAAAAGTCCTAGTTTCTGTCCACTGTTGATACACACTGCAAGTTTTCTATTCCCTCTTGTCCTCTCTGTTGAGTAGATCTAGTGCAGTGGGTGACCGTTTTAAAATAAATATTTCAGATTAATAGTTATTTTTGCTGTCATTTTCATAACGGAAAATGTATCTGTCATCAGAGGCTGAAGAATAAAATCTCCTTAACAGAAACATGATGAGTCACATTACAAAATGGCCACCATTTCCCATTGTTTTTAATGGGCCTAAGGCCAGAGGCTACCTTTTGTTAAGATGCCTTCTTACAAAACAGGTACTGGCTCCGATCGTTTCCTGTGGAAGTGAAACCAAGCTGTCTTCATAGAAGATGGTGTCTCCCTATGCTATCAGGAAATGGAAGAAAGGACTATGAAAAGTCAGTGAATGGAGAGAGTGGCCATTTTGGCTAAGCACAGCATGTGGCCTCAATCCCATTGAGAACAGTTGGAGATAGCAGCCATTCTGAAAGAGGGCAGTTCACAGTCAAATTTTCTGAAGTAGAATGAGAAACTGTCATTTATGAAACTAATGGCAAAAGTGATCAACCAAAAAAGAAAAACAAAAAACACTGCCTTCAAATACAGCCAGCATAAAATTTCAGTTAGTTTTAACTGTATTTTGGAGTTTGAAGAGTTTTCATTTTTCCATTAGTGTTAGCTCAACCTAAAGTAATGGGCTTGAGGACATTCAGAGTCACATTCTATCACTGTGCTATGCTGGAGGTCAGAGTAGATGATCAAAATGGTCACTTCTGGCCTTAAAATCTATGAATTATTCCAGATATTAAAAAGAAGTCAGACAACTGATAATAAATTTCTTAAAGAACCCATTTTAATTAATTTCAGTTAATAAACTTATTCATTAACTTATAAATGCTAAGGGCTTGTCTACACAGGAAATTTTTTTCCATATAGATAAACTTTAGTTTTTCATCATAAACGCTCTTACATTGACACACAAAAGTTCTTTTTTTAATTAGCTGGCATCTTATCCCACTTTAATTGGGAAGCAACCTAACTCTTAGGCCTGGTCTATACGACAAGTTATGTTGATATAAGGAGTCTTGCTTCAACCCAGTTGTACATGTGACTACACTTCAATTTGTCTCCGACTGAGTAAGTGGCCTGTTATTCAGACATAGTAACACCATTTCTCAGAGTGGTGTTGAGCCAAGGTTTATGTACAGAGGTTGGCATGGCACGCATGTGAACACTGCATTACCTTTGTCAATCCTAACGGTCCTCCAGCAGTTGTCCACACTAACTGCTCTGGTCCCCATTGTGAACTCCACTGCCCAGGGGTCACGTAGACTGGAAGCCACCCCTCACTTTTACAGCCCTGTGGATTTTTGAAATTCCTTTCCCTGACTGCCTAGCTAGGAGAGCATACCTAGCAGCTCTCGGCTGTTGTGTGCAACTGCCTCGCTGGCCATGCCAGCTACACGCTACAGATGTGCTCCGGCCTGGAGGAGACACGATATATTGGAATTCCTGGGCCTGTGGGGAGAAGAGGCTGTGCTCAGGGTATGCAGGAGAAGTGGCATGATGGACCAGCAGCAGTGCTGCGTGAAAGCCAAGGAGCTTGAGCAGGCATACCAGAAGACCAGGGAGGCCAACAAACAATTCGGTGTCAAGCCACAGACCTGCCACTTTTGCAACGACCTGCATGCCATACTCGCTGGAGAGCTTTGCCCACCCACCCATCACAACACTGTCAATATCTCCATGGAGCCCAAGTCACAGGTCTTTGCTATGAACAGAAAGGAGGATGGGGGTGGACAAGGAAAAGGAGGAGGATGGGGGACAGGCAACTGGATCCAGCTGGACAGCAAGTTAGGACCTGTTTTTTACTCCACTGCAGACCAGCCAGTCCTGCCAATAGAACATGGGCAAACCCAGTGCAGGGGAAGGAACCTCAGGTAAGCATGTACATAAATTTTCCATTCCAGGGATGGCCCCCTCAAAATAGCAGGACACAGCTTTTGACTTTTCATTAATTTACTCATGCTAGAAGAACCAAGAGAAGTAGAGTTGCTATCTGCTTTTCAGTCCCCTCTAGAGTTAGGTGCAGGGAGACAGAGCATGCAGACCAGTTTGTTTATGTACACAGGGGTGTCCCTTGAATCCTTCTGAGCGATCTCTATAAAATTTTCACAGAGGTGTTCTGCTATACTTTGCCAAAGGGTTCTAGGGATGGCAGCCTTATTTCTTCCTCTGTGGTAAGATGATTTCCCACAGTACTCAGTGATAACATTGGCAGGTACCATTGCAATACACAGCCTAGCAGTATACGGACACAAGTGGCTTCAGGATGCCAGCAGCAGCTGTGTTCTCTGTGCCTTTGTTACCATCAGGAGTGAGATATCAGCTAAAATCACCACCACCTGTGGAAAACGGTGCCAGTATTCAGTGCCAACGCCCTATATTAGTAGTTTTATGCAACTGAGAAATTCTCTCCTCATTTCCCTAATCTTTAGTGGGCCATACTCACCGTGACTAATGCTGTGACTCTTGCCATGCACAAGCAATCCCAACCAGAAGTGAAAATGAACTTGTAGTTCTTGAAACTTTAGGGGAGCAAGTTCTGCATCTTAAATTTCAGTTTCCATAGGGACTATAATGACAGCGGTAACTTTGTGTGTTTATCTGCAGCTGCTGCAGCCTTGAGGGTCTTCCTCTCCACACCTGCAGAATGCCTGACCCAGATAAGGAGGAGAAAGAAGAGGACTTAGGATGACATGTTCACTGAGCTTCTTCAAGCCAGTGCTGCACTGGACTTTGAGCACAGGGACTGCAGGATGAACATTGGGGAGAGCCTGGAGAAGGAAAGAGTGGAGAGGAGGAAGGTGCAGGAAAAGGAGAGGGAGATGCACCAGGACATAATCAGGCTTCTCAGGCAGCAAACACAGATACTACAGACTCTGGTGGACCTGCATGTTCGAGAATCCCATGCTCGCCTCCCTCTGCAGCCGATTGAGAACTCAATATTGGGACCTTCCTATATCCCCTGTCCCCTTCAACATTCCACATGGCATCCAGGGCTACCTCACTATTTCTACCACTCCACCCCGCGGGACACTAAAGACAATCACAGCTTCACATACACTTACCTGTGAAAGTGATGGTTGGTGTAGATGTAGCTGAAATAGGCATGAATGTTCTTTCCCCTTCATAAGTTCTGTTCTGTTCATTTAAGTTTTAGTAAGTTTATTTTAAATATATTTATTTTAAAATTTCAAGTTTTTTTTCACTGAATTCTTGTACAAATAAATGTCTGTTATTTAAAACATAACTCTTTTTTATTTGTTTGCAACATCTGCTACCAAGTGCTTAACAGGTATGAAAGCAACCAATTACTTGTTACTGACAATGTGACACAACTCATAGAATAAGCTATAGAATAAAATTAATAGATGTATTGACAGTGTTATGTTTCTATATGTAAAGCAATCACTGCACGATTCCTATTAGGCCACAAAAGAGCAGGGCCGGGTAGAGCACAGTACAACAAAACGCATTAAATGGCTTACTGTAAAGATGGTTGGGAGGCATGAGATGCGATGTCCTGAGGTTGGGGGTTCCACGACCACCACTCCCAAGAGGAGAAGGCGGGTGGTGGTGGTCGGGGACTCTCTCCTCCGGGGGACTGAGTCATCTATCTGCCGCCCTGACCGGGAAAACCGAGAAGTCTGCTGCTTGCCAGGGGCTAAGATTCGTGATGTGACGGAGAGACTGCCGAGACTCATCAAGCCCTCGGATCGCTACCCCTTCCTGCTTCTCCACGTGGGCACCAATGATACTGCCAAGAATGACCTTGAGCGGATCACTGCGGACTATGTGGCTCTGGGAAGAAGGATAAAGGAGTTGGAGGCGCAAGTGGTGTTCTCGTCCATCCTCCCCGTGGAAGGAAAAGGCCTGGGTAGGGACCGTCGAATCGTGGAGGTCAACGAATGGCTACGCAGGTGGTGTCGGAGAGAAGGCTTTGGATTCTTTGACCATGGGATGGTGTTCCATGAAGGAGGAGTGCTGGGCAGAGACGGGCTCCATCTTACGAAGAGAGGGAAGAACATCTTTGCCAGCAGGCTGGCTAACCTAGTGAGGAGGGCTTTAAACTAGGTTCACCGGGGGAAGGAGACCAAAGCCCTGAGGTAAGTGGGAAAGCGGGATACCGGGAGGAAGCACAGGCAGGAAGGTCTGTGAGGGGAGGGCTCCTGCCTCATACTGGGAATGAGGGGCGATCAACAGGTTATCTCAAGTGCTTATATACAAATGCACAAAGCCTTGGAAACAAGCAGGGAGAACTGGAGGTCCTGGTGATGTCAAGGAATTATGACGTGATTGGAATAACAGAGACTTGGTGGGATAACTCACATGACTGGAGTACAGTCATGGATGGTTATAAACTGTTCAGGAAGGACAGGCAGGGCAGAAAAGGTGGGGGAGTAGCACTGTATGTAAGGGAGCAGTATGACTGCTCAGAGCTCCGGTACGAAACTGTGGAAAAACCTGAGTGTCTCTGGATTAAGTTTAGAAGTGTGTGCAACAAGAGTGATGTCATGGTGGGAGTCTGCTATAGACCACCGGACCAGGGGGATGAGGTGGATGAGGCTTTCTTCCGGCAACTCACGGAAGCTACTAGATCGCATGCCCTGATTCTCATGGGTGACTTTAATTTTCCTGATATCTGCTGGGAGAGCAATACAGCGGTGCATAGACAATCCAGGAAGTTTTTGGAAAGCGTAGGGGACAATTTCCTGGTGCAAGTGCTAGGGGAGCCAACTAGGGGGAGCGCTTTTCTTGACCTGCTGCTCACAAACCGGGTAGAATTAGTGGGGGAAGCAAAAGTGGATGGGAATCTGGGAGGCAGTGACCATGAGTTGGTTGAGTTCAGGATCCTGACGCAGGGAAGAAAGGTAAGCAGCAGGATACGGACCCTGGACTTCAGGAAAGCAGACTTTGACTCCCTCAGGGAACAGATGGCCAGGATCCCCTGGGGGACTAACATGAAAGGGAAGGGAGTCCAGGAGAGCTGGCTGTATTTCAAGGAATCCCTGTTGAGGTTACAGGGACAAACCATCCCGATGAGTCGAAAGAATAGTAAATATGGCAGGCGACCAGCTTGGCTTAATGGTGAAATCCTAGCGGATCTTAAACATAAAAAAGAAGCTTACAAGAAGTGGAAGCTTGGACATATGACCAGGGAAGAGTATAAAAATATTGCTCGGGCATGTAGGAAAGATATCAGGAGGGCCAAATCGCACCTGGAACTGCAGCTAGCAAGAGATGTCAAGAGTAACAAGAAGGGTTTCTTCAGGTATGTTGGCAACAAGAAGAAAGCCAAGGAAAGTGTGGGCCCCTTACTGAATGAGGGAGGCAAGCTAGTGACAGAGGATGTGGAAAAAGCTAATGTACTCAATGCTTTTTTTGCCTCTGTTTTCACTAACAAGGTCAGCTCCCAGACTGCTGTGCTGGGCAACACAAAATGGGGAAGAGATGGCCAGCCCTCTGTAGAGATAGAGGTGGTTAGGGACTATTTAGAAAAGCTGGACGTGCACAAGTCCATGGGGCCGGACGAATTGCATCCGAGAGTGCTGAAGGAATTGGCGGCTGTGATTGCAGAGCCCTTGGCCATTATCTTTGAAAACTCGTGGCGAACGGGGGAAGTCCCGGATGACTGGAAAAAGGCTAATGTAGTGCCCATCTTTAAAAAAGGGAAGAAGGAGGATCCTGGGAACTACAGGCCGGTCAGCCTCACCTCAGTCCCTGGAAAAATCATGGAGCAGGTCCTCAAAGAATCAATCCTGAAGCACTTAGAGGAGAGGAAAGTGATCAGGAACAGTCAGCATGGATTCACCAAGGGAAGGTCATGCCTGACTAATCTAATCGCCTTTTATGATGAGATTACTGGTTCTGTGGATGAAGGGAAAGCAGGGGATGTATTGTTTCTTGACTTTAGCAAAGCTTTTGACACGGTCTCCCACAGCATTCTTGTCAGCAAGTTAAGGAAGTATGGGCTGGATGAATGCACTATAAGGTGGGTAGAAAGCTGGCTAGATTGTCGGGCTCAACGGGTAGTGATCAATGGCTCCATGTCTAGTTGGCAGCCGGTGTCAAGTGGAGTGCCCCAGGGGTCGGTCCTGGGGCCCGTTTTGTTCAATATCTTCATAAATGATCTGGAGGATGGTGTGGATTGCACTCTCAGCAAATTTGCGGATGATACTAAACTGGGAGGAGTGGTAGATACGCTGGAGGGGAGGGATAGGATACAGAAGGACCTAGACAAATTGGAGGATTGGGCCAAAAGAAATCTAATGAGGTTCAATAAGGATAAATGCAGGGTCCTGCACTTAGGATGGAAGAATCCAATGCACCGCTACAGACTAGGGACCGAATGGCTCGGCAGCAGTTCTGCGGAAAAGGACCTAGGGGTGACAGTGGACGAGAAGCTGGATATGAGTCAGCAGTGTGCCCTTGTTGCCAAGAAGGCCAATGGCATTTTGGGTTGTATAAGTAGGGGCATAGCGAGCAGATCGAGGGACGTGATCGTTCCCCTCTATTCGACACTGGTGAGGCCTCATCTGGAGTACTGTGTCCAGTTTTGGGCCCCACACTACAGGAAGGATGTGGATAAATTGGAAAGAGTACAACGAAGGGCAACGAAAATGATTAGGGGTCTAGAGCACATGACTTATGAGGAGAGGCTGAGGGAGCTGGGATTGTTTAGTCTGCAGAAGAGAAGAATGAGGGGGGATTTGATAGCTGCTTTCAACTACCTGAAAGGGGGTTTCAAAGAGGATGGCTCTAGACTGTTCTCAATGGTAGCAGATGACAGAACGAGGAGTAATGGTCTCAAGTTGCAATGGGGGAGGTTTAGATTGGATATTAGGAAAAACTTTTTCACTAAGAGGGTGGTGAAACACTGGAATGCGTTACCTAGGGAGGTGGTAGAATCTCCTTCCTTAGAGGTTTTTAAGGTCAGGCTTGACAAAGCCCTGGCTGGGATGATTTAACTGGGACTTGGTCCTGCTTTGAGCAGGGGGTTGGACTAGATGACCTTCTGGGGTCCCTTCCAACCCTGATATTCTATGATTCTATGATTCTATGGTCTTTCAAAACCCGTCCTGAGCTTTGAGCTCTTCTGATAGCTCTTATGTCTGCCTGTTCAAACTCAGCAGACAGCCATTCCACATCCATGCTCTACCCAGACAGAAAGGTTTCCCCCTTTGCTTCACAGATATTATGCAGGACACAGCAGGCAGCTATGATCATTGGGATATTTTTCTCACTTAAGTCCAATCTTATGAGTAAACAATGCCAGAGTCCCTTCAGTCCACCAAACATGCATTTAACTGTCATTCTGCACCTGCTAAGCCGGAATTTGAATCGTTCCTTGGTGTTGTCAGGATGGCTGGTGTGCAGCTTCATAAACTAGGGGAACACCGGGTAGGCTGGGTCGTGGATCATTTTTGGCATTTCAACATTCCCAATGGTAATCCGCCAGTTGGGAAAGAAAGTCCCTGCTTGCAGCTTTCCGAAAAGTCCTGTGTTCCCTTCCATGACCAGTCCACTCTTATGTGGGTGAAGCATCCTCAGTGATCCACCAATGTACTCTGTGGCAAGGTGGTCTAGTGCCTAAATAGGGATATCCATGCTGTTTGTCACTCCGCTACAGTTGAGGAACCCCTTTGCTGCAAATCCATCCACTATGTCCTGTAAATTGCCGAGAGTCACAGTCCTATGTAGCAGGAGGTGATTAATGGCTCTGCGTATTTGCATGACAATGGCCCCTCAGTGGATTTCCCAACTCCAAATAGATTTCTGACTAACCTGTAGCATTCTGGCGTTGCAAATTTCCCCATTGCGATCGCCACTTGCTTCTCTGTTGTTAGTGCAACTCTCATTCTGGTGTCCCTGCACTGGAGGTTGGGGCGAGCTTGGAACACAGATCCAGGAATGTTGTCTTGTGCATCTGAAAGTTCTGCATCCAGTACTCATCATCCTAAGCCATTGTTATAAATGCGATGCCTCTGATCAGTGTTAGTTTCTCAGGCCTAGACGTGGCTCTCCACCATCTACAGCTGCTCTGTGAACACCAACAACAACTTTGCATTGGTTCTCACTATGTCCCATAGCAACGTGTCCTCCATGAAATCATCATGTTCCCCACTGATTCGGTTCTTCTGTGGCTCTGCAAATACTACAGGATTGTGCACCCTGTGCTTGCAATGCTCATGACAATAATGCAGAGCTAGGAAGGCTCCATGCTTCTGTGAGAGATGGCAGATAGCGAGGAGGGCTATGCAGGTTTGTGGGATTTTGAAAAAAGGCTTGAAAATTATGGGATACAGATCACATTGTGGGATGGAAACTTTGCATGTTGGGAAGTTGACCCCAGGCTCCCAGTCAGCCCGGCACAACTCATTTCGGCACCATCATGAGTTGCCAAAACTTCCCAAATGACTGGATTCACACTGGGATACGTGCCCATGGTGAAAAGAAAAGGAGTACCCATGGCACCTTAGAGACTAACAAATTTATTAGAGCATAAGCTTTCGTGAGCTACAGCTCACTTCATCGGATGCATTTGGTGGAAAAAGCAGAGGAGAGATTTATACACACACACACACACACACACACACACAGAGAGAACATGAAACAATGGGTTTATCATACACACTGTAAGGAGAGTGATCACTTAAGATAAGCCATCACCAGCAGCAGGGGGGGGGAAAGGAGGAAAACCTTTCATGGTGACAAGCAAGGTAGGCTAATTCCAGCAGTTAACAAGAATATCAGAGGAACAGTGGGGGGTGGGGTGGGAGGGAGAAATACCATGGGGAAATAGTTTTACTTTGTGTAATGACTCATCCATTCCCAGTCTCTATTCAAGCCTAAGTTAATTGTGTCCAGTTTGCAAATTAATTCCAATTCAGCAGTCTCTCGTTGGAGTCTGTTTCTGAAGCTTTTTTGTTGAAGTATAGCCACTCTTAGGTCTGTGATCGAGTGACCAGAGAGATTGAAGTGTTCTCCAACTGGTTTTTGAATGTTATAATTCTTGACGTCTGATTTGTGTCCATTCATTCTTTTACGTAGAGACTGTCCAGTTTGGCCAATGTACATGGCAGAGGGGCATTGCTGGCACATGATGGCATATATCACATTGGTAGATGCGCAGGTGAATGAGCCTCTGATAGTGTGGCTGATGTGATTAGGCCCTATGATGGTGTCCCCTGAATAGATATGTGGACAGAGTTGGCAACGGGCTCTGTTGCAAGGATAGGTTCCTGGGTTAGTGGTTCTGTTGTGTGGTGTGTGGTTGCTGGTGAGTATTTGCTTCAGATTGGGGGGCTGTCTGTAAGCAAGGACTGGTCTGTCTCCCAAGATCTGTGAGAGTGATGGGTCGTCCTTCAGGATAGGTTGTAGATCCTTGATGATGCGTTGGAGAGGTTTTAGTTGGGGGCTGAAGGTGATGGCTAGTGGCGTTCTGTTGTTTTCTTTGTTGGGCCTGTCCTGTAGTAGGTGACTTCTGGGTACTCTTCTGGCTCTGTCAATCTGTTTCTTCACTTCAGCAGGTGGGTATTGTAGTTGTAGGAATGCATGATAGAGATCTTGTAGGTGTTTGTCTCTGTCTGAGGGGTTGGAGCAAATGCGGTTATATCGTAGCGCTTGGCTGTAGACAATGGATCGAGTGGTATGATCTGGATGAAAGCTAGAGGCATGTAGGTAGGAATAGCGGTCAGTAGGTTTCCGATATAGGGTGGTGTTTATGTGACCATCGCTTATTAGCACCGTAGTGTCCAGGAAGTGGATCTCTTGTGTGGACTGGTCCAGGCTGAGGTTGATGGTGGGATGGAAATTGTTGAAATCATGGTGGAATTCCTCAAGAGCTTCTTTTCCATGGGTCCAGATGATGAAGATGTCATCAATGTAGCGCAAGTAGAGTAGGGGCATTAGGGGACGAGAGCTGAGGAAGCCTTGTTCTAAGTCAGCCATAAAAATGTTGGCATACTGTGGGGCCATGCGGGTACCCATCGCAGTGCCGCTGATTTGAAGGTATACATTGTCACCAAATGTGAAATAGTTATGGGTCAGGACAAAGTCACAAAGTTCAGCCACCAGGTTAGCCGTGACAGTGGCTGAACTTTGTGACTTTGTCCTGACCCATAACTATTTCACATTTGGTGACAATGTATACCTTCAAATCAGCGGCACTGCGATGGGTACCCGCATGGCCCCACAGTATGCCAACATTTTTATGGCTGACTTAGAACAACGCTTCCGCAGCTCTCGTCCCCTAATGCCCCTACTCTACTTGCGCTACATTGATGACATCTTCATCATCTGGACCCATGGAAAAGAAGCTCTTGAGGAATTCCACCATGATTTCAACAATTTCCATCCCACCATCAACCTCAGCCTGGACCAGTCCACACAAGAGATCCACTTCCTGGACACTACGGTGCTAATAAGCGATGGTCACATAAACACCACCCTATATCGGAAACCTACTGACCGCTATTCCTACCTACATGCCTCTAGCTTTCATCCAGATCATACCACTCGATCCATTGTCTACAGCCAAGCGCTACGATATAACCGCATTTGCTCCAACCCCTCAGACAGAGACAAACACCTACAAGATCTCTATCATGCATTCCTACAACTACAATACCCACCTGCTGAAGTGAAGAAACAGATTGACAGAGCCAGAAGAGTACCCAGAAGTCACCTACTACAGGACAGGCCCAACAAAGAAAACAACAGAACGCCACTAGCCATCACCTTCAGCCCCCAACTAAAACCTCTCCAACGCATCATCAAGGATCTACAACCTATCCTGAAGGACGACCCATCGCTCTCACAGATCTTGGGAGACAGACCAGTCCTTGCTTACAGACAGCCCCCCAATCTGAAGCAAATACTCACCAGCAACCACACACCACACAACAGAACCACTAACCCAGGAACCTATCCTTGCAACAGAGCCCGTTGCCAACTCTGTCCACATATCTATTCAGGGGACACCATCATAGGGCCTAATCACATCAGCCACACTATCAGAGGCTCATTCACCTGCGCATCTACCAATGTGATATATGCCATCATGTGCCAGCAATGCCCCTCTGCCATATACATTGGCCAAACTGGACAGTCTCTACGTAAAAGAATGAATGGACACAAATCAGACGTCAAGAATTATAACATTCAAAAACCAGTTGGAGAACACTTCAATCTCTCTGGTCACTCGATCACAGACCTAAGAGTGGCTATACTTCAACAAAAAAGCTTCAAAAAGAGACTCCAACGAGAGACTGCTGAATTGGAATTAATTTGCAAACTGGATACAATTAATTTAGGCTTGAATAGAGACTGGGAATGGATGAGTCATTACACAAAGTAAAACTATTTCCCCATGGTATTTCTCCCTCCCACCCCACCCCTCACTGTTCCTCTGATATTCTTGTTAACTGCTGGAATTAGCCTACCTTGCTTGTCACCATGAAAGGTTTTCCTCCTTTCCCCCCCCTGCTGCTGGTGATGGCTTATCTTAAGTGATCACTCTCCTTACAGTGTGTATGATAAACCCATTGTTTCATGTTCTCTGTGTGTGTGTGTGTGTGTATATAAATCTCTCCTCTGCTTTTTCCACCAAATGCATCCGATGAAGTGAGCTGTAGCTCACGAAAGCTTATGCTCTAATATATTTGTTAGTCTCTAAGGTGCCATGGGTACTCCTTTTCTTTTTGCGAATACAGACTAACACGGCTGCTACTCTGAAACGTGCCCATGGTGCACTCTACTGTGCATTGGTACAAGCACTCCTGGAGAGTACATGCATCACCGACACAAGGAGCCAGGTATGCACACATATAGGCGATGTACTAACTGCAGAGGCTTTAGGCCGACATAATTTGTTCAAAATAAGTTCGTAGTGTAAATGTGGCCTTATTTCAGAATGTTACAAGGTTTGTGTGCAGGCATCCCTATTTTGGATTAACTCTGCTGTTTCAGGCAGTCCTTCCTCTGCGATCTCACACTGCGTTGCTTCACACCTGCACTAGCCTATCTGTTTACTTGTATGCCCTGTACTACTCCAGGTTCATCTAGGCTGGATTTCACCTCCATGTTTAAATGCTGGCACACTTCTAGGGGTGCCCCTTTGAAATTTCAGCTTGTGAGAAGTTCACACTTTTGGACTCTCATATCCATTATAGCAGCCATATGCAGTGTCTTCATATGGTTCTGTCTTCATTGGCCACTGGAGAAAAGAGCATGTTCAGGCCCATATTAACAGCAAATGCAGGAGAAGGCTGAGAGCCATGCCAAAGCAAAGGAACTCCAATAGAATTTTAAAAATGCTAGGGATAAAAGTAAGACCTTTGATAATGTTCCCACTACCTGCACCTACTATGAGAAAATGAACTGTATTTTTGCCAAGGATGCCACCACCAAACTCTGACATGGGATTCTGGACAAGTTGACCAGAGTATCAGAAGGTGCCCAAGGCACCATGGAAACCAACCAAGAGGTGATTCCTCTGGACCGCCAAGATCACTTCAGCATACCAAACTCTGAGACTGAAAAATTTCAATGCTGTACAGCTCCTCACAAATAACATCAATCCCTAATAGCATAATTGTTACACAAAGTATATCCATTGCATTCCTTTCCTTAGTTACAGTACATTAATTTTCCTGTACTACATGCTGGCCTCAAAGTAGGAGCACAATGCATCATTGAGCCTAGTTGACTGACTAGTTGGGCCATGTTGCAGAGGCACGCTCTCTTGGCTGTTTACACATTCAGAAAGTCTCTCCACCTTTGCCTCCCAGCCCTTGGTGAGGCTCTTTCCTTTGCTCTCACTGATGTTGTGCAAAATGCTGCAAGCGTCTATCACACAAGGTAGATATTGCTCAGAAGCCTCCAGCCTTGATATGAGACACTGCCACCTTTTCTTCAGTCTACCCTATGCAGACTTCATATGTCATTCTGCAGCTACTCAGGTTATAGTTAAACAGCTCCTTTCTCCTATCCAAGTATCCAGTAAAAAATTTCATAAACCAGTATGATGGGGAAAGGCCAGATGGCTATAGAAAAGTAGTGGGAGATAGATATATTAGCTCCAGACTAAACAATTCCTTGGTACCAGGATAAGTTAAATGGCAGCTGCTCCAGGTCAATTAAGACACCTGGGGCCAATTAAGAACTTTCCAGAAGGCAGGGAGAACGCTAGGTTGATTGGGACACCTGAAGCCAATCAGGGACTGGCTGAAACTAGTTAAAAACCTCCCAGTTAGTCAGGTGGGTGTGGATGTTAGGAGCTGTGGGAGAAAGTTGTGCTGTTGGAGAGACCGAACAGTACACACCATATCAAGCACAAGGAAGGAGGCTCTGAGGTAAGGATGAAGTGGGAGCTGCTGTGGGGAATTAGCCCAGGGAATTGAATGTGTCATGTTTCTAAAAGGTCGGCTACCATAGCTGATACTATCAGGATCCTTGGGTTGGAGTCTGGAGTAGAGGGCGGGCCTAGGCTTCCCCCTTCCACCCCCCCCCCAATTAATCACTAAGACTGGGAGACAACAGAGACTGTGGAAGGAAGGATAGCTTCTCCTCACCTCCCTCACTGGCTTATGATGAAAATGGCTCAGTAGACTGTGACCCTTGTCTCTAAAGAAAGAAGGGTTACGTGGAGGGTCACAGTGAGCATCTCAGACTAGCAAAATCCGCCAGGAAACGTGAGACCCATGGAGACAAGGACAGAGCTTTGTCACAACTGGTGTGAGACGTGGGATATCGTTCAGAACGTGGCGGAAGAAAGAGGTTTTAAAAAAAAAAAGTGCACTAGTATTTTGGATTTTTTTTGTTTTGGTTTGTTTGTTTGCTTTGTACCACAATGGAGGAAGTGGTAAGAGCTCTGGTACAAGCCACGGCAGCCCAGCAGGAGGCCACCTGGGTTCAGGCAATGGCGCAACAGGAGTCTATGTGGTTACAGCAGAAAACCAATCAATTATTGATGAGCCAGGTGACCCAAGATCGTGCCTTCTTGAGAGAGGTGGTGGACAGCTGAAGATCCTCACCACCCAGGCCTGGGGGTCCAATGGGACGTGAACCCTGAGGGCACTGGTTGTCTGCCAAAGATGACGTCAGGAGATGACATAGAGGCATATCTGCTCTCATTCAAAAGGACTGCTCAGTGTGAAGCACAGCCCCAGGAGCAGCATTCTTGCCCCTTTTTTGTGTGGAGAGGCCCAGAAGGCCTTCTTTGACTTGCCTGCCACAGATGCCATTGACTATACTCATCTGAAGGCACAGATCCTAGCACGATCAAGGGTGATGGCAGCGGTAAGGGCCCAGAGGTTCCACGAGTGGAAATACCAGGAGAACAAACCCCCAAGGTCCCAGCTATTTGACCTCATATACCTTGCGTGGAAGTGGTTATAGCCTGAGGTGTGCAGCCCGGAGGAGATTTTGTATACTCCTGGTCATGGACCATTACATGCGGAGACTGCCGCCAGATCTCCGCAAATGGGTATGCCAGAACGATCCGTCCACATCCGACGAGATGATCACGCTGGTAAAAAGACGGATGACAGCCAGAGAACTGACCCAACTACCCAAGGAAGGTCCCTTTTGAAGCAAGCACCCGACCCCAACCCTGGAAGATTGGGCAGCCAAACCCCTGGGGAGTCCTAGGTGGAAGAAGTTGGGGGCTGAAAACCAGCGGGGACCCCAGAAGGAAGGGATTGGTCTGAGTGGGGGGAACCCTGGGACTAAAGCCCCTAACCCCCGGGATAGGGGAGTGATTAGAAGCAATTATAGATGTTATGCATGTGGGGAGTGGGGACATATAGCAGCACAGTGTCCCAGCACCGAGGAGCCTATGCAATGTAACTTGGGGGATTGGGAGGTCCCATGCTCCCTTATCCACCTCGTGGGAGTTGCATTAGCCCCGCATAATTACATCAGGCCAGTGAGGATAAATGGAGCAGACACTACAGCGCTTGTGGACTCTGGGAATGCTATCACCCTTATATCGGGTAAGTTGGTAAAAAGTAGTCAGCTGCTACAAGCCAAACGTGTAGAAGTGACATGCGTACATGGGGCCGTGAGCCATTACCCCTCCCTTCCAGTGGAGATAGAGGTTCAGGGGAATCCCATTGAGGTGACCGTGGGAGCAGTTCCTAAACTCCCATATCCTGTAGTCATTGGGAGGGACTATCCAGGGTTTGATAATTTACTCCCCCCGGAGAGGCTGGAGGGAGGTCGGGATCCTGAGGACAGCGACTCGTCACCGGGGGAATGTCAACCCCCGATGTTCGCTGAGATTTCTCAGGATCTGTTCTCAGCCCCCCAAAAGACCTGGAAGACAAAAAAAGAGAGGAAGGCCGCGAAGGCCTTGGGAACCCGGATCCTGATCCAGGGCCAGAAGACCTCCCTAGTAGTCAGATGGATGTGAGCAGCCAACAGAGAAACTTCCACCATGGAAGGTGATTAATCACTTAGATAACAGAGACTGTGGAAGGGAGGATAACTTCTCCTCACCTCCCTCACTGGCTTATGATGAAAATGGCTCAGTAGACTGTGACTCTTGTCTCTAGAGAGAGAAGGGTTACGTGGAGGGTCACAGTGAGCCTCTGAAGCTGGCAAAATCTGCCAGGAAACGCAGGACCCACGGAGACAAGGACAGAGCTTTGTCACACCAGAATGACAGGAGGATTCACAACCTCATTAATGTCCATAGTGATCCTTTGTGCAAAAGTTCCATTTTTCATTGCAGTTTCATTGCAGAGTTTTTCACAGCTGGAGTTTCTAAAGATCCTGGCATCCATGAATGTTTCCAGACTCCACCCCACATTAATATTGATGAACTAATCACATTGTTCAACCAGGCTTTGCAGCAACCTGGAAAAATACCCCTTTTTTGTTGATGAACTCTGAGAGCTGGTGAGGACATCAAAACATGTGCACATGGGTCTGATCAATGGCCCCTAGGCAATTCAGGAATCCCCACTGTGCAAATCCAGGAATTACCTTCTGAACATTGTTTCAGAGTAGCAGCCGTGTTAGTCTGTATTCGCAAAAAGAAAAGGAGTACTTGTGGCACCTTAGAGACTAACAAATTTATTAGAGCATAAGCTTTCGTGAGCTACAAGTGAGCTGTAGCTCATGAAAGCTTATGCTCAAATAAATTTGTTAGTCTCTCAGGTGCCACAAGTACTCCTTTTGTTTTCTCCTGTACATTGACAAACTTTGTCTCAAGAACAATAGCTTCTTGATAGCAGTGTATGCTTCAATGACAACAGCCCTGACAGTTGATCTCCCAACACCAAACTGTTTAGTGTGACAAAGTTCCTCCTCTGCCTTGGTGGGTCCTGCGTTTATTGGCGGATTTGCTCATCTCAGAGGTTCACGGCAGCCCTCAGTTCGGCGTCTTTCGTGGCTCAAATCTGCCATTCACTCGGTTAGCCTCATCACTGGCCAGCACGGGGAAAAGGAAGAAGAACAATCCCCGCAGTCTCTGCTGATCCACCTAGTGGATCGGGGAACAAGCCAGAGACCGTCCCCACTGGTGGAACCCAAAATACAGGTTAACTCATAGATTCATAGATACTAGGGTCAGAAGGGACCATTCTGATCATCTAGTCCGACCTCCTGCACAGCGCAGGCCACAGAATCTCACCCACCCACTCCTATGAAAAACCTCACCTATGTCTGAGCTATTGAAGTCCTTAAATCATGGTTTAAAGACTTCAAGGAGCAGAGAAGCCTCCCTCAAGTCACCCATGCCCCATGCTACAGAGGAAGGCGAAAAACCTCCAGGGCCTCTCCAATCTGCCCTGGAGGAAAATTCCTTCCCGACCCCAAATATGGCTATCAGCTAAACCCTGAGCATGTGGGCAAGATTCACCAGCCAGATACCCAGGAAAGAATTCTCTGTAGTAACTAAGATCCCACCCCATCTAACATCCCATCACAGGCCATTGGGCCTATTTACCCTGAATATTTAAAGATCAATTATTTACCAAAATCCCATTATCCCATCATACCATCTCCTCCATAAACTTATCAAGTAGAATCTTAAAACCAGATAGATCTTTTGCCCCCACTGCTTCCCTTGGAAGGCTATTCCAAAACTTCACTCCACTGATGGTTAAAAACCTTCGTCTGATTTCAAGTCTAAACTTCCTGGTGGCCAGTTTATACCCATTTGTTCTTGTGTCCACATTGGTGCTGAGCTGAAATAATTCCTCTCCTTCTCCTGTATTTATACCTCTGATACATTTATAGAGAGCAATCATATCTCCCCTCAACCTTCTTTTACTTAGGCTAAACAAGCCAAGCTCCTTAAGTCTCCTTTCATAAGACAAGTTTTCCATTCCTCAGATCATCCTAGTAGCCCTTCTCTGTACCTGCTCCAGTTTGAATTTATCCTTTTTAAACATGGGAGACCAGAACTGCACACAGTATTCTAGGTGAGGTCTCACCAGTGCCTTGTATAACGGTACTAAACCTCCTTATCCCTACTGGAAATGCCTCTCCTGATGCATCCCAAAACCGCATTAGCTTTTTTCACAGCCATATCACATTGGCAGCTCATAGTCATCCTATGATCAACCAATACTCCAAGGTCCTTCTCCTCTTCCGTTACTTCCAATTGATGCGTCCCCAACTTATAACTAAAATTCTTGTTATTAATCCCTAAATGCATAACCTTACACTTCTCACTATTAAATTTCATCCTATTACTTTTACTTCTCCGATATCAAATAGGGAGTTGGGAGGGATGGGGGGAACCCAGGCCCGCCCTCTACTCTGGGTTCCAGCCCAGGGCCCTGTGGATTGCAGCTGTCAACAGTAGCTCCTGTAACAGCTGTGTTACAGCTACAACACCCTGGGCTACTTCCCCATGGCCTCCTCCCAACACCTTCTTTATTGTCACCTCAGGACCTTCCTCCTGATGTCTGATAATGCTTGTATTTCTCAGTCTTCCAGTAGTATGCCTTCTCACTCTCAGCTTCTTGCACCTCTTGCTCCCAGCTCCTCACACGCACACCACAAACTGAAGTGAGCTCCTTTTTTAAAAACCCAGATGCCCTGATTAGCCTGCTTGTCTTAATTGATTCTGGCAGCTTCTTGATTGGCTGCAGGTGTTCTAATCAGCCTGTCTGCCTTAATTGTTTCCAGAAAGTTCCTGATTGTTCTGGAACCTTCTCTGTTACCTTACCCAGGGGAAAGGGAACTGCTTAACCTGGGGCTAATATATCTGCCTTCTAGCGCTCTCTTGTAGCCATCTTGCCTGACCCTGTCACATTAACTACTAACTGGCAGCAATCAAGGGTGATGAGTTTTCAGATGGCGATGGCTACATTCTCCAGGCTGAGAGGAGGTTTCAGGCTCGTGTTCTGCTGCTGCAGCAGCTCCAGGTGAGCTCTGCACAGGTCTCTGGGAAAGTCGCCTTCCTCAGCCTGAACATCAGACTATCCTGACCCACCAGCTGGTGCTGGTTGGCTAAGTGCCATGCTCCACTGAATAAAGCTACTCCAGGAAAACGTCATGCAGAAGTAATTGCTTGATCTCTTCCCCACGGCATCACTGTGGCTATCTTCCAAGTCACTCATAGTCATCCATCTGCATGATACATGTGGATCAGCCTATTCATATTATTGGTGAATGAAGCATGAAGAGACATATGAATCTTTAGCGCATCTGGCACATAAATATCTTGTGACACCAGCTGCAACCGTGCCATGTGAGTGCCTGTTCTCACTTTCAGGTGACATTGTGATCAAGAAGCAGGTAGCATTATCTCCTTCAAATATAAATAAACTTGTTTGTCTGAGCAATTAGTTGAACAAGAAATAGGACTGAGTGGATTTGTAGGCTCTAAAGTTTTACATTATTTTATTTTTGAATGCAGTTATTTATTGTACATAATTCCACATTTGTAAGTTCAACTTTCATGATAACTACAGTACTTATTTAACTTTTTCAAGATTCACCTTGCAGAGAATTATAGATGATAATTTTCTAACACATAAGGTATTGCACTCAACATGGGGTAACTCTATTTTGGATCAAAAAGCTCATCGTGGTTCAGTGGTGTAGTGAAGGCAGAAATAAGATATGAAAAAGCAATATATAACAAATGGAAAAAAAAGGAGATGTGAATAGCTATCAATATAAACTAGAAATTATGAAGTATAGTAAATTGATAAGGGAAGCTAAAGAGGTCAGCAGAAAATCCATGCCTGGCAAGGCTAAGAGCAATAAGAAGTTTTTAAAGTATTTTAGGAAAACAAATCCTAGCAATGGTGTAGCCCCATTACTAAATGGAGATGGTAAAATTGTTAATACTGATGTAGAAATGGCAGGAGTGTTCAATAAATATTTCTTTTTTGTATTTGGAAAGAAGCAGGATAGTGTGTTTGTATGCCTTGAGGATGATGAAGTACTTTCCAGTCCATTAATAATTGGAGAGGATGTTAATCTCTACTAGGAATAAACATTCTTAAATCTGCAGGCCTGGATAACTTGCATCCAAGAGCCCTAAAAAAGCTGATTGAGTAGATCTCTGCTCCATTGATACTAATTTTTAATAAGTCTTGGAATACCAGGGAAATTGTGGAAGACCGGAATTGCTAATATTGTGCCGATAATCAAAAAGGACAAGCTGGATGATCCAGGTAACTATAGGACAGTTGGCCTACATCAATCCCAGACAGAATAATGGAAAAGCTGGTAGGGGTTCAATTAATAAAGAATAAAAGGATAGGAATATAATTATTTCCATAAATGTAATACACTTAGACTTTTGTGACTGTTTGACTTAATATTGCATGACATTCTGATTAAAAATTAGCACTATATATTATCACTAAAGCACCCTCTATTGATTAAGCACTGGCTAACTGACAGATCTTAAAAAGTAGTTCTCAGTGGAGAAACAATAGGGAGCAGTCTCTTTCATTAGTACTCAACGAGCCAACATCCAATACACCAGGCCTAGGACCAATCCCTGCAGAATCCACTGGTGGCATAGTGTGTTTGCTCTTGGGGCATTTTCATTGACAGTGAGAGCAGTGCAGTGTGGGTAGCTATCTCACAGTGCAGCTCTCCCCCTTCTGCCGCTAGGTCTTGTGGGAAGGCGAAGGGGATTGCAGCGCATCATGGGTCTGGACTCAATGCCCTGTGATGCACTGCTTTCTGTCCCAGCATTCCATCTTCAGTTCGTGGCATTTTTCAACATCCCTTGTTCTCTGCTCGCTCTGCCACATCTCTCTGCAGGAATGGATCCCATACTGATCTCCACTGCTCTGCTAGCTATTACTGGAACGTTGCAAATGGCAGTGGAGTTATTCGTGAAGTTACGAAGGCAACGGCAGTCACAGTTGCCTAACGTGGTGTCTGACACAGAAAGCAGTAACATTAGATTGTTTTTGGCATTCACGGAGGAACTGAACACAGTGGAATGTCGCTTTTGGACTTGGGAAACTAGGACAGAGTGGTAGGATCACATCGTTATGCAGGTCTGGGATGATGAGCAATGGCTGCAGAACTTTTGGACGCGAAAAGCCACCTTCCTGGAACTGAGTGCTAACCTCACCCCAGCCCTGCGACGCAAGGACACCCAAATAAGAGCTTCCCTCTTGGTAGAGAAGTGCATGGCAATCCAGACTGCTACCAGTCAGTCGCGAATCAGTTTGGAGTGGGGGCTTTGTTTTTGGGCTTTGTTAATGCAAGTGTGCAAGGTCATTAATTGCATCTGTGACGTTATTGACATGAACTGTGACAATATAGATCATTGTTGCCACCAAGATCCTACAGTTGCACCAAATCTTCTACAAAGGAGGTCAAGTAAGGTGTCTATGAAAAGGTTGTAATTTGCTGGTTATGATTATGCTGTCTATATGTGTGTATCATTTTTGTATTTGAAGTTATGAATATTGGCTATATACTTGTATCTCAATGTGTTTGATTCTAAGTAGCACCAGTGAAGCATTTGGTCAGCTTTTTGAGAAAGGACTATTCTGAGTAAGTGCCCAATCAAGAAACACTTAACTGAGAATGGACTTTGGGAGATGCCAAACAACATCTGGGCTCTCCTGGGAACATTCAAACTAACATGTAAACAATGGCATTGGCCTGCAAAAAGCTGAATCATTCATGGACATGTGACTTGCCCAGCTGGCTACAAACTCCATCATGTTGCTGTGGCGTTTCCTCCCACAAGAAATAGAATATAAAAGGCCCTGGAAGCCTCTCCTTTTTGTTTACAGCTAGCTCAAGAGATGGCCTTCCCACCCCAAAGAGATGCCTGAAAGAAACTGGAACAAAGGACAGTAACTATGGGGGTGTGAATGATTGCTGGCCCCAGGCCATAAACTACAATGTTGGTCTGAAAAGGATTGGGCCCAGACTAGGAAGAAGTCCACTCTGTGAAAGAAGCTTATTGAAACATCTCTGAGGGTGAGATTTACCTGTATTCAGTTTCCTACGGTATTAGGCTTTGACTTGCATGTTTTGTTATATTTTGCTTGGTAACTTATTTTGTTCTGTCTGTTATTACTTGGAACCACTTAAATCCTACGTTTTATACTTAATAAAATCACGTGTGCTTATTAATTAATCCAGAGTAAGTAATTAATACCTGGGGGAGCAAACAGCTGTGCATATCTCTCTATCAGAGTTATAGATGGTGGACAATTTATGAGTTTACCCTGTATAAGCTTTATACAGAGGAAAAATGGATTTATTTGGGGTTTAGGCTCCCAGAAAGACTGAATACTGGGTGCTGGGAAAGTCCCTGTTAACTGAGAAGCCCCTGGACTAAGTGAATCTTAGTTTCTGTGCACTGCAGGGGGGCCGTGGCCCAACTTCTTGGTCTGTGCTGTAGCTGACTGGAGTGTCTAAATCAGCAAGACGGGAGTGGAGGGAAGCCTTCTCTGGCGGGGGGGTTTGCTCTCAGTGGTATCCCAGAACATCTAGTGACAGTCTTAAGGGAATTTCTGTGACCAAACCTGTCACAGCATCCTACTGTTAAAGACCAGGACTCTTGGCAACGTGCCTGACATTGTGGATGGCTTTGCAGACATGGGTATCCCTAACTGCGGAGGGGCGATAGATGGCACACATATTCCAATTCTAGCACTGGACCACCTTACGACGGAGTACATCAATTGGAAGGGGTACTTCTCCATGGTTTTGCAGGCCCTTGTGGATCACCACGGACCTTTCACTGACATCAACATGGGGTGGTCTGGAAAAGTGCATGACACACGTATCTTTAGGAACACTGGCCTGTACAGGAAGCTGCAAGCAGGGACTTTCTTTCCAGACCAGAAGATCACCCTAGTGGATGTTGAAATGCCCATAGTGATCCTGGGAGACCCAGCATAACGCTTAATGCCATGGCTGAATAGGTGCAGAATGACTATGGAATGTGAGTTTGGCCGATTAAAGGCGCACTGGTGATGCCTCTCTGGAAGTTTAGACCTTAATGAGGAAAATATTCCCATGGTCATAACTATGTGTTGCATGCTGCATAATTAGGAAAGGGTGAAAAGTTTACTCAGGGGTGGACTGCCGAGGCACAGTGCCTGGCTGCTGATTTTGAACAGCCAGATACCAGGGCTATTAGAGAGGGTGCAATAAGAATCAGGGATGCCTTGAGGCAACATTTTGAAGATGAAAACTAGTAATGTTTGTTGCTATGCTTGGGACTGCAATGGTTAATTACATTTGGTAGGCTAGGAAGCAGTTGTGATTATTAAGGCCTCAGATTCAATGCAAGGAACTGATAAAAGTGCCTGTTGATTTGCAGGTGCCATCTGCTATTATAACTTGCATGGAAACAAAGAGTGCTTATCATTCAAAGAACTTTGCTTTTATTACCAAATAAACCATAACACCACATGCACACACATTGACACACATTCTTGTTCGGGGAGAAGGTATGGGGTTGGGGGGGAGTGCTGACTTTCACAGCTGAGCATAAGTCCAGCTGTAGTTTGAAAAGCTGTCTGTGGGGGTGGAGTGCAGGGGAAAGTGCAGTCCCAGAAATCGGAAAGGAATGCGTGGGTGGAGTTTGGGGAGGGCCTGGGAAAGAATTCTGACTGTGCTGAAGGGGAGGGCGGGCATGCATCTGCTCAGTCTGGAACGTTACGAGGGACTGCAGCATGTCGGTTTGCAGCTCCAAAACTTTTATCAGACTCTCCGTGGTGTCCCTATTGTATGCATCATTTTCTTTTCTTTCCTGCTTGTCGCTTTCCCTCCACTGCTTGAGTTCAGTCTTTTCTGCCTCTGACTGCTGTAGCACCTCCCAGAACATATCTTCCTGGCTCTGTCTCAGGCATTTTCTTATCCGGCGCAGATGCTCTGCTGCTTGTGTGAAGAGGGGAGCCTTTCAAGGTCAATCTGCAGAGACACAAGTAACAATAAACAGTAGCGCTATTGTTAACAACATGCAGAGCATTGAAACATTGCATTAAAATACACCGCTGGTAACATACCTATCACTTTCTAGGTGACCCTATTCAAGCACACGTGTTGGTGAACACCCCAAGCATGGTGCGTGCACGTAGGGGCAGGGTCATTGTTCATTGCAGAAATAAAATCTGAAAGGGTCACAGGACACTTATGGGGGAAAACAGTCTAAACTTTCCCACCATTTTCCACAGGCAGGGCTCATTATATGTCAAGATATGTCACTCCTGAGGGGAAGCAAGGAAGCAAGGGTGCATCTGCTACACGCTTGTGGCTTCCACCCCAGTCCCTATGCTGCTCGCCTGTGTGCAGCTTTGGTTCCTGCCCAAGTAATAGCAGAGTGGCATGGGAAAGTGTCTCTCAATGGGGGAAGGAACAAAGCTGCTCTGCCAAGGAACCTCTGGCAGAAGATTGCCGAGAACTTCCAGGAAAATTTCCTAGAAATCTCTCTGGAGGATTCCCGTGAAATCTTGGAGTGCATAAACTCCCTGTTCCACTGTACTGCCTAGCTGCACAGGGAAATGCCCAGCACACAGAAACACGGTCAGCCTTGTACATTTCTCTGCCCTCAACCTGCTTCAGAACTTCACAAAGCAAAACCACTTACCAGGGGTCTCCGCTCTTGCTTCTGGCTCATCAGAGAGCGACTGCCGAGACTGGCTAGGCACCTCCAGAGTGGAGAACAGCTGCTGACTGGACGCGGCACCGGGCAACCCCGGCATGGGCTCCACATCTTCTTCTGCTTCCACCTCCTCATCCATGACTTCCTCCTCTGGGCTAGGACCACTTTCCACTGGCTCCTGACCTGCCCAAGTATCCATGTGGCTCTTGGTGGTGAAGGTGCGGATAGCCGCTGAGGATAGCATCCAACTCCCTATAAAAGCGACAGGTCTGGGGCGCAGCAAGGGAGCGACGGTTTGCCTCCCTCACTTCTGGTACATGTGCCTCAGCTCCTTCACCTTCGCTCTGCACTGCAGCGTGTCCCGGTCATAGCCCTTTTTGCACAAGCTGGTCCATAGGTATTGGAATTCTGACGGCTGGAGCTCAGCTGGGACTGGACAGCCTCCTCTCCCCAAACACTCATCAGGTCCAGCAGCTCCGCACTGCTCCAAGCGGGAGATCATTTGCTGCATGGCGTCGCCATGGCTGCTGAGGAGGATGGGATGTGAGCTCTGTATGCCAAGCAAACAGAAAGGGGAATTTCAAAATTCCTGGGGCTTTAAAGGGGTAGGGGCCCTGGAAGGTTGTTTACCTGGCATCAGGGCAGCAGAGTTGAAACTGCTGACCCAGAGTGGTCAGGATGGGCATTGTGGGACACCTTCCAGAGGCCAATAATAGCACAAAAATCAAGCACAGTGTCTACACTGGCACCATGGAGCTAAAACTTTTGCATAAAAAGCCTTATGACTCTTGTTGAGGTGGTTTTATGCACTGCAACTGAGGAGTTTCATCACAAAAAGTGGCTTTGCAGTGTGTACACCTCCACTGTGTAGACAAGCCCTTACAGTATCTAGAGAGATAACACATATACATAAGATGTAAAGATTGAAAACATTGCCAGTCTCCTCACTCTCATATGATTCAGACCCTCTCACACACACATCAGGGTACGCTTGCATGTTGTTGGGCAGACAGCTGCTGTATTTTCAGTAGTTTTGATCTGTTATCACTTAAACTGTGGAATTGGAGGCACTTCAGCACCTTTATCTGTACACAGAAACTTTTAACATTAGATATCCCAGTGTATTGTGATGATAATGCAAATCTTTAGATCCACATAAGAAAAACCCAGCAGATTACATTATTTTTTGGCAACTGGCAAATTCTTAAAAGAATCTGACCAGGCCGGTGAAATACCAGCCAGATGATAACCCTAATAGGACAGTATCTTCAGGGTGGCACTGGGCCATGAGGTACATACATGCATGAGAGTGTGCCTGCTATCGCCTTTGGGCCCTTTAAGAATGGGAATTGCCAGGTTTTGTAGTTTCCAGACAGAGCACATGATAGTAAAGGGTCCACTGTTGAATAAAAAACCCTGAAGGAAGTCCCTCTTTAGGGACCAAGCAGGAGGCCTAGGGCAGTGGCTCTTAACCTTTCCAGACTGCTGTACCCCTTTCAGGAGTCTGATTTGTTTTGCATACCCCAAGTTTCAACTCACTTAAAAACTGCTTACAAAATCAGACATCAAAATACAAAGTGACACAGCACCCTAGTACTGAAAAATTGCTGACTTTCTCATTTTTACCATAGAATCATAAAATAAATCAATTGGAATATTAATATTGTACTTACATTTCAGTATATAGAACAGTACAAACAAGTCACTGTCTGTATAAAATTTTTGTTTGTACTGACATCCCTGGTGCTCTTTATGTAGCCTGTTGTGAAACTAGGCAAATATCTAAATGAGTTGATGTACCCCCTGGAAGATCTTGGCGTACCCCCAGGGATACATGTACCCCTGGTTGAGAACCACTGGTCTAGGGGATAGCCAGGAATGGCTACCTAAAGGGAAGGTCATATCCACTCTTTTCCTAGCTTGTGGAAAGCAGAACAGGGTTCTGATACTCAATGTTTTGTGTTGTTTTGAGACTTTTGTAGATTCTGTTTATTAATAAAACCAGCCCTGAGGAAAGGGACTTGGAACTAATCTTGAGAGTTTAGGCTTTATTTTGACTACCCTGGCTGGTGAATCTGCTCACTGGCTTAAAAGCCAGTGTTAAATTCCTCGAAATGACTTGTTCTGTTGCCTCATAGTGAGGCCATGGCATTATCATTCACTTGCATTTCAAACTATGGTTCCTCATCTTTTTAACCAGTCTACATGTGCAAAACTAATCTGGAGTTTTTGGAGCTCGGGAAAACTGATATCAATAATATAGCTGTAACCAAAACAAATAAAAGGATTACTACTTTTGTGTATTGCTTTAAAACCATCTGAGAGAATAGATATAGAAAATATGCATTCAAGTTATATGTGTCTAATTAAACAATATTAAACGGCATCTAGAAATGTTTCTATTTCATTGTGACACTTTTCAGAGTAGCAGCTGTGTTAGTCTGTATTCGCAAAAAGAAAAGGAGTACTTGTGGCACCTTAGAGACTAACCAATTTATTTGAGCATAAGCTTTCGTGAGCTACAGTTCACTTCATCGGATGCATTTCCGATGAAGTGAGCTGTAGCTTACGAAAGCTTATGCTCAAATAAATTGGTTAGTCTCTAAGGTGCCACAAGTACTCCTTTTCTTATTGTGACACTGTAATTCATGGGGTTAGATAGGTTAGTGAAAATAGGCAGCCTTTGTATTATGTTGAATTTGACTCCAATTTTGTTGATTTGAAAAATATTAAGAAGCAAATAGGGCATGAAACACTTGATTTTTCCTTATTATGGTTAGCTGTGCCAAAACATTGATGCACAGGCCATGATGTCTATGTAGACAATGTTTATTGATATAAAATAATTGCTTCCTTGTCTGTAGTTATGGGATACAAATTCTGCTCCTTGATTCCTGCTGATTTTTCTCTCATATTTCTTCTCCTTTTTGAATATGCTGTTTCTTTTAAAAATTAAATGCGACAACAGCAAATTCCTAATTGGCTTTAGGCTCACTAGTGACATCCAGCTCAAATTCAATTTCAATGGTGGTTTTTGAATGAGAAATAATTTGCAGGAAGGATTACTGTTTAACTTTACAAATTAAAAGGCCCAATCCTCCAAAATGCTGAGCGCTCTCAAAATATATTAAATCAGTGATAGTTGAGGGATCTTATCACTTTATAGGTGATATCCAAAGAAAGCGAAAACCATATGTGCTTGATTTGATTTTGTGGGAAGCTTTTAAGATGCACTTTGGTCTTGTCTACACTTGCAACAGCATGTAGGCTACATGTAGCTACATGCTGCAGTGAAAAGCAGGCTGCATACATACTGTGGTGTGTAGCTGCACTCAGCAATAAAAGTCTCTGGTAGTAGGGAAGCAATAAGGAGTTGCTGACTTTCCCCACTGCCTCCCTACTGCTGGAGCCTTTACCTGCCGCCTTCCCCCTGCCAGAGCCTTATCCACTGGTGGAACCTTTCCCCATCACTACTTCCCTACTTCCAGAGCTTTTGGCCACTACTGCAGCCTTTCACAGCACCCAGGACGCTACACTCCTAAAAATAGAAGCATAGACATGGGAAGGACTGCTTGTGCATATAGAGAGCTCTGTAGAGTATATACTCTAAGGTTATGGCATGGCCTTTTGCTGCTTAACTATGAAGGTTTTTTGAACTATCAAGTTGTGAAGCCTATTTTTAAAAGAAATCACTTGTTATCCTAGATATAGGCTAATATCAACTTGCTGTATGTAGCTCTTCTAAGAGGTAATCTAATGTGATGTGATTACTACACACGGTCTCTGAATATTGACGGAATCCTTTCACTGACCAGCTGTTTGTTCTTTCCTTCCCCCTCTCATGCTTCACTTTACATTTGTTGCAACTCAGTGGTGTGGGTCGAAACTGGGGCTGGGCTTCTGCAGGCAGCAGCATCCTGGCTGAATTTGGTACTCTGCACATGGAATTTGTCCACCTTAGCTACCTGACTGGGGACCCTGTCTACTACAACAAGGTTAGTTTTGTGCTCAGAATCTAGTGTTATAAGAAGACTCAGAGTTGTGTACTGTGAATCTGATTAGGAATGAGAGGGCCTGATTGATTACAATAATGTTTTTTGGTAACAGACCAATTATTTCATTCTTTGCATTTATATTACCAAAATACATAGCTCTGCAAAGCAGAAAATTATGAAGACAAGAGCTTCATTTTTTTATTTTTGTACAGATATTTAGAAATGATGCTCATGACATATGTCTACGTTAGTAGACATTAAAAGGAAGTGCCCATCTAGAAAAAGCCCATAAGAAGCCTGTTTAATTAAATTATGAAAAATTGCTGTTGAAGAAGAAAGTCCAGATTTAAACAAACTTTGAAGGTAGATGAAAATTATTTTTGGTCATCCTGACTTTTGCTTTAATTTAGGTCATGCACATTCGGATGTTACTTCAAAAAATGGACCGTCCTAATGGGCTTTATCCAAATTATTTGAACCCAAGGACTGGGCGCTGGGGTCAGCGTGAGTATTTTTTAAAAATTTTTTAGTAATTAAAATGTATCTTATACACTCAGAATAATGAATAGGAAAAATTACTTTGAATGTAAGAAGAAAAGGAGTACTTGTGGCACCTTGGAGACTAACAAATTTATTTGAGCATAAGCTTTCGTGAGCTACAGCTCACTTCATCGGATGCATTCGGTGGAAAATACAGTGGGGAGATTTATATACACACACAGAGAACATGAAACAATGGGTTTTATCATGCACACTGTAAGGAGAGTGATCACTTAAGATGAGCCATCACCAGCGGGGGGAGGGGGAGGAAAACCTTTCATGGTGACAAGCAAGGTGAGCCATTTCCAGCAGTTAACAAGAACATGTGAGGAACAGTGGAGGTGGGGGGGAGAAATAACATGGGGAAATAGTTTTACTTTGGAAAACCTTTCATAGTAACAAGCAAGGTGGGCCATTTCCAGCAGTTAACAAGAACGTCTGAGGAACAGTGGGGGGTGGGGTTGGGGGGGGGAGAAATAACATGGGGAAATAGTTTTACTTTGTGTAATGACTCATCCACTTCCAGTCTCTATTCAAGCCTAAATTAATTGTATCCAGTTTGTAAATTAATTCCAGTTCAGCAGTCTCTCGCTGGAGTCTGTTTTTGAAGTTTTTTTGTTGAAGGATAGCCACTCACAGGTCTGTAATCGAGTGACCAGAGAGATTGAAGTGTTCTCCGATTGGTTTTTGAATGTTATAATTCTTGACATCTGATTTGTGTCCATTTATTCTTTTACGTAGAGACTGTCCAGTTTGACCAATGTACATGGCAGAGGGACATTGCTGGCACATGATGGCATATATCACATTGGTAGATGTGCAGGTGAACGAGCCTCTGATAGTGTGGCTGATGTGATTAGGCCCTATGATGGTGTCCCCTGAATAGATATGTGTACAGAGTTGGCAACGGGCTTTGTTGCAAGGATAGGTTCCTAGGTTAGTGGTTCTGTTGTGTGGTGTGTGGTTGCTGGTGAGTATTTGCTTCAGGTTAGGGGGCTGTCTGTAAGCAAGGACTGGCCTGTCTCCCAAGATCTGTGAGAGTGATGGGTCGTCCTTCAGGATAGGTTGTAGATCCTTGATGATGCATTGGAGAGGTTTTAGTTGGGGGCTGAAGGTGATTGCTAGTGGCGTTCTGTTATTTTCTTTGTTGGGCCTGTCCTGTAGTAGGTGACTTCTGGGTACCCTTCTAGCTCTGTCAATCTGTTTCTTCACTTCAGCAGGTGGGTATCAAAAGAGATCCACTTCCTGGACACTACGGTGCTAATAAGCAATGGTCACATAAACACCACCATATATCGGAAACCTACTGACCGCTATTCCTACCTACATGCCTCTAGCTTTCATCCAGATCACACCACACGATCCATTGTCTACAGCCAAGCTCTACGATATAACCACATTTGCTCCAACCCCTCAGACAGAGACAAACACCTACAAGATCTCTATCATGCATTCTTACAACTACAATACCCACCCAACTTAGACCTCCTTTATTTGATTGCAACTTGAGACCAATGCTCCTTGTTCTGTCATCTGCCACCCCTGAGAACAGCCGAGCTCCATCCTCTTTGGAACCCCCTTCAAGTAGTTGAAGGCTGCTATCAAATCCCCCCTCACTCTTCTCTTCTGCAGACTACATAATCCCAGTTCCCTCAGCCTCTCCTTGTAAGTCGTGTGCCCCAGCCATCCAATCATTTTCATTGCCCTCCGCTGGACTCTCTTCCATTTGTCCATATCCCTTATGTAGTGGAGGACCAACACTGGATGCTATACTCCAGGTGTGGCATCACCAGGACCGAACAGAGGGGAAGAATCACTTCCCTCGATCTGCTGGCAATACTCCTACTTTGGGTTTAATAAGATATTAAATAAGTGTGTGGTGAAGCAGGGGAACCACCTACAGCATGGAAGGGGTTAAGGAGAGCCTTTGAGCTCACCTAGCCCCACCCTGTTATACCTGCAGCCAATGCCAGGCCTGGAGGGAGGATAAAAGAAGAGAGATGGCTCAGTTCAGGGCTGACTGGTGATAGGGTTACCACCTGGCCAGTATTTGACCAGCCTGGCCAGTTATTTTTATAGATTTGCCAGTTGCCAGAAAAATAATAAATGTGATAGATTTTTTTTATGTGGGTCTAAAGATTTGCATTATTATCACAGTACGCTGGGATATCTAATGTTAAAAGTTTCTGTGTCCAGCTAACGATGCTTCAATGTTGCCACTTCTGCAGTTTAAGTGATAACAAGTCAAACCTGCTGCAAATACAGCAGCTGTCTGCCCATCAACATGCAAGCGCACCTGCATGTGTGTGAGAGAGAGTTTGAGTCATGCAAGAGTGAGATGTGTGATGTTATCAATCTTATCAATATGAGTTATCTCTATAGATACTATAAGTGGCAGTTGAAGTGAGGGGTTTGCGAGTTGCATTGGGGTTGGAGTTATGGCGGGCTTGCCATGTGGGGGGGGTATCCCGAGTTTTTTGCATTTTGAAGGTGGTAACCCTAACTAACAAAAAAGCAGGAGCTAGCTGCCTGCCTGCCTGCCTGAAGGGACGGAACAGCAGCCTGCCAGCCAGGACAGCCACCTGGAAGTAAGCACTGGTTTCTGAGCCAAGGGAGACTGCAGAGGAAACCCTAGCACTGGAGGTAACTGAGTGAGTGAACCTCAGAGACATTGTGGGGATCCCCCTCACCAGCTTGCAGCTGTCCCACCCGAAGGAGCCTGGGACCGCAGGAAGGCACTGTCTGGACTCAAGAGGCAGTCCTGTGGGAAGCAAGCCGCCCAATAGATTGGACTAGAGAGACCACACCCCAAACTAAACAGACTAATGGACTGGTGGGAACTAGCCTAGGGCAACGGATTCCGACTCTGCTGGGAAGGACACCAACCCTGCTGTTCAGGGGTTGACATACACAGGGACATGGGCTGGGACTCAATAGAGAGGGAGAGCCCGGGTCTCCTCCAACCCCCCCGGTCAGCCTTAAAGACTGTGGCCACTCAGCCAGCAGGGAGCTTGAGAGCTAGGCGATCTATCTATCTGCCCGGCCACCCAAGCCCTGTCACAAATGGTACTGCTTCTACTGAGTCATAAGATGGACTCTCCAGATTAAAAATACACAAAAAATTGATCATATTTTTTTAAAAACTGGGCTAGTCTTGCTATTGCTTAAACTATCTGTCTGTTTCAAGTGTGTTTGTTCATGCATAAGATAATTGGCTGATATGTGTACTGCTTGCAGTGCTAAGGAGTTTTATTTTTCATTAACAATGGGTGCAGGTCACCACATTTCTAGGAAACTCTTTCCTGAATCTTATTGGAGCTGGTGGCACTGTCTGTACTTAAGATTGCTTGACACTTCGCATTATAAAGATCCTGTTTTCAGCTGTTTATATCTTCCAAACTTTCACTCTTTGAGCTGACGTTTTCAAGGTTATAGGGGCTGAACAGGATTTTCCCTGCTGCTGTGGGATTGGGCACTGGAACTGAGAGCAGGGAAATTCTCTTGTGCTCTCAGTGCTCCCCGAGCTGGTACCCATGCACAGTGGGAAAAGGAGCAGCCTGACTTAACAACATAAGAACGGCCATACTGGGCCAGACCAATGTCCCTCTAGCTGGTATCCTGTCTTCCGACAGTGACCAAAGCCAGGTGATTTAGAGGGAATGAACAGAACAGGTAATCATCAAGTGATTCATACCCTGTCTACGCAAAAAGAAAAGGAGTACTTGTGGCACCTTAGAGACTAACAAATTTATTAGAGCATAAGCTTTCGTCAGCTACAATACAGACTAACACGGCTGCTACTCTGATACCCTGTCTACCATTCCCAGCTTTTGGCAAACGGAGGCTGGAGGCACTTCAGAGCATGGGGTTGCATCCCTGCCCAACCTGGCTAATTGCCATTGATGGATCTATCTTCCATGAACTTATCTAGTTCTTTTTTGAACCCTGTTATAGTCTTGATCTTCACAACATCCTCTGGCAAAGAGGTCCAGAGACTGACTGTGTGTTGCGTGAAGAAATACTTCCTTTTGTTTGTTTTAAACTGGATACCTATTAATTCAATTTGGTGGCCCCTAGATCTTCTGTAATGAGAAGGAGTGAATAACACTTCCTTATTTACTTTTTCCACACCACTCATGATATTATAGACCTTTATCATATCCCTCCTTAGTCATCTCTTTTCCAAGCTGAAAAGTGCCAGTCTTATTAATCTCTCCTCATATGGAAGGGAAACAGGGACTGGTTGGGCAAGGAGACTGGGATGAGGAGCTGGTAGGGGGGAAGTGAGACAGGACTGGGACAGTGACGGGGCAGAAGTGTCTGACCACTGGAGCATACTCCCCTCCAGAGCCTTGAATGGAACCGAGGATTTCTGCATCTCACCATTCCTTTGCTGTCAGCAAATAGCTGCAAAACCCAATGGCAGAGTATATCTCATCCCCACCTAATGGCTGGTCCATATAGAGGGTGACAACTTACTGCTGCTATCGGTTATTCTGTTAACTTAAATGGTAGAGGGCTGTTCTGTCAATCTAAAGATTTCAACCCACCTGGTGACCCATATAGGTGTCAACATGATGACACATGATGGAAAATCTGGGTTTTTTTCGTTTTGCTTTTCCAAAAAGCTAGGAAATTACATTAAAAGAATGTTAAGGTTGCAAAGTAAACTTCTCAAAAGTTAGGAAAAACCAAAATTAAGGCTGCCTCTGCAATCTTAATTTAACCCCTTTCTATGTGTACATTATGATATAGTCTTTAATTACATGATCACATGCTATTTTTTCTGCAGGACTCCTGCCTCATTCAGTGCACAAGATGGACAGTGCTCTGGGAATTAATCAGGATTGTGTAGTGAATGAAGCTGTGGTCTGCAAAATCCCTGCATTATTTGTTGCAGAGGTTGGAAGATGTGTAAAGAATGAGATAGGGAACTCTGCAGGAAGAGAGGGGATGGTCCCTGATTAAGGCAGTTAAATGCTTCCCTGAAGAATTGGATTGTATCCCTGCCTCTGCCATAGAGTAACTATGTGATGCTGAACAAGTCACTTACATCAGACTTTTCACAGTTGGACAGAAATTGTGTTTTCCTCATTTTCTGGGCACCCAAATTGAGACCCTGGGGTCTGATTTTCCACCACTGACCATTTTTAAATCCAAGATTGGATGTTCTTCTAAAGATTAAGAATTATTTTGGGAAGTTCTATGGCCTGTGTTATACAGGAGGTCAGACTAGATGATCACAATGGTCCCTTCTGGCCTTTAGAATCTATGATTTGCAGAAGTGATGAGCACTCACAGCTTCAACTGAAGTCAATGGGAGCTGTACTTTGAACACAGAAAGTACTATATCATGTGGAGTACTCTGAAAAATCAGGCCTTAGACATCTCAAACTGGGCAGCTAAATTAATGGATGCTTTTGACCTTAATCTTTCTCTGCCTCAGTTCCCTATCTGTGAAATGGGGACGACATCACCCTACCTCACAGAGGTGTTGTGAACATAAATTAATGTTTCTGAAGCAGTGTCAAGGTTCCTTCCCCACTCTGAACTCTAGGGTACAGATGTGGGGACCTGCATGAAAACCTCCTAATCTTACTTTTACCAGCTTAGGTTAAAACTTCCCCAAGGTACAAACTATTTTACCCTTTGCCCTTGAACTTCCACTGCCACCACCAAACGTCCGGGTTTGTTTTTTGAGAAAGCGTTGTTTGGAAACATCTTTCCCCCCAAAATCCTCACCAAAACCTTGCACCCCCCTTGCCTGGGGAAGGCTTGATAAAAATCCTCACCAATTTGCGTAGGTGACCACAGACCCAAACCCTTGGATCTTAAGAACAATAAAAAAAAGCATTCAGTTTCTTACAAGAAGAATTTTAATATAAGAAAAGGTAAAAAGAATCACCTCTGTAAAATCAGGATGGTAAATACCTTACAGGGTAATTAGATTCAAAACATAGAGAATCCCTCTAGGCAAAACCTTAAGTTACAAGAAAGACACAGACAAGAATATTCATTCTATTCAGCACAGTCTAATTTCTCAGCCATTTAAAGAAATCATAATCTAACTCATATCTAGCTAGATTACTTACTAAATTCTAAGAATCCATTCCTGTTCTGTCCCCAGCAAAAGCATCACACAGACAGAACCAGACCCTTTGTTCCCCCCGCCCTCCAGCTTTGAAAGCATCTTGTCTCCTCATTGGTCATTGTGGTCAGGTACCAGCGAGGTTATCCTAGCTTCTTAACCCTTTACAGGTTAAAGGATTTTTCCTCTGGCCAGAAGGGATTTTAAAGGTGTTTACCCTTCACTTTATATTTATGACAAGCACTCAAATGATATAGTGAAAAGCATCGTAGAAAAGCCCTTCAGGGAGTTAATACCTGTACTCTATTTAGAGCAGGATTTGAGCAGTGTGCAGTAAATAAAGCCAAGAGCTACACCTTGAACAGCGAGAATAAAACAAAATATTGAATAGTTGCTCATTAAGTGAGACTGTCCATCCTATGCACTGATTGAGACAGGGGTCCTCTGGAACAAAAAAAAGTGTGTGATCATGTAATTAAAGTCTATCATAATGTATGTGCATAAAAGACTAAATCAAAATTGTGCATGTAACCTTAATTCAGGCATTTTCTAACTTTTGAGTGCTTGACGTTGCAATATTAACTTTGTTAACAATAGGGGTGTTAAAAAGAGCACGAAGCTAAACGTCTATTGGGCAGTCGTGCTTGCAGTGCTTCTGTGTAGTTAAGAGGTATGGGCAACTTATTGCCCCCATATTAGGAAACTCCGTTAATTCCACGTGCGCTGTCCTCAGTCTGTTTACAGTCAAATGGTGGGAAAATATTCCCAATATCAAAAATCCTTCATTGCTGTTGGATGTCAAGCATTCAAAGCATGCTCATAAAAGCTGAGCTGCATTGATCTGGGCATCTCTTTCATATGGCTGCCTCAAGAATACCCAAGGCCATATTTTATGGTCAGCTAAAGCGAGACACCTGTTCTCATAGTGGCCAGTAAAAAAGATATAAAGACAGAATGAAGTCAAACTTGAAAGCATGTCACATTGACCTCAGCAACTGGGAAGGAAGGAAGAGCCCAGAAAAGAGTAAGGTGGCAGCAGATTTGTCATGTCACCGTTAACTGTTTGAAACAAGGCGTATTAACTCCTTATGTGAAAAGACGTGAACCATGTAAAGAAAGGATATAACAGCCTGCAATGGTCATGGACAATCTTGTCTGTCCCACACATGTAACTGTGTTTGCAGTTCTCACATTGATCTGACTTTGCATATACATGTTCATCTATAGTGTTCGCTGAATCAACGTAAGCATGAGACTCCATCACTATAGTTAAAGGTTTCAGAGTAGCAGCCGTGTTAGTCTGTATTCGCAAAAAGAAAAGGAGTACTTGTGGCACCTTAGAGACTAACAAATTTATTAGAGCATAAGCTTTCGTGAGCTACATCCGATGAAGTGAGCTGTAGCTCACGAAAGCTTATGCTCTAATAAATTTGTTAGTCTCTAAGGTGCCACAAGTACTCCTTTTCTTTTTACTATAGTTAAAATCACTGAAATCTCAAGGATATGTGACATTTGAGTAATATTTTTTAGAATTAATGGTCAATTTTTTTCTCTTACTCTTCACATA